>NC_064039.1:7776138-8376138 GCF_932526225.1 Nematostella vectensis
GGTGGGGTTTTCCAGCCTGCACACACATAAGTTATCAGTGAGTTGGTCCAACTTGCATGACAATGCTGTTCGGGTTTGATAAAATATCTTTACACCTGACACACCTGACGCGTGACAGTACTATTGTTGCGTGAAAGTACAAGTGTTGTGTGACTGTACTAGTGTTGCGTGACAGAACAAGTGTTGTGTGACAATACAAGTAATGTGTCACATTACAAGTGTTGCATTAAGAGTACCTGGCGAGCACAAACTACACTTCCGGTTCAGTCCATGCTCAAATTGGCATCCCGCAAGTGTTCGCGATCCTTCCTCGGTCTCCAGGTGTCTGGCAAGGAGCTCATCGAGCACTTCAGCCTTCTGGTCAGCGGTGAGTCCACACGTCTCTAGGCTGATCACATGATCAGCGTAAAGCCCCACGAGTGACCATATTACCTGTATAATGTAATGCAAGATGTAACAAAACGCTATTTACACCAACACACCGTCAAACAAACCATGTACACTTTTTTTTATAAGAAGGTCTAATTTTAGTTGAGGCTGGGCCGTTATTCTTCGAGCATTTAAAGGCTGAAAATGTTCAATCAACCACTCCTGAAGACTCCTGTTAAACAACCACGGATTTGTTATTGTTTAGATGAGAAAATATGACGGTCTATCTGCATGAAAAAAATTGAAACGAACATCTACAAATAAAGTATGAAACTTGACTATATGAGATTAAAAATACCCCAGTTACTTGTTGTAATTAGCCGATGGAAACGGATGCTTTGTATGGCTCTGTATTATGGTAGTGTTAAATGGCGGCGTGATTGGCCTCTTCTTTAATTTCAGTGAATATAATACGCAATAAAGTATTGGAAAAGAATTATACGAATGTTCAATAACAAAAATATTTAATTCAATTTGATCATTTATCACACTAGCAAAACAATATTTTGCTGTTATCTCAGCCTTGGCAAATGTTCTTAGCATGTGCTCAGAAATTGGTGAAATCTCAGGCAGGACATTCTTGTAAAAAGGTTCTTATAAAAAGGGGTGTAGACTAATGCCACATAGCATAAGTCTACACTTAAAATCTACACTTAACTCGACTATATAATCAAATACTGTAGAACCCCCTCGAGCTCGAACTCGAACTCGGATTAGTATCCCCCGTAAACTCGAAAGGTTGGCTCTAATACAAATTTAGTAGACGGGGAATTCTGAAGTTATTCGAACATTTTAACTTGGTTAATCCGAGATTAGATATCTTGAAATATTTTGTTTTCCCACCAAAGCTTCATTTAATTATCTACGAGAACAGCAAGCACTGTGGGATTTGAAGTCACGCCTTTATGTGCAACTCAGTGTCTACACTGCACTAGGAGAATCTGTGTATCGTAACCCGCAGTGCTTTATGGGTATTACACAAATAAGCGTAAATAAAATACAAATCCAGGTTTCAAAAACTGTACTATTCTTATTATTATGTTCCTATGGACATCCACATAGCTTTCAGATAAAAGGATTCAGCCGTTTTTACGCTACCCATGAGCCACCGCGGGTCACGATACATTGATTCTCGAATGCAACCTTTTTTGAAATAGGTGTATGTGTATCACTGACTGATGATGTGAGTACTAGAATAGCAAAATAGAGTGTGACAAACAGGTCTTTTGAGAGCTGGGAGCGGATAGCTGAAGACTGGCAGATTGCGTGACATAAAATATATAGATAAAAATGCTCCCAATCAATCAAACTAGAGATAAATAATGTATGACCACAGTATTTGAATTGGTGTTCCGGATGGCCGGCTGACTTATCATCGTTCTTGCATAACATTAGCCATCGCTAGATAGCTAAGACATACTGTCATTTACCTATACTGAGCTTGACCGTGACTTTCAAGTGTAGCAGGGGACTTAACGCTGAAGCATATACTTGCAAACGGGCCCACATTGTATCAAGCGGAGAAGGGCTTCACCAATCTTAATGCGTTTGAAGTATCAAAGATGGCCAAGAATAATTTGAGAAGACCTGCTGTTTCCATTGTAGTTTGTTTACTTTTGAAGTTTGCAACAGGGGAGAGAATTAACTCCTGCGATTCCGAGGCGCTTTTTGGGTTCGGTGCTGCGTTAGCGATTTTCGGGCTGTTCTTAGTAGTGTTCGGTTCAACTGTCATATATAGCATCAAGCATAAGGAGCGACTCATGGGCGAACGCTTGCCGATGGACGTCGCAGAATCGAACGACAACACGAGCGTTGCCGAGGACAATACGACACCAAGGCGAAGGAGCCTTAAAGCGGATGCCTCAGATGGAAATATCTTGAACAATTCGGAACATGTATCTAAGGCGGGAAAAAGCGAAGATACAACGAAAGAAGGGCGTAGCCTACTCGAGTCGGTCCCGGAGGTACGAGATTACGCCGAAAGGGAGATATAACATGACTCTTTAAAAGAAGGAAGCGATTATATGAACGTGTCAGTTGTGAATCGTCGACAAACAACCGAGGCTCCGAATGCTTGCCTAACATAAGCCGAGCCAATTACGAACATGGTTACGAACCACGCCGTGAGAGGTGCCAAAAGCAAGCTGTATATCGAACGATCGACCGATTTGCAATCATTTTGCTTATGAATTAAAAATAGTGTAAATGTGTATAAAGACCATAAATTCACAACGGTTTCATATAGGGAGGGAGCTGTGTGCCCATTTGTCACAGGTATCCCACATTTTTAGCTGACAAACCCATGACAATTCCGGTTTCTTAATTAAGTCGGCGGTATCATACAAACACTAAATATCCCTGCCTCGGCTTTTTAGTAAGCCGTTTTACCACATGGACATATTATCAGCACTGGTTCACAGCTCTTAGTGCAAGTTAGCCGTAAAGTAAGACGCGCTGGTAAGAAATCTAGCGCGAAATGCGGCTACTCAGCGTGGTAGTGATTTTGATGAGCCTATGGCAAGCGGTAGACGCTCAGAGATTGAAGGTAACGAATTCATCCTTGGAGGTGCTATGGGTGCTAATACTTGTCGCTATTATTCTGTACGTGTTAATAGCGGGCTGCAAGAGACTAGTGAGACGAATAGATAAGCTAAGAGCCGCCAAAAGACACGGCGCTAGACGCGCACCCTCTCTGGAACTGCACACTTTTCAGAACGCAGTGGAAATAGAATCGAGTAGACCAGGATTGATATCCCCTTGTAATAGCCCGATACAGGGTGCTGACGAAGACATGAGTGACACGTTGCGAAATACGCAGACGAGAGATGATCCTTGCGGGGCAAATACGGCAAACTATGATTACACTGCGGTATGAACGCAGACTACAAGAAGTGCCTTAAGTAGGAACGTGCCAAGTACCTAGGTAAAAAGGAAAACCGGCTACTTGCCTAGCATGGCTAGTAATGATGCGTCGGGTTTAAATATATAGATGAAACCTTAAAAAGTTGGTTCACACATGAACGATAACGGTATACAAGGCATGATTATCTACACGCAATCTTCGAGACACTGACGTATCATGACAACCTGTGTCAGCCATCGTCACGCAATCTCGATCTGGTAACGAAATCGCTTTATTTGTCATATGCGTACTTTGACAGCTTTGTGGGGGAAGGAATATACCTGTTGAGCCTCCAGAGACAAGAAAAATAAAAGGTCTTAGTGGTGGTTTGAAATACTGTAGTTTGGATGTCAAAAATTCAGTATTGTTATTGAATACAGTGATCACTAAGCGTGAAAAAACGAGAAAGTTCGTAGACGGTGTTTACCGAGTCCACAAGACTGTATAGAAGTACTTTTATTTGCATCGATCTTAGCATGCAACCATCTCGTTGTCATTTACAAAAAAACATGCTTTACCGACGGTAAGTTCACATGACACTGACGGTTCTAATTGTTGTACCTTTGAAAAAAAAAAACGTCTTATTCTTTCTTTCTCAACTGCTAATAAAACTATTTTCTCAGCAATCTCAGTCTACAACTTCGATAGTACAGAGCTTATTTCATCAGCCGGAATTATTCAACGGCTCATGTTAGGCCTCAGTGTTAAACGAAGTTAGATCCGACTCATCCGCGCGCTTGGCTTAACATTAAAGTGACATTCTAGAGTATTTTGGCCAGTGACCCGCCTTCTTGCAATTTGCGGCGTAACAGGGGCATTCTATCTGCTGACTAACAAAAGAAAACAGCGATAATTAACCTGATATTTTGGCGAGCTTACGATGGAGTCCCCCATTTTCTTGGGTGTCAAAGTCCCCCAAAATTCCAATTCTTTTTTTTGGCCTCCAGCTGCCACTCCAAAAACTTGCTCTCAAAACTGCCTATACCAATATCAGAACAATTAAAAGTGTGCTAGCAATTATTCAGTGACAATGCTTACATTAGGGGACTAAACAGAGAACTTATGGTGACGTTGTGAAACAATTCAGCACACCTCTATGTTGATAGCAGGACAATGCAGAGCGCCTTTGGTGCTTCTCGCGCTGTGCGTGTCCCTAGCAAGATCCCAGAACCAGACCACGTACGAGTACGGCTTTGTAGCGGTGAAAAGCATGCTTAAGGTATATGCTGGTGTGTTTGCTGTGCTGGCTGCAGTTGTAGTAATCTTGGGCTTGAGTAAGGCGTACTGTGCTTGTTGTCAGTGCGAAGAGAAAAAGCGATCAACTCCAACGGAGAAAAGACAATGGAAAGTGCGAAAGATGAAAGAGAATTCCAGCAACAGAGAGCAGAAGCGTGAAATTTGTCATGAATGCCTGAAACATAAAGTTCAAGGGCAGCTAATATAATTAACAGAGAGCACAGGCGTACGAATTGTAAAAGGAAATCGACAATATTTATCCTGGTAGAGCTTCGTTTCCATCACTCAGGTTGCCCTTGGTCGTGAGAGAACTGGGAACTAGTCTACGCTCGTTTACGAACTTATCACACGAACGGCGACGAGTTCCGAACCTTTTCCCGATCAATTCGCTGAACCAAAGACTGCCAAAAATAAAAATTACGTTCACATGAAGACATAAATCGTCGCTATAACAACCCTTATGGATGCGTTTTTCTAGGAGTGGTTTAATATTAACAGCACTGGCTTGATAGTCTTGGATTTACGAAAAAGGGCTGTCTGAGTTATGGAACCGAGCACATTGTTTACAGCAGGCCTCGTTTCCATAACTCAGATTAACCTTCTCACTCACTTTTTCTGCTACTTATAAGGGCTTGAAATTATAAAGATTAGTCTATTTATCCAGGTATTTTTTTTAGATTTTACTGTTAATTTCGAAATTCACAACAGCTGAAACTGACCCACATCTCTAATTTAAAAATCAAAATTAATTCCAGTTTTTTGTATACATGTCGTTTAGTTTATATACAAAAGGGGTTATATGAAGAGCTGCCTGTCGGACAACCTAAAAATACCTCTGTTGGAAAAAAAACTACAAACTTAATTTACAAACCTTAATAAATACCAATAATTTTATTAAAACCTAATTCTAGGCAAATAGAGGTAGTGTTTTTTTTGCTGACTTGAAAATTACAACATGGATAACATATCATATGTCTTATCAAAGCTTTTTTTCGTGCATTCTTAGACCCTAAAAATAATGCAGCTCTGAAAAGAAAATGTGGTTTGCTTGAAGCCCTAAATAATACCAACTGTATATTTACCTGTTATAACAGTTTTATTAAATGACCCACAGGGTTTCTGGAAAAAAAATGTGGCATCATTTTTTTGCTATTTTTCTCTGTTATTTTGTTTTTAAAGTGTTCAAAGGTTGATGAAGGGGCATATGCATGTACCTGTATAAAAAAGACACTCATCCTTATGATTTAGTTATCATCATTGTTCTGCAGCAAAAACAGGCAGCTTTATCATAATATCATGTCCTCTATTACCCTTGTTCCAGAGCCTTAAACTGCTATCTATTTAGTGGCCAGCGAGCTTAAGCTTTCGCTCACTAAATAGAGAGACGTTCGAGGCTCTGGAACCAGGGTAAGCATTCGCTGGCCGCTAAATAGAGAAACGTCGAGGCCCTGGAACCAGGGTAGTTCCCTATGTATCTTATTGGTGATTTTCAGTGATGAACCAATCAGAAGAAGCAAGAACAATAGCTGTTAGTCATCTGATAGGTAAGGTATATTTTATGTGGGGAACCACATACATAATAATTAACCCTATAACCAAATTTTAATTTTTGTAATCATGTTGTGTTATGTGTATTTTATAGTTATTTTTTTTTTTGTCTTAGCTAATAAAATTTCTAGAATCAGGGTCATAGCAGGGGATGGGGGTTTTGAATGATTAGTGCATTAGTAGAGCACTCTCATGGTTCCAAAGTGCATATGGGGTGATACTATTCCTTGCATCTTGAGCACTGGATATAGGCTTATTTCTGTTGTTTGGGAGCCAACAAACACAGTACACTTTTTCTGAGTTCATACCCTAGCAGGCCTGGATCTTAAGATTGCTATAGCTGGAAACTGACACATTTTGAGTTCCTCTAGGCAAGCAACATAGTGTTGCCTACATACCTTGTTTAGTACTCAAGTTTCCCTGGGTCATCCCCAATGCACAAAGATGTGGCACTTGTGAGGGCATAAAAGCTACAATCTTTACTGGTATAACTAGAAAGACTACAGACAAGCTGAAGGAAAACTGGATTATCTGCATAGGCGTGGTGTAGACAAGTTACATGCTGCATGCCTCTGTTTTTTTGTTGCTCCAACAAATATGGCTAACACTTGGAACATCAGTGCAACTAGTCACAGAGGCGTATAACAAACTTTTTCAAACTTGTGTTGATTTATAGTGAAATCTTTACTGCCCATTTGGATCTGTACATTATACTGATGTAATGTCTTCTGGGCTTTTGTATGAAGGGTAATAACAAATTTGTAAACATTTAATATATGTATATATACTTATTAGATAGAAAATCAAAACAACAATAAAAAGACTTCCAAGAATACAAAGTTTAATGTGTCATACAATGTAAATAATATAGATATAGCCCCAGGGGCTATAGGCTCAGCCTATGTTTGGGTATGGGGGTGCTTCTGGGGGTTTTGAAACCTGACCCTGTTTAAGACAAAAATTCTGAAAAACCATACCCTGTCTAGGACAACACCCTTGATTTTAGGACCCTGTTTAGGACAACACCCTCAATTTTAGGACCCTGTTAGCACGTGAGAGCAAGCAAGGCAATCAGATCGGCGGCAGGATCAGTGGTTTAGCAAGGCAACCAAATCCGTACCCTGTTTAGCACAGTCTTGCTTAAAATTATGTACCCTTTTCAGTACAAAGTGGCCTGAAATATATACCCTGTTCAGGTCAGAGAGGCCTGAAATGTATACCTTGTTTAGGACAGAGGTCAATAACCATACCCTGTCCAGCAGCATGTTCCCATATAGCCCATATAAGGGAGTACCCCCCCGGAACATATAGCTTGTAACATTAATATGCTCATTACAAATGGTTATCCCTATGATGGAGAATCATTATATTAGCAAAGGCTATGCATATTATCAGTTCCATTGTGTTCTGGTTAGATCAACCTTTGTTCTAATAGTGTCCTATACTGTCCTAGTGATTTACATCAATCAATCAATCATCAAGTCCTCATGTGACCTTATTTAGTTGACTAGTCTCCATCATTCAACTTGTTTTCCCTCCAGCCTTGTTATTATTGAAACTCCCACACCCATGCTCCTGAGGAAGGGTGGGGGATTAGATTTTGAACCTGTGCAAAACTGAGAAAAGCCCCCACCCTCTCTTCTGTCATAGCCAGTACACTCAAGTAAGTCAGGCTGTAGCAGGGGGTGGGGCACTTGGGGCATGTGCCCCCCCCCCTATATTTTAGAAAAATGAAAGGAACTGACCAGTAGAGACATGGCTGCGCCCCCGTTTCTGTATTGTGTCCCCCCCCCATTTTAACATGGCTCTGCGAGTACATTTGTACCAATTACTATGAAGATAACAGTTACTAAAAAAATGGAAAAATAAATAATTTTCATCTGGCATCAGTTATCATTCATATTCGTTTTAGCACATTTTGCCGTGCAGCTTGCCACACGCTGATACAAGGAAACGTTTCTACAGAGGAGATAGCCTGCTAGCCGGCTCTCATTGTGTGTTATTTGGAAATGTTTTATTTTCGAATATTGGGAACCCTGTGAACGCGCGAAGGCTGAGGTGCGCTGGGTCGAGGGTGCAAAGAAATTTCTTTAGAGAGCCGGCTAGCAGGTTACAGAGGAGAAAGAGACTCAAACCAGAAACTGACATGACTTTTGCAAAGCATATGTGATGCTATTCACTTATCTCAAAACCCCCAGGGTAGAGACAAGTCTGAGAGTAAAAAACTGTCAATTCCCCCACCTCCTTAGGTAAGATTCTAGTCCAAAAGTGCTCTAAACCTCAAGTTAACCACACACTTCCTGGGGACCATGGGGGAGGGCGGGGTTTAAATGACTAGTGCATTAGTAGGGCACTCTCTCATGGTGCTTATAGCACAACATTATATATACCTGCTATTCACATAAAAATTCTACACAAGCTTCCTAGCTGTTATCTATTTATAACTTAACGCTCCCATTAAAAAAAATCATAACAAAAACTGTAATTTTAATCAAAATTTTAAATGATATGTAAGCATACCTGTCAACTCTCCCGCATTAGGCGGGAGTCTCAAGACTTTGGGCCCCTTCTCCCGCTCTCCCGCACTGAGCACCAAATCTCCCGCTTTTTTTAGCGATTTTTATCGATTCCGCAAAATTATTCTATAGGAAATCATTATAATTTCAAGCCCTTATAAGTAAAAAAAAGGGGGTGAGAAGGTCAATCTGAGTTATGGAAACGAGGCCTGCTGTAAACAATGTGCTCGGTTCCATAACTCAAACAGCTCTTTTTCGTAAATCCAAGACTATCAAGCCAATGCTGTTAATATTAAACCACTCCTAGCAAAACGGATCCATATGGGTTGTTCTAGCGATGATTTTTGTCTTCATGTGAACGTAATTTGTATTTTTGGCAGTCTTTGGTTCAGCGAATTGTTCGGGAAAAGGTTCGGAACTCGTCGCCGTTCGTGTGATAAGTTCGTAACCAAGCGTAGAATAGTTTTCAGTTCTCTCACGACCAAGGGCAATCTGAGTGATGGAAACGAAGCTCTACCATTTACCTAGGCTCCCGCACTGACCAAAACCCGAAAGCGCAACGAACAAATACTGACTCGGAGACCCATCGGGCTTTGCTGGCGAACGAAAACCTGCTGGATCTTCAAGCAAGAACACTTGCCCGTTTCTTTAAACTCTGGGTGAACTAGCGTAATATACACCCAAGGTAACGATAAAACAAGGAAAATGAGCTGATGATAAGACAGCACCCCACTTATGTTGATCTTTGCCTTCCATCCTACCAAAAAAAACTTAAACTATCAAAGACAAAATCTTAGATGTCAGATCTATTTGCAAAACTAGAGGTTTTCAGAAGTGAAGCGAAGTGGAGCGCTCGGGCAATGCACTGGTCACATGTTAAGCTGAGTTTAGGCCTCGTCCCCACGTATCCGTTTACGTTTGTGAACGCAACCCTTTTGTTTTCGAAACCGTTTTCAAAACGATCTGCGTCCACACGAATCGTTTTCATTTTGAGACGGCCCGTCCCCACGAAAACGCAGAAACGATACGAAAACGATTAGCTTTACAGAGCATGCGCTTGCACCATTTTGCTTGTTTAGTAAGCGAATCACGTCATCGTTTTCGAAAAGTTCCCACGGCAACGTTAGATTCCGCTAAAAATTACCGCAACAGGCGCTGAGTCGCTTAGTGTCACGCACTGAGTCTCACGCATTCCTTCCCACTTATTTGTGTGATCTAATTACTAATAACAAAGCTGTTTTTAAGCCTATGTATTTTGCAGCGGGAGATCTTTATTTTGAAGAGAGGGAACCACTACAGGAATGTTTTAGCCCCTCCTACAAGTTGAATAACCGTGGGAAACTAAAGATAGTTATAGAGCTGCACAGTTTTCCATCATTACTGTCAACAAACAATGCAGTGATGTGAAGGCAAAAGAGGTGATGTATTCCAGACACGCTCTAAAATTGCTTGCTCTTTTCATGTCGCGCAATTGCATGTTTTATTCATTATGATTCTGTGTGTCTTTAAATAACAGTCTTAAAAGAACATGTTATTCAGCAGACCGTTACGTTACAAACCTTACAGAAATATTGTAATAGGTCAACGCTAGGGAGCCATTTGAAAGAAATTTTAAAATTTGATATTTTTTTCGTAGGCGGATTTGTTAATCCTGAACGTTAATATTTATCCATATCGGGGTCTCTTTTTTAGACAAGCTCTGTGATGCGAAACTAATGTGTTTACATTCCCACGATCCAATATAGGAGAGGTCTACTCCAGCCAATAAATTGAAAACAGACGACCCTAACAGGTCAGAGGAAACTTTGCGGTTAGCGGAAAACTCAAGAATAAGTAACCGAACACCCATCTGTCGTCAATATCACTGGGGAGCGGAAACCGCCGCCGGGCAAGATAGATTAGAACTTTGGAACTTTGGAACTTTGTACCTAAAGCTCACTCTACTACACTGTTTTGGCTAGGTACAACTGCGATCAGTGCACTAATGATTGCAGATCACAATAGTGAGAGACTAGTGATTGCCTAGAAAGGCAAGAACTGTAAGAACGAGAAATAACGCAACGAGCATTTCAACCTGCCATCCTAATTTCGGAACAGACCACAAGTAGGGGAACATCAAACGCGGAAAGTATCTGAGAACTGTAAGAAGTCGAGCTTGAGAACGCAACGAGAAATATTCTAGTAAGGAGATAGCGATAGATCAAAGAAGCCTGTACAAGCCAAAGACGCAAACATTTCTAATACAAAATGGGCGCACTAGCTGTGACACCAGGAGTGATTGCTACGATTGTGGTCATCGCAGTTATAGCAGTAGGAATGTTGCTGCTTTATTTTGTATGCAGATCGGATGACCCAGTCAAGGACCATACTTGCGTAGCCATGCTATATCCGCGCTCACGCTCCGAGCTGCGACAGCTAAAGGTCCCGCTTGACCCCGGCGAGCCCACCGACATACATGTCAATGCCGCATACGAACACGACGAGCACGCGACGGAACCTGAACACCACGCTGCTGGTCAGCACGCAGTGATGGTACACATGCGCACTGAGAGCGCGGACGGAGGTGAATGCAGCATCACGTTACATGCTGTAGAGAGCGAGTCGCAGTCTCGATCCGGAGAATCCAGCAGTCCCGATCCAGGGAATGAGAGTCAATTAATTCAAGCGGGGGACAAGACATGTCTGCAAGTGTCTCAGTAAGAGCGGAATACCAAGGGATTGATCTAACAAAGATCGAATCAGCTACATTCAGTCATCGTAGCAGTAATAGAATCAATTATAAGGAAATAGAAATAGTTTAAGAAATATTAAGAAATAAGAGTTGTTTAAAGGGGCTATGCACAACCTACATAAATCTTATGGCTCTCTTTGTCATCCGCTCGACATATAGAAAGAATCATAGAGTTTTCTATCGATAGAGGATGGCGAACGTAAATCCTAAAACTGAGAGGAGTCCAAATCGGAATATTTTCAATCGGAAACAAATTTTTGCCTGACACTCGTTTTCTATAAGAACGTCTAAATTCAGTTAGGGCTGGACCATTTCTATTTTTGAAGCATATCAAGGCCGAAAATTATTATTGATGTTCTTAGATTATTAAGTTTTTATTTTGCTACGATTACCGAATCAATTTTAAAATACCCGACAAGGTAGTGTGTATGTAATGCCAATGTAGTAATAATAACAGAATGACACAAATGATAAAATACAATGATATTTAGTTTTATAGTTCAAAACACATCGATCTAAAAAATAATTTGCCGCATCTGAGTCTCGGCTTATAGCATATTCAAGGAATCTGGTGAAATCCCAGGCTGAACGTTCTTATAAAAAGGTTCTTTCTTAAAAAAAAAAAGAGTATGCATTTGAAGGTATGTTGTGGCTATAATTATTATCTCCATTTTACTTTCGTTGGTCCGACGGAAACTTCAACCGTCAAAAGACACAAGAATCTATTAGATTCCGAGATATTAAACAGGCCATCCGCTCTAGATTATCAGTGACATCCTCAAAGGAACTTCCAATAGGCACACTGCTTTCAATATTTTTCGCGTTTTCCGTTAAAAATCATCGGATATTGTTACGTAATCGACCGGAAGTAAACTGGTGACAATGCGGCTTTAAGGAGACTGTCGTACGCGCTACATGTCGCCTAGTTTAGCCAGGCCTTAGCAACGAGTTTCCTCAGTGATGTGTTAATTAGTTTTAACTTCAAATTACTAATATCTCTTGGTTGCTGTAGGAACTCCATGGGAATGGCGAGTTGGAAGATGCTCTAAAAAGCTCCCAGTAACGACTACAAAATTAGAAAAATATCCGCTACAGGGTCATTTTTGGTAAAGTGGAATATGTTATGTAGCGCGTGAGTTAGGTCTGGACCAGTTATGTAGGGGGATTACTTTTACCTTGAGCAGAGATGGTTACTGTGTGATCCTAAACTTAAAAAAAGAGTATGCATTTAAAGGTATGTTGTGGCTCTCATTATTATCTCCATTAATCATAACTATACCCAACTCGAATCAGCCTTGGGGAAGGTTTTAGACAAAGCATTGTAAAACAACTGATAATAAATCAGGCATTCACGTTAATTGTCTTGCAGTTTCCTTTATGGCTGACAAAATTACTACAAATTACAACCCAAAAATATAAACTTCTTTCCAAACTATTAGGATGTCTCTTGGATAGATTGGCGTATTTTCATGGACGCCATCTAAGGCCTGGAAAGAGAGGCCTAAGAGCAAAACTCGATATTTTTTACTTCTTTGCTTTTGCGAATTATAGAAGGCTAATATTTGTTTCCCTCCCTCCCTCCCTTCTTTCTTTCTTTCTTTCTCTCTCTCTCTCTTCCTTCCTTCCTTCCTTCCTTACTTTCTTTCTTTCTTTCTTTCTTTCTTTCTTTCTTTCTTTCTTTTTCTTTCTTTTTCTTTCTTTTTGCGTTCATATTTGGACTTCTATTTTAAAGGCTAAAATTAATCTTTTACAGGATGCATGGCCTTTATTGAGGTCTTTATCAGAAACAAACAAAAGACAATCTGCATCCATGCTATTAACTATAGGGCAGTAAATACATAAAAATAGCCACCTCATAATTGAGTAGACAATTGTCATGACATTGCTGACGTAAAATGAGTCTCCACCAAGGTAAATGCATCATGGGTAGGGTAAACGGACCCTTACTGATACTTTAGGTAAGATTTTGAGAATGTAATATTGTTACTATGACTGAGCGTAGACCTCTTGCTCATATAGCAGAACGGCCCCGTCACGACTCCTGGGGTGAAGGTATGTCAGGTATGCTGGCCCCATGTCCAGCCTATATCATCTCTCAGCATGAGCGCGCCGTCACACTGATAGGCAATAATGCATTTCATATTACTGATACTCGGTTGGCAGCCCTTATTGTACTTATGTTTACTGCTTTACCTATTATATCCTTGCATGTTTTTCAATACAAACTCCCAGGTTGTAGAAATCTCGAACAAGAATACTGAATAAAGTATAACGAAATCATCGATCAAATCTTCAAAAGTCTTAATTGAATACGAAAATCTAGTAAGTGTTTTGCAGCTGACATGTTATCATCATTATCATTCGTGTTTTAACTGTAAACCAGCTGACTGCTTAGTAAGAAGCCAGAAGTCAAGTCAAATATCACGTGGAGTATATATAAAGTTTCGAGTGTAAAAAAAAAGGGCACAAGCGATTTGTATTCAAAGTAAAAAGGTTTCAACAAGACGAAGTTTGCACTTGTGATTTGATATAAAACCACGCCCTAAATCCGCAACTAAATTAACATGTTGAAAGATCTAGAGCTTTCTTTCTTCGGTCGCATAAAAAAAATAACGCCGAAAAGATGTGATCCTTTTGGAAGCCCATGCAAAGACCTCTGGATCCTCAAGCTTGACAATGGAAGATACAAGAGATAGAGAAAAGAGATAACGAGAGAGAAAGAGATAACAAGAAAAGATAGAATACGAAGACTTGTGTGTCTCTTGCTCGGTGTTATGGTGTAGATCGTGCAGTGATCGTGTAGTGAAGTGGAACGAACGCTGACAATTTGAATTTTCGAGGCTCATTAGCTCGGCGTTCGTTCGCTCTCAGAGATTACTAAGCTCTGGGCCTCTTTCTAAGGTGAGTAGAAGTGCGGAAATGCAAATGCCGAATTCACATTTTCGTGCCAGCTAGCTCGAATTCAAACACCTTAGCTTGATTAGGAATAGTCAAACAATGATTCCGCCCAAAAAGTGCGATTGAATCACGAGCTATTTCAAGAAGAGGGGTAGCGATGGGTACCTGGTAAAAAATTCGCAAAGTTTCGGAATCTCGGCGTCTCGGAGTCCCGTTTTTTTGCAATTTTAGGGGTCTCGGGGCCTCGCTTTTTTTACCACGGCTCGGTCTCGGATTTTTAAACGCGATCTCAGAGTCCCGAATTTTTGTTAAACGCGAACTGTCTTATGTTGTTACCATACTAAGCAAGCATGTATTGTAACTCTACTTATGTTTATGACATACCTCGAGCAAGTTATCCGAAAACATGCTCGAAAAAAAACTCGGGCTCGGTTGTTAATAGACCGGAAAAGCGCAGGCTCGAATTCAGAAATTTGACAAAGTCTCGGGCTCGGATTCTGAAACACGGGTCTTGGCGACTCGGCAAGTCTTGGATTTACGTATCGCTACCCCTAAGAAGGGCTGGTCCGGCACGAAACTACGAATTCTGCGTACCCGCGATGTTACTTGACACAACTATACACGAGATTCTAATGAGCACGCGCCACAACAGAGTGAGTGTAGCGTGAACCATCTAGCCACATTCTCGTTCAGAAATAGGCTACATAAGTTGTGTCAACCACGGCAAGCGAGTACAAACGATAAAGAAAAACAGCATAGCATTTCTAAAGCAAAAAGAAAATATATGTGAACCGGTAACGTTACATCTGAGTTTTGCTTATTTCGACAGATTGCAGAAACCACAAAATGTATGGATGCTTCTTAAAGTAAGACGTTAAATTTATGATAAAAAAACTACATAGCCTAGCAAGGGAGCTATCACGTGACAAACAAGCAAGGGAGCTATCGCGTGACAGACAAGCAAGGGAGCTATCGCGTGACAGACAAGCAAGGGAGCTATCGCGTGACAGACAAGCAAGGGAGCTATCGCGTGACAGACAAGCAAGGGAGCTATCGCGTGACAGACAAGCAAGGGAGCTATCGCGTGACAGACAAGCAAGGGAGCTATCGCGTGACAGACAAGCAAGGGAGCTATCGCGTGACAGACAAGCAAGGGAGCTATCGCGTGACAGGAGCAAGGGAGCTATCCCGTGACAGAGGAGCAAGGGAGCTATCGCGTGACAGACGAGCAAGGGAGCTATCGCGTGACAGACGAGCAAGGGAGCTATCGCGTGACAGACAAGCAAGGGAGCTATCGCGTGACAGACAAGCAAGGGAGCTATCGCGTGACAGACAAGCAAGGGAGCTATCGCGTGACAGACAAGCAAGGGAGCTATCGCGTGACAGACAAGCAAGGGAGCTATCGCGTGACAGAGGAGCAAGAGAGCTATCGCGTGACAGACAAGCCAGGCATATTATTGCGTGAAATAAATAACTTGTGTCAAAAATGGAAGACGCTGTGATCGTTCTTCTGGTTTGTGTTGCGGTTTTAATCGCAATTATGATTGCTCTTTATTTCTTGTGCCGCTCGGACGACCCCCTGAAGGATCACACGTGTGCTGCTCTACTGTACACGAAGATGACCGCGGTCAACCTTGAGGGCGACGAGCCATGTCTGATGGAGAAGCCACGAGAACCACGCAACAACGACATGAACACGACTCACTATGGCGGGAAAACACCAGATCCGCGTGACGGCGGGCGTGACGGTCCACGTGATGACGAAAAGCAGAAAGGCCTGCGTGACTTCACGGCTGACAAGCCCCGTGATGAAAGACGTGACAGCTCACGTGATGGAAGGCGTGACAGACCATTTGAAGAAAAGCTTGACGGCTCACGTGGTGGAAGGCGTGACGGTCCACGTGACTATGAAAAGTATCACGGCATGCGTGACGTCACGGTTGGTAAGCCACGTGATGGGAGGCCTGACGGACCACGTGATGGAAGACGTCACAGGTCACCTGATGAAAAGCTAGACGGCTCACGTGATAGAAGGCGTGACGAAACACGTGTTGAAAGGCGTGAGAGCTCGCGTGATGGAAGACGTGACGGACAACGTGATGAGAGGCGTGACGGGCTACGTGATGAGCGGCGTGACAGCTCACGTGAGGGAAGACGTGAAGGATCTCTTGACGAGAGGCGTGACTGGCCACGAGATGAGCAGCGTGACAGATCACGAGATAGAACACGAGAGGAGAGGCGTGACGGACACCGCGAACAGTGGCGTGACGGCCCACGTGATGAGAGAAGTTACAGCTCACGTGATAACTGGCGTGACAGCACTCATGGGGTTAAGCGTGACGGCGAACGAGATGAGAGGCGTGAGTGGCCACGTGTTGAAATGCGTGACGGTCCACGTGACGAAAGTAACAGCTCACGTGATAACTGGCGTGACAGCAATTATGATGCAGGACGTGACGGTTCAAGAGATCTCCGACGAGATATTCCACACCATGACTGGCATAATTTTCCAGGCGATAAAAGGCGTGACAGGTCACGTGATGAAAGACGTGACGTTCCCCATGATGAACGGCATTACCGGTCACGTGATGAAAGGCGTGACAACGCATTGTGGTTATAACGTTAAAATTGTGTTTATAGTAATTGCTTACAGTTGATTGCCGTATTATTTCTTGAAGATATATTTTTGCCGTCCTTATACAATCAAATCGGGACAACGGAAGAACGCTGAATCTTTAAGAAGATATTGCACTTTTATTAAATCTTGCACACTGTCACACCTGTACATTTCACACCAGAGCAGCTTCTATTATATCCATGTAACAAACGAAGTACATGTTTTCACTTTAAGAAATAAACACATTTGTTGTAAGACCAAACGGTACCCCCCCCCCCCCATTCCCCGGGTCAAATCTTTAATCCTCAGTTGGAGCCGGACATGGGGTCAATTCTTTATGGCAGTCATGGGGTTTGAGCTATTTCCAGCTTTCACAGAAGCACAGTTAGGAATTAATTACAGAGAAAGTTTGGAAAGCCAAAATACGTGGAAAATACTCCATTTTGCAGATAAATATAAATTAATACGGTATAGTGTTAAGCAATATATACTGTATATAGTGCCCAATAGGATTGAAAATTGTACTTTTATGTTTCGGTAAGACTGGGAAGCTAAAATAGTGTAGGAAACTAGATTATACGTACATAATATGTATCTTGTGCGATTAGTTTCTGTCTGTATAGTAGACATTGGTTGCAATAAGGAGCGTTGTTTTTGTTACACTTTGTCGTATTTCGAGAGCCAGCGCTAGTGCCCCTCTAAGCCCCGGATGTAAATCGACACTACCTTTAACTGGTTATAACTCCCTCTTGACAGGCTTATTATTCAATCGATCATTTGACAAATCAGCGATTGATTCATTTAATTGGAACTCTTTAAAAAGTACCAAAAGTATACGAAAACGTACGACAAGAAAAGGTCAACCCAATGAGCAAGCCAATTGTCACCTTGCAGAAATATATGAGGATCAAAGGTGCTAATACTAACACGAAAGCTAATCGTAAGTTGTTTGTAGTGTTCCTTAGTATATCTGACTGTTAAATAATAGGCCATCACTAAACCAACGGTATCGAGTGAAGAGACGTTAACAGTGCTATCTATCGGAGCGGAAAGCCAGCACAAATAACTTACATAACTCTACGAGGTAAACAAAACGCGGCGACGCGAGCGTGCTGGGGCCGAACATTCAACCGTCATTTGCGATCGTAAAGGGCCATAACAAGTGAAGAATCCCAGCCATAGCGTGACCCAACGAGTGAGAAGAGGCAATCGATCACTCTTCGTATACAACATCAAGTACAATATTTAGAACTCGTGACAGTCAATCGAAATAGTATGCAGTAGTCGCTCATTAGAGCCTGACGGAACAGTTACAGACAAGCAAGCGACTTGGCACGAGTTCAGCAAAGAGTTCAACGGAATACAAACAAAAAGGTAATCATTAACTATATTGTGAAATGAGGGGAGAAAGAAGTGTGCGGAAATTAGACTTCTGTGTTTTGCTTGGTTTTTCTTGTGCGTAGTATTTCGTGACCATGCTGAGTTGTAGTGAAGTGGAACGAACGCTGACAATTTGAATTTTTTAAGCTCATTAGCGCCGCGTTCATTCGCTCGTAGACATCGCTAGGGCCTTAGTTTGCTTCTCAAGGTGAGTAGGACCTCACAGAACTGTAAACATTTCTGACACTAAGCAAACCCTTATATAAATAAAGTCGAATTGGCAATAAAATTGCACAAAAGCGCTATATAGTTAGCAAAAATCCGTTGAAAACAAACAGTGAGAAATATATAGCAAAACAATTCGTAAACCTCGATGGCGTTAACGACGACATGCAACATTTTAAAGTATCTACTTCGAGATTGAGGCCTGTCAGAATTAGAAAACGACTTGATACTTTTTATTAAGTAATATCCAATCGAATTGACACGATATATCGACAATTATATGTAACAAGTACTTATGATTCCGAAACAAAAGCATGCAAAATAGAAAGAAATAGAGAGCAAGACATAAACAATAGAAAGTGCTATTGAACCTGCTAACAAGTCACACATAGCGATTGACTTGTATTTAATTCAGCAAACTCAAACAGATTGCTGGTAGCACAGAATGGAAGCTCCCTGCTTTATGTAAAGCCTTAAATGAATTCTAACCCCAAACCAACTGAAACACGCTCCAATGGGCACCAAATAATTAGTGACGAAGTCACACTGCATGTCAGTGCAGCGAGCGATATATATGCGTGACAGAAAAACAAGGCAGAACAGTGCTTGACGGTCACGTAAGACACAGCATGGAATTAAATGTGATAATTCTGCTAATGTTATTTTTGGTTTTAATATTATTCATGATTGTTGTTTATTTTGTGTCGCTCTAAGGATACCGTGCGCTGCTTTGCTCTATCCGAAAGCGATCTCGACCGGAAAATTCGTCCGACTTCAAGAAATCATGGTCAACACAGAGCAAAATCTATCGAGAAGAAGCTCACGCAGCGAGCACATGCGGATAATGTCCAAACTGCAGGAAAAGCCACCAGAGTCACGCACCAACGGCGGACCTCCTTACAACGCTCGAGGAACTCGACCACCAGACAAGCGTGACACACGAGTATCTCAACCACCAGACACGCGCGACCCCCGAGGATCTCGACCAACAGACACGCGCGACGCGCGAGGATCTCGACCACCAGACAAGCGCGATACGCAAGGGGCTCAGTTACCAGACAAGCGCGACACTCGTGTATCCACCAGGCCACCAGACACACGTGACACGCGAGTATCGAGGGCACAAGAGACGCGCTCTACACAAGACTCGCGCGGCGGATCAAGACGATCTGCGAGTCGAGACACGCGTGACCAAGAGCTTGACGCTCGCGGGAGATCTCAGAACGCGCGTACTAGAAGTATGCGAAACAGCGGTCCACCTGAAAGAAGAGATGATTTATCGCGTGACAACAGACGTGAGGCTCCACGTGATAACAGGCGCGAGGTTTCGCGTGACAACAGGCGTGACGCATCACGCGATAACAAGCCTGATGTACCACGTGAAAGGCGTGACACATTACGCGATGAAAGGCGTGACATGTCACGTGATAAGAGGCGTGAAGCATCACGTGATGAAAGGCGTGACATACCACGTGATGAAAGGCGTGACATACCACGTGATGAGAGACGTGACGCACCACGTGAAGGTAGGCGTGACCCACCACGTGATGACAGGCGTGACGCATTCCTTGACGACCGCCGGGAGGGTAGAAGCACACAAGAATTTAGCCGAGATAACCGATTGCGTCAGCGAAGCTTGCGCGCACGTTCGGTGGATAGACCACGTGTCACAAGAGCTAGATCTGAAGGTGGAAGAAGAAGCCGTTCTCTTGGTGATGTTCGTCTTAGAAACCGCGCGAGGTCAGTTGATCGAGTGTACGACCTTTGGGACAGGCGCTATAGCATGAAAAGGGACCCATACCCTCAAGATGACATGCGAGAGAGACTTTATGGCGGCACACGTGACATACATCTAGCAAGAGACCCACCACGACACGAGCCGCGAGATAGCATGCCGCCTTGGGAGGGCCCGCGGGGACATTCGACACGTGACAAGGCGCGTGACATACCTCCGCACTGGAGTGACCAATACAGCATTCAAGCTCGGGACGATCTTTACAACAGACTTCAGGCACGGGACGACCCATACATCAAACAGCCCGGACGGGACGACCCGTACAACAAACAGCCCGGACGGGACGACCCGTACATCAAACAGCCCGGACGGGACGACCCATACATCAAACAGCCCGGACGGGACGACCCGTACATCAAACAGCCCGGACGGGACGACCCGTACAACAAACAGCCCGGACGGGACGACCCGTACAACAAACCTTCTGCACGGGACGACCTGTACGACCGACCTCCCTTACGAGATGACCCGTACCACCGACCACCTTTACGGGATGATCCCCACAGCAGACCTCCCTTACGGGATGATCCCCACAGCAGACCTCCCTTACGGGATGATCCCTACAGCAGACCTCCCTTACGGGACGACCCGTACAACAAACCTTCAGCACGGGACGACCTGTACGACCGACCCCCCTTACGGGATGACCCGTACCACCGACCACCTTTACGGGATGACCCCCACAGCAGACCTCCCTTACGGGATGATCCCTACAGCAGACCTCCCTTACGGGATGATTTCTACAGCAGACCTCCCTTACTCGACGACCAACCTCCCTTACGGGATGACCCGTACAACCGACCTCCCTTACGGGATGACCCGTTCGGCCGACCTCCCTTACGGGATGATCCCTTAAGCAGACCTCCTTTACGGGATGATCCCCACAGCAGACTTCCCTTACGGGATAAACCATACAACCGAGATCCCTTACAGAATGACCAGTACGGCCGACCTCCCTTACGGGATGATCCCTACAGCAGACCTTCCTTACGGGATGATCCCTTAAGCAGACCTCCCTTACACAATGATCCGTTTGACCGAACTCCCTTACGGGATGATCTCTTAAGCAGACCTACTCTAGGGGGTGACTTGTACGACCGACCTCCCTTACGGAATGACCCGTACAGTAGAAACGAGGCAGGTGACGACCATGGCGAATATGGCCCAGTTTATCAACAAGCAGAAAGACGTGACATGTATGGGAGGTATGTGCCACGCGAAATCCCCGCGCGTGTAGAGCAGCACGAGTTTGACGCACTTCATCGCGAGATTCGCGCAAAGTCGGAGGAGATCAAGCTCCAGAGAGAGTCAGTGAACCGCGACATCCGCAAGGGCATTTATCAGCCAATCAGCAACAAGGAGGCGAAGGTGCGAGAGGAGCTTATGAAATGCAACGGTACGCACCGCGACATCCTATATGACGAGCGTGACGCAGGGCAACATCACTATGAAGAGATCCCCCCAAGGATGTCACACAATAGCGACTTGTCACGCGACCCGTACGAGGACGTGCATGACCCTCGTTACCTTCCAAAGCCGTTCGAGATGAGCCAAGGACGCAACGAAGATAACATAATCCGAAGGGAGCCTCGACCAAGACCTCACTCAATACAAATCACACACAGACAACACTCCAGTACCACGGATAGTTTTCTAGACACACAAAGAAACATGCGTGGACACACAGGGAACCCGCCACAAGACATGCGCAGACACACAGTGGATGGAAATGGCTGGGGGGCTCTTCCAGACACTTACTTGATGTCAATCGGGATGCCGACCTCTCAGCCACCGCCAGCGGGCAAGGCAATGAACATACAAACGATTGACCCTCTGGAGATCCAGACACGCGCACCGGAAGACGAGCTGAGAGATTCCTATGTCAAGTATTTTGGTAAGCCTGAAGATTCACCCCATTCTCCTTACTTAAGGTCACTTAATAGCGTGGGTGATACAGACAAGAATGGATGGCGTTACCCTGACAAGAATACATTGCGTGACGTAGACAATGTCAGACAATCGCGCGACAACAAAGATGGATCGCGTAATGCAGACAATAGGCTGCGCGACGAAAAGTTGCTCAATGATTCATGGGAAGCGAGTGAGTCGATGTACCGCGTGCGCTCGTTCGATTTCAGTCATCAGGAGAAGCGTGCGGCTCAACCACGTTCACGCTCCCTAGACCTGCACAGCGCCCCACCGAAGGAAGAGATCCGCGAGAGAGACACGCGGGGCAAACCTGTCACGGCAGTCGCACCAACGCGTGCGCGTGTCATGCACGTGGAGTCAACTACACCGCGACGGGATGACAGATCGCGCTACTCTTACGACCCTTACGACGACAGAAACGATCGCTACAACGGATACAGCAGTGATCATTATAGCAGACACGACAGGAGCGATTATTATGACAGGCAAGACAGACGTGATCATTACAACAGGCAAGGCAGGGGCGACCATTACGACAGGAGCGGTCATCACGGCAGGGCCGACAGGCGCGATCATTACGACAGGCGCGATCAGAACGACAGGCACGACAGGAAATACGACGAGGAGAGAGAAGATTACGTGTGAACATTTAGTGTCAACACCGGTCCACGGTACTAGATAAAAACGTATTGACGATTTGACAGTAAAGATTGAGTGGAGCTTGATGGCAGCGATCGTAACGATAACTACAACAAGAACACTAAGTTCAATAAATATAATATCAATTTGTATCATTTTAGTCAAACCTTCCAAATACATCCGTACAATTTACGCAAACATTTCTACAGGAATGTTTTTTTTTTTACATTTTCTATATACGCATTGTTTTTAATCAAAGTAAAACCGTAACTAGTTGCGCCACAAAGCGTGATGTTCAGTTGCACTGCAGTATGAACATAGAATAGAGTATGCAGTATAGAAGAGTGTAATATAGAGAAAAACTTTAGCTTAGAAGTGTCACGTCGCGAGTTTGCTTAAAGGGGCTCTGTCAGTCGCCATTTTGTCATCCAAACAGCTAAAGAAGCAGGTAGAAAATATTCATTTGCATCCGCGTATCGACATTTTTAACAACTGAATTTAATAGTTTAAAGATAAGCAATGCTTTTGTACGGTTATTTTGTTATTACTTTAAATAATGAAAAGCCAAAGGATAACAAAATGAAAGCTGATTGAGTCCCTGTTTTCAAAATACAAAAAAAAAAATGTAAACCATTTGTATTTATGGCATTATCAATGCCTGCAATTAATGTTAAAAAGCTAATGACATTTATGTCAAGAAGTTGTGGAATTTCCTATTTACTCACTAATGGGTGTAAGGCAAGAGATGACTTGAATAAACTATAGAAAACTCGTGGTGGCCCAAGTGGTTCGTGGATAACATTAAGGGGCGGTTTGTTTTTCTGATACAGGAGGGTCGAAACTCTTTAATGGCTTTAATATTATAACAATGATTAGGGTTAGGGTTAGGGTATATATACAATTTGCCCATTTTTTCTGTGTTTACGTACCAAAAATGCTGAAAGTTCATTGACTTTTTAATATGTGTATAAACTTCAGATATAACATACGTAACATACGCACGTGGATGGTTTGTAGTCTTACCTGCAAGAGCTTCCGGCAGAGTCTCGTTTTCATCTCCTTTACCGTATCCCAGATGTATAACGTGTCTTCTTCCGCGCCCATCGTCGATGGACAAAGAACTTTGCTTAGATGACATGTAAACGCGGTTACCCTGTGTACGCAACAAAGCACATCTACGACAGAGCTGGTCAGAGGAACTTTGCGTCTTTGCTGGTCTTGTGATGCCACGTCGCACGCGCGCGCGCTCACTGACGGCGGAGTATCGCTCCCGTTAGAGCTGATTGAAGTCTCGTACCCAGCCTCTGAGCCAGAGCTTTGAGTCGAGCAGGAGTCGTCACTAATGTCCTCCCGCGCGGTGGCAAAGGAGCCTGCGACGCTTGTGGTCCGACAACTACTGTACTCAGTCGATGCGTCTGTGTCGATCAGCTTTGATCGCCGTATGCATAATCCACGTATATCCGATGACCGCAATGTGGAGCTAGATGTGTTTGTCCGACCTACGGTGCTGGGATCTGACAGTCGTGGGCGCACTCGGTTTGCCACTGGTCGGAGAATAGCAGAAGAATCTCCAGGGTGTTTCTGGCCCTCGTCAGGAACGCTCGGTGAATCGCTTCTCGATCTGGTCGCCGATTGATTCCTTTCTTTGGTCCATTTGTCCTTAACGAACTCAAGCGAGTCAGACGAATGAGTGGAGTCCGGGCTACTCGAATCACGATTCGCGTAGGGTGTGACTCGCTCACTAGTTCTACGTTGAGAGTCTTCATGCGAAGTGACTCGTTCACTAAGCTGTGAGGAGTATTCGAGTAATGTGCTCGAATCAATATCTTCAATACGCTGAGTCTTTTCTTCGGAAGCAAATTGCCCCTCCCTTTCTTGCCCTTTATCGGTAGCATGTCCGTGTTGAGCTTGTAGAGCTTTAGGGTGAAATTCGCACTGTTCTTTGAATTCTTGGTTGGTCATCTTAGTATGATCTTTCCCGTAGTGAACGAGATTTGTGTCTGAGCCAAACT
This sequence comes from Nematostella vectensis, assembly GCF_932526225.1. Classification (NCBI taxonomy): domain Eukaryota; kingdom Metazoa; phylum Cnidaria; class Anthozoa; order Actiniaria; family Edwardsiidae; genus Nematostella; species Nematostella vectensis. The sequence continues at coordinate 7,800,996 of NC_064039.1, forward strand.
TATGTGAGAGGGGGCCCTGGGCCTCGATACTGCGTTTCTCTGGTAGAGAGGCAGAGACATCAGGATAAGATGTAGTCATCCTGTATCGTTGCATCATGCTAGGGACTGGGGCAGGTCGACTTCTCTGTGTAAAAAAGCGAGTCTCAATGCAGTCTACGGAACAGGGGTCGGTTCCTGAAAAGCCGATTTGCGCTAACCCAGGGTTAAATTAACCCTAACCCACGATTAAATTTTTACCCCCAGATTAGTTTCGTTCCCGAAACGCTGGTTAGCGCTAACTCTGGGTCAGTTTGGAGGTAAAATCTAACCCTGCTCGCGAGGTGGGTTAACTCGCTAACCCACTGTTTAGTTGGCGAAACACAGGCCTCCCAAACTTTGTAAGCTTCATAAAATAAAGTTGTCGACAAAAAAGACGTTACACAAAACAATGTAGGGATCAAATATCCTAACATTTCGCTTTATTATGTGACCTTCGTTGCGATGCTGACTTGAATATTGTGCTGGGACAGACAGAAAGTTACATGAAATTTATACTTGAAATGAATCTGTCTCGCTAGTGTCACGCACCAACTCGAATCATGCAAATGACACTTTTTTGGCCATGAAATGTAGGTAATTACAGGTGATGTAGAGGTGTTTTGGGGCTTTTCTGCGAAAATAAAATCACCAAAGGTAAATTTAAGTTGCTTTCTGTTGATATACTGGGTACCCTGTGTGAATTTTACTCCTCAAACCAGTTTTTCACTCGTTTAATCCAGGGTTAGTAATTCGGGGGATTACTTGGCTTTCGGGAACGGTGAGTTATCCGTCGGTTAGCTAACCTACGATTAGCGAATTTTAACCCGGGATTAGGCGCTGATCGAGGGTTAAGTTAATCGGCCTTTCAGGAACCGGCCCCAGATGCTCATTTGCATAAGCCACTGTCCGGCGTCCTCGATACCATGCGACGCCATTTTCTGTCATTTGTCATGACAACAGCCCTCGCTTTGACGAAGGCGGTGTTTTGCGAAGTTTTATTACATTTATAATATTAGATAGTATGCTCGCCTGTTATACTTTTTAAACAAAAAATATCATGACAATAAAGTATAAAGGTCAACTTATCTTATGTTAGAAAATCAACTTCCTAAGAAGTCTTAAAATAATTCGATTTTGGCGATATTTTGAAGAGAATGAATCACATGAGAAAAGTTCTAACTCACTAAATTTCACATTTTTGGTACATCCAGTCATAAGCAAAGTTAAAAGCCGAGACTCACAGCATAGCTAAAACTGTTATTTTACTTAATCTGAGTGAACTCCGAGCACATATTTCCACCTGGTTTTAAATATATTAAACGATTTCGACCTTGCATGGTTTTACCGTCTCCAAACCGCAAAGCACGCATCTAATTATATTCTAAATATCTCGAAAAGGCGTGGAAATCGCTCTAAAGTTTGTATTGGACGTTTGATAAGAATTCCTTCAGGAATTTGTCTGGAAGGTCTGATTTCCGTAGCACCATTTATTAAGAGCAATAAGTCCTTTAATAGCAAAGACATGCAACAACAGCAAATAATTATGTTTGCTTCTAAAAACATTTTTGGTACACCTTGTCATAGACTCGTTTTATGAAAATCATATACAATATATGAATCTCCAACTAAAAAACTCTCGGTGTGTGAAAGATGGGCTCCGGATCCTAACGCGTTAAAAAATAGGAGGGTAAATTAAAAAGTGTGTCATTCAATCAGTCTCGCTAAATCCTTTTTCTAGCCGTAGAAGCGTGCGTAAATAGCAAAAGAATGAAATGAACAAGTAACCGTGCATTCCAGCATGGCAACTGTGTTAAAAAAAACTTTCCTTTTTTCCCCCCAAAGTTTGTTTATTTGAACTAAATAAAATTTTGTTATTATGCGTGAACATTACTCTTTAGGATGAGGTACAATTTAGACAATGAAAACGAATAAAACGCTCAAAATATAATTTTATTCACGTCCTAGAGATTTTATGCTAATGAGTCGAGCATGATTTTTATTGTAAATTTCCTCTTCGTATTATCATGGGGGTAAGACACCAAGAAAGAGGGTAGAAAATCAGCGAAAGATACCTCTAAAGCCTCTTTGAAGCTAGAAACATTACTTTTGGTACTCCGCCTGAAGAAGGAAAATGCCATTTATATGATAGTGTAGGCTGTTTCATTTATGAAAGTTGTTTTACTAGCTTTTAAGCAAAGCGATTCAATCGAGTCAAAATGTAAACATATGACCAATGATTGATATTAACCAAAAAAAATACTTGCAAAATAGGTTCTCTATGACTAGAGTCATCAAACTGTCATGTGACCCATAGTCCCTAATTTGTCAGGTTAAAGCGGTTAAAATCGAGAGAGTCCTCTGTTTCAAAACTAATTTAAACCACGCAGTGCATGTTGCAGTGCTCCAAAAAGGTTAGTGAAAAAAACGTTAGAAGACCCATTTTTAGCTATGGTTGGAAATCAGATAGCCTTTGTTACATCAACCGTATGCTAGATCAAAGGTAAACCCCCCGTGAACCAACTAAGAGGTCATCAATGACAATTAATTTTATAATTTTAAATAGAAGCTTTAAACGACCAGAAAGGCGTAATGCGCCATTGAAATTGTTGTGTGTAGTTGTGAACAATAGTGCGATAAATTTTAGTGAAGGAAAGAACCAAATACGTCCGATCTTCAAGATTTCTAAGAAATGATCATGCTAATGTGAATGATTTACGAAGTTTGGCGATCAGCTTAGAAACTTTGAGTAAAACAGCCTTTTAACTCAAACCCCCAAATGCACTGTTCGGTCGCATTTCTCATCAGAAGCTCTTTTTCACCATATCAATATTTTTAGTGCGTTTCCTGAAAAACTTTTTAAAAGAATTCGGCTAGAAAAGTTGCTCACGTTGAATTTTGAAATGTTTCTAAGTTTGTGCTCAAGTACATACTTGGGTTTATTATCATTGAGCTAGGTAGAAAGCTTGATAAGTTATCTCATCGGTGTGAAACGATGACTTAAAATAGCGTCGCATGGAATCGAGGACGCCGGACAGTGGCTTATGCAAATGAGCATCTGTTCCGTAGACTGATGCGTAGCAGTAATGAGGCATCTAGATGAGCTATAACACCAGGACGGATTGACCATTTTTGGCATATATTAGGGATAAACAAAAAGGAGGACCCTCTTCCTGGGATATGTGAGGGGTGGACTCTGCCCCTGGGATATGTGAGGGTTGGACTCTGCCCCTGGTATATGTGAGGGGTGGACTCTGCCCCTGGTATATGTAAGGGGTGGACCCTGCCCCTGGGATATGTGAGGGGTGGACCATGGGATATGTGAGGGGTGGACACCGCCCCTGGGATATGTGGGGTTGGACCCTGTCCCTGGTATAAGTGAGGTGTGGACCCCGCCCCTGGGATATCTGGGGTTGGACCCTGTCCCTGGGATATGTGAGGGGTGGACCCTGCCCCTGGAATATGTGAGGGGTGGACCCTGCCCCTGGAATATATGAGGGGTGGACCCTGCCCCTGGGATATGTGAGGTTGGACCCTGCCCCTGGGATATGTGAGGTTGGACCCTGCCCCTGGGATATGTGAGGGGTGGACCCTGCCCCTGGAATATGTGGGGTTGGACCCTGCCCCTGGGATATGTGAGGGGTGGACTCTGCCCCTGGGATATGTGAGATTGGACCCTGCCCCTGGGATATGTGAGGGGTGGACCCTGCCCCTGGGATATGTGAGGGGTGGACCCTGCCCCTGGGATACGTGAGGGGTGGACCCTGCCCCTGGGATACGTGAGGGGTGGACCCGGCCCCTGGGATATGTGAGGGGTGGACCCTGCCCCTGGGATATGTGAGGGGTGGACCCTGCCCCTGGGATATGTGAGGGGTGGACCCTGCCCCTGGGATATGTGAGGGGTGGACCCTGCCCCTAGGAAATGTGGGGTTGGACCCTGCCCCTGGGATATGTGAGGTTGGACCTTGCCCCTGGGATATGTGGGGTTGGACCCTGGCCCTGGGGTATGCGAGGGGTGGACCTAACCCCTGGGGTGTGAGGGGTGGACCCTTGCCCTGGGGTATGTAAGGGGTGGACGTTGCCTCTTGAATAGGAGGGTTTTACCTTGGCGGGCGCAAATAACTTCAGTCCTCTACCCATAAACTCAAAAAGCATTCCTTTTACCTGCAATCTAAGCTGCGCTTCTCGCGGCTTTTGTTGCGGAGCGCGGAATGCTGACCTCTCGGATTGGGTGATAGATATTCGACTTGCAGCTTTCTCCATTGGAGAAACAGACAAAAAACCTGGCGGCCTGGCCTCTGGAAATGTCCGCGTAGCCCTTGGTACCTCAACCGTCTTCCACTTGTCATTGCGCAGGAATTGAGGTAGATAATCTTGGATGTGTTTGCCTACTGCTTCTAGCCATATCAGGGCTAGACCTAGGTACGGGCCTCGCCAAAGCTGCGACCTGAAATAAATTAGCTTTAGAGGCGCAATAGCTTAGTGTCAGGTAGCAAGGATGTTGTGAAGGAGAGTTCGTTTACTTGTTGAACTTGCTGTTCCAGTTTTGACGCAACCTGTCGGGATAGCAGATAGCTGACTTGAGTTCTGACAAACAGAACCATGTCGGGAAACACCCAAATAGGGAGTGTTTACTTAGGAAGCTTTGTCGAATATACACCCAAATCATGGAGCTTTAACCTAAGCAACCATACCCAAATAAGGAGTGTATACTACCATGTAGGGATATACCCAAATAAGGAGTGTTTACTACCATGTAGGGATATACCCAAATAAGGAGTGTTTACTACCATGTAGGGATATACCCAAATGAGGAGTGTTTACTACCATGTAGGGATATACCCAAATGAGGAGTGTTTACTTGGAAAGCCTTGTCGAGCCTACACACAAATATGGAGCTTTGGCGTAATCGAATGTCGGGACATACCTAAAAAAAGGGTCTACGTACGCTTTCATGTATGGGGTAGATCCAAATAAGGAGGTCTTACTAACGCTATCACTTCGGGGATGTACGAAAATAATGAACGTTGACGTATGTACCTTGGCGAGATGTACTTGCACCATTCCTGGTCTATCGCCGACAGTCTAAAAGCGAGACTAAGCATGGGTAGGTCGACTTCCGATGGGTCACTACCGCTGACATACTGCTGGCACAACTCTAGCACATCTTGCATTAGCAGCCGGTAATGAGTAGCTATCGCCAGCTCAACCACGTCCACGTACCTAAAAGGGTTTAAATTGTTGCCAAGCATGTTGACATGTAACGCTTGTGAATAACATCTAAAGCTAAAGCTTTGCGTGACTAGAGGAACTATAAATTAATGTATATGACCTCTCAGATGTCGTCCCCGTAGCCCATTAGAGTAACTTTGCTCTAGCAATTATTAAGGCTGATTTACACGCACTAATTTGTCGGACCGTTCTGTGAATGTTGACGTGGTGTCGCACCCGATTTTTTTCTTCACAGATCGAGACAGGAGCACTTCGAGTCGTAGGTTTGAAATACTGTGATCGACAATCGGCTCGACATATTGTTCATTCTAGGTCACCTTAATTAGACTGTTGAAAACCTCAGGAATCCCTCACCGTTCAAACTCTTGTTTGTAGTGGGCCCTGTACGTGTTGACCTCATCTCTGATATTCAGTATGATGATGTTGAGCAGGCGAGGAGACAGGTACGTTGAGTAGCAGTGTCCATGCAACTCGTCCATTGCTATTACCTTAAACCTATCGTAACGGCCCTTCATCTCTTCCTGCGCGACAGAACAATACACGTGTTTACAATACTACTGATAACAGCCTAATGTACAGCATAGTTACTGGGAAAACTGAAGTAGATCTAGCCAATAAAAGACAGGGGCAGAATTTTGTATGTTCTAAGTGCGGGTGGGGTCCCATTAAACGGGAAGGGGTGTATTCCTTTCTTCTATTCTTTATCATTCTCTTACCTCATTATTTCACCTAAGAACTGTTGGGGTTGAACCCTGGAGCGCGATAACGTAGACGGTCCTAGCTATCAACTGTATTTTATTTAGGCCCTTTTCAGGTAAGAACCACTAGATTCGCTTTTTTCAATAAAAGGACAATAAATGAGGACAAATAAAGGACAATAAACGTTTAGAGGTTCCCGAACTATAAGAACTAAACTATAGATGAAATGTTTCCAGTTAGTGCACACCCTTCCCCTGAGATCAATAGTCAGACTTAATGTTTGCTGCTCGCCAGATGAACGAACATGTCACTTTGAGCTGGGCTTATTACGAGATAGAGGTGTATCATACTGCGTATCAAATCGCATTATTTCAATCATCACCTTTAACAGTTTCTCGAGCTGACAAGAAAACGGCTCCTCATATAAACTCTGTGCAAATTCAATAGCTTCCCGCACAGATACAAACACCACTGGAAACATGATCTTAAGGAACTCGCCGGCCTCGTTAACGAGTGCTGCCATGGTCACCAATGAAGAGACGGCTCCTGGAGGGACGTTATCGGGGAAAAGTCGCCTGATGTGTGTAAGGCAGTTCTTGGAATTTCTCAGAAGCAGGGTAAGGATTTGTAGCAGCATGATGAGCTACAGGATGGGACAAAGGGAGTGTTAGCATTGCAAAGTTCATGGATCTAGGAAGCGAGACTACACAAGGGTAGGTCGACTTCTGCTAACACTGCTAGAATGACATAAGCAGCCCTGTCACCTCCTAGTTGCCACTTGTATCATCGGCCATCATAATGGAGATATTACTGCATCACCATCATCTATCATCATCATTACCAGCCGCAACAAAAGAAGTAGCATCATCATCATAATCTTCACTATCATCAGCAGCAGCACACAACATCATCATCATCAGCAGCAGCCTTTTATCATTATTATCATCGTCATCATCACCATTATTATCCGACATAGTAACAGGGTAAGACTCACTTGTCGTATGACATAGTAATAGGGTAAGACACACTTATTCCTCGACATAGTAATAGGGTAAGACTCACCTTTTCCTTGACCTTGTAATAGGATAAAACTAACTTCTTCCTTGACATAGTAATAGGGTAAAACTAACTTCTTCCTTGATATTGTAATTGGGTAAAACTCACTTATTCCTCGACATAGTAATAGGGTAAAACTAACTTCTTCCTTGACATAGTAATAGGGTAAGACTCACTTCTTCCTTGACAAAGTAATAGGGTAAGACTCACCTCTTCCTTGACATAGTAATAGGGTAAAACTAACTACTTCCTTGACATAGTAATAGGGTAAAACTAACTTCTTCCTTGAAATAGTAATAGGGTAAAACTAACTTCTTCCTTGACATAGTAATAGGGTAAGACTCACTTCTTCCTTGACATAGTAATAGGGTAAAACTAACTTCTTCCTTGACATAGTAATAGGGTAAGACTCACTTCTTCCTTGACATAGTAATAGGGTAAAACTAACTTCTTCCTTGACATAGTTATAGGGTAAGACTCACCTTTTCCTTGACAAAGTAATAGGGTAAGACTCACCTCTTCCTTGACATAGTAATAGGGTAAAACTGACTTCTTTCTTGACATAGTTATAGGGTAAGACTCACCTCTTCCTTGACATAGTAATAGGGTAAAACTAACTTCTTCCTTGACATAGTAATAGGGTAAATCTCACTTCTTTCTTGACATAGTTATAGGGTAAGACTCAACTCTTCCTTGACATAGTAATAGGGTAAAACTAACTTTCTTGACATAGTAATAAAGTAAAACTCACTTCTTCCTTGACATAGTAATAGGGTAAGACTCACTTGTCGTATGACATAGTAATAGGGTAAGACTCACCTTTTCCTTGACATAGTAATAGGGAAAAACTCACTTCTTTCTTGACATAGTTATAGGGTAAGACTCAACTATTCCTTGACATAGTAATAGGGTAAAACTAACTTTCTTGACATAGTAATAAAGTAAAACTCACTTCTTCCTTGACATAGTAATAGGGTAAGACTCACTTGTCGTATGACATAGTAATAGGGTAAGACTCACCTTTTCCTTGACATAGTAATAGGGAAAAACTCACTTCTTTCTTGACATAGTTATAGGGTAAGACTCAACTATTCCTTGACATAGTAATAGGGTAAAACTAACTTTCTTGACATAGTAATAAAGTAAAACTCACTTCTTCCTTGACATAGTAATAGGGTAAGACTCACTTGTCGTATGACATAGTAATAGGTTAAGACTCACCTCTTCCTTGACATAGTAATAGGGTAAGACTCACTTGTCGTATGACATAGTAATAGGGTAAGACTCACCTTTTCCTTGACATAGTAATAGGGAAAAACTCACTTCTTTCTTGACATAGTTATAGGGTAAGACTCAACTATTCCTTGACATAGTAATAGGGTAAAACTAACTTTCTTGACATAGTAATAAAGTAAAACTCACTTCTTCCTTGACATAGTAATAGGGTAAGACTCACTTGTCGTATGACATAGTAATAGGTTAAGACTCACCTCTTCCTTGACATAGTAATAGGGTAAGACTCACTTGTCGTATGACATAGTAATAGGATAAGGCTCACCTCTTCCTTAACATAGTAATAGGGTAAGACTCACCTCTTCCATGACATGGTATTATAGTAACATAGAAACCTTCTTTCTAAACATAGTGAGACTCACCTCTTCCTTCACATAAATCTCTGTTGTCCTTGTTACAAGGCTCATCACGTTCTCAAGAAGATCCGTCACATGCTTGATGTACCACGCTTCACTCTCAAAATGCCTGAAAAGATTAAGACGCTCAACTTTTTACTGTATTTTTCAGGAATTGTTTCATCAAAATGTGATGAGCTTCGTACACAGCGTAAGAGGATTTTAGTGTAAACAAACTCACATCAATCATATGTATGTAGCAGTGCGTAGTATAGAAAGGGAGTGCTTTATATTACGTACTCTGCCATGTACTTGAGGTGAACAAGCCTTCGATACAATTCCCCAACTCCATATCTTAACGCAAACTCCTTCAGAAGACGACAAGATGATGGCGACAGAGGACCTGTTGGAGTCACATCGCCAAAGACAGAATGAGGAGTTTTGTTGGAGCTTTCGTGTCTGCAAACAACAAAATACGAACACTTAATTTAATTTGTTTGCAAAAAGCGAAATTTTATCATAAGTTTTCTTGGAGGATAATATTGCACCAGAAATAGACAGCAGTCAGTCACCAATCTTATGCACGCCAAATATTCAAAACATGTATGGATGTTCAGTAGACACATTGCCTAACATACAATATATATGGCGACGCCTTTATAAATACGTTATATAAATACTGAATTTATAAACTTTTTATACCTTATGAGCTTTGTCAAGAGCACTTTGTACTGCTCATGTGCATCAACGATGTGTAAAGGCAGGTTATGCATTGGAGGCAGGGGGAAATGCCAAAAATTTTTGATGCGCCGGGAAATCTGCTCCTTCTCCTGTATCAACCATTCACTGTAACCATTCTTATCTAGGAAAGCTTGTACTCGGTAAAATGGATGGCGGTTTGTTTCAAGTAGGGAGAGTTGCAACAGAAGTCCTTCCACAAGTACCTTAAAGACAAATAATACCCTAAAATTAAACGTGAAGTTAAAGTCAGTAAATGGGATACATTTGAAGATTCAAAGATTTTTCGTTCTGTAATCTTAAACAGTTTCAGTATTTCTAAGCGTCCAAAGTTTCAAAACTACTTCTGCACAGCTAGAGGCCTGTTAGAACCTCAAATACCCTCACCTAATGCCAACCTTTCCTCCCTCTTTATGCAGCCCCCTTATCCTGACAAAAATGATTTAACGCCACAGCAATTGGCAATTGGGAAAATAGGCAAACGCGTTTTTGGATGATGGACGTCAGCTAGAAGACCCAATCTGCCGATAATGCCGGCTCAAACATGAACATGCTATGTATGCGGCAGTGTTAAAAGGATGTTAAAAGTCCATTTCTTCAGGTTAATTATTTTATTCCTGTGCTAATCGTACCCGGTCTGGTGACTTTGGCAGGTGCTTTTCCTTCACTATTTTCTCCAGGTACAATTGTCGTGTATTGCTGATGCAAAATGCCTTGCACACCAGGTCTCGGAGCATGTCCGAGTGTATTGGAACCACTGGCTCAGGTGACACACAGTACTCCCTTTGGCAGTTATCAGATGCACCTGGAGGTAATGTGGAATTGGCCAACTGTGAAGGTGGACTGTACGATGAATCTTCAAAACTGAAAAATATTTTTTTATTCACGTAAGAATGATTGGAACGCCAGCCTTGACATGTTTAGGCTCCGATGTCTAGTTATGAAACATCACAGAAAGATGTAATGTTTGAGCACAATCTGAGAGCTCTATGAGTGATTGCTCTCGAAACAACAAGCTTGGATATTGATCACCGTTTTAGATCTCTGACTAAATCCCCACATAAACTTTGATGTTCTAAGCTCTCATTGGCATCTGCCTTATCAAAGCAGTGACTTATGAGAGCTCTAACTGTCAAACAATAAGACCATACCCTGTATTCAAAGGTACTGAGCCAAATGAGAACACTCTGCGCCTTTCTCCATCATCTGGGGAAGTTGGAACAGCTGGGGTGGGCGAGTATGGAGACGGGGTGGGTGGGGCACCAAGAACTGGGAAAAGCGCACAATGAGTGGCCATTTCAAACAGCTCAAACTCTGGATCCTGCATTAACAGCAACAACTTATCAATTAATACAATATTCAAGCAGCTTCATAGAATTTTGTATCAAACTTGAAACCATCATTGCTTTTTAATACATACACTTACATTCCTATGCAAAATTAAAACATTCACTCCTAACAACAGCTTCAAGATTCGTAGCTAGGGCGTAGGCAGGGAGTGTGACCCCTTACCAATAATGAGTCTCCTTTTTAAAAAATCAAATGTACAGTTATGTATTGTATGTAGTTTGATATGTTTGCTGTTCAAGCAAAAACATTTTGATAAAAAGGCTTGATGGGTGATTCCCCATTCCTGCACAATCTCAGCTCCATTTCCATGGTAAATGGGTGTGCAGTGGCAATAATGAATACAGAATATTAAATTATTCTGGTCTTAGCACTCAAGTGATTGTAAATGCCTGGCTAAACATCCAAACATGTTTGTCTAACATTGAAATAGAACTCTCATGCGAGCATGTTTGGCGAGGTGGTTAAACACAAAAACATTTTCATAAAACATGAGCGCACGCACTTTTCTGTTATGATTACATATGAAATCAAAGTGGCAACATGGTAATTTCGAGCTGTTATTGGATAAAAGCACGAAGTGGAGCAATGTTTTGTGCAATGAGTGGCTAAACAATAAAACATGTATGTTCAATACAAATGTTTGATGGAAATTTTCTTATCTCGTTCAAACATCTGCCGTGTTGTGGAAGCCAGTTTAGTGCCATGTATTGTGGGTGGCTAAACGTACAAATAATTATTTGAGTCAAACGCAATGTTTGACAAACATGTTAAGCCAGGCTTTTATAGGATAGCCACTAGAGTACATAAGACAGTAGGTTTAGTGATAAGATTATAGTGAATGGTGGTTTGAACAGTACATACATTTGCGAACTCACCCACAAACCTTTTTAACTGCAAGCACTCACCTTTTCTCTGAGTTGCCGTTCTTGCTGATAAGAGATATGAGAGGATGTAGCTATGGTGAAAATAATAAAGAAAAGCTGCAGTGGGTAGAACAAACAATAATCACAACAAACAGCCCAAACGCTTGATTATAATGGATAAACTATAATTGAAATGCTTTTTTTGTAAAAACCAACATACAAACAACACGAATTTGGTTGGGATACACTCCCTATTTGTCAGGATAACCCTTGCGTACCCTTGTTTGGTCAGAATATGCCCTTGCATACCCTTATTTGGTCAGGATATGCCCTTGCATACCCTTATTTGGTCAGAATATGCCTTTGCATGCCCTTATTTGGTCAGGGTATGCCCTTGCATACCCTTATTTGGTCAGGATATGCCCTTGTATACCCTTATTTGGTCAGGATATGCCCTTGCGTACCCTTATTTGGTCAGGATATGCCCTTGCATACCCTTATTTGGTCAGGATATGTCCTTGCATACCCTTATTTGGTCAGGATATGCCCTTGCGTACCCTTATTTGGCTAGAAGACACTACTGTACACCCTTAGTTGGACAGGATATGCACTAGCATACCCTTGCTTGATCATGATATGCTTTTGTATACCCTTATTTGGCCAGGATATGCCTTTGTATGCCCTTATTTGTTTCTGATACACCACTGTACACCCTTAGTTGGTTACCTTGATCAAGTGGCTCATGGTGGCTATCCCCTCGCACCTATTCAGGAAAAAAACATACTTAATCTTGCACTTTATTTATTATACCATGCTTGGCTCAAAAGCAACCTGCTTTACATACCAGTCTGACAGTGGCATATGGGTGAGCAAGTTTCTTTGTCTTTGCTGTAAGGCTTAAACAGTACCGGTGAGGTCTGTAAAATAACATAGCTACAATAAGGACAAAAACAGCTTATTTTTAAAGTTTACATCAGCACCTATATCTTAGGTTGGCCTCTATTACAAAAGTTTTTACCAAAAAAAAAAAAATAGATAAATCACAGACTGAAAAAAAAACATATCAAGTACCTCAATTGATTCTAGAGAAGTTGCTAGCACTTACAAATACAATGAAAATTGGGGGCAAACCCCACAGCTTGAACTACTGATTAATTAACCTTTTTTACTTACTCAAGGTTTTGGAAATACTTATGAATGTTATGGATATTCTGTCCATGCCTGAAACAAAAACGAGACAAACATGTTTATCATTAGCTGGAAGTGATAAAGTACAGAGATGAACTCTTATAAGAAATAACACAGAAAATAAGGTCCTCCCAACGCTCCTGGGATGTATAAAAGCCTCAACCCATTAATTTACCTGTGTTCGATATATCAGGATTTCTCAGAGATCGTGGATATGAATGGTCACTTAATTAAAGTAGCCACTCAATAGAGACAAAAAAGCTAAATTTAATGTTTTAGTTGTCAAAACATATTTTCAGCAAGGAAAGGAGGCCTCCGAAAAGAGGGTGCCCACTTTAATAAAAGTGCCACTGTGCACAAATATGCAAGAAAATATAAGCAGGATAAGATAAGTAAAATTCTAGTTGACTTTAGAGAGGCTCCATCTTTTATTTGATGCTGCACAAAAAAAAATTACAGACCTTAACAAAGCCAGCCCCGGGTTGCCGGTCACCTCGTTTTCGTCTGTTGGATTTCTTGTGCCCGTACTTCCTCGGGACGTTGTCGAATTTAAGAGCGGGGTACCACAACTAAGCCATGCATGCTCTTCAGCGATTAAGAAAGAAGAGACTAGTTCCTTTAAACTTTCATCGTCGGGTTGGTCTACTGGTGCTTGCCAAGTATGTACAGACGACATTAGTTAGTTGTAAAAGAAGAAGTAAAATGCCAAATGTTGACGGAACTCTTGAAACATTTTGCTTTTTTACCAATATCTTCCAGGCGTTCATCCAATTTCGTAAATTAAGACGGCTTATATGATTGGTCAAATGAGAGACGGAGCTTTATAAATACCGTTTTGATTGGCTACTTTGTCGAGACAGAGCTATTAGCGGTATGTGTATATATAGGATTCCCTGAGAATATATCATGTGATTTGCGAACTGCCGGTCAGGTTTCAGTATCATTATTTTTATTTCTCTTGTATGATCAGTCACATTCAGGATGTTAGCTCATGTCATGTGATCTTAGGAATTGCCATTAATAATAAACATCATATCCGTATTGTCCAGAGAGCATTTATCCGGCTAAATGTCGTAGTACCACAGAGAGCACAAGCTATCGGTTTGAGGATTCGAAATAAATTCAAAATAAATCACAGGAGACTCATCCAGCTGTTAGAAGTGATCATTTTAATTACCTCTGTGAAGTTATAGATCTATTATGTTAAGTTTGGAGGAGGTACCTCTTATTTTCACAAAACTTCACAGAAGCCGTTGTTATGGTTTTATGGTTTGTACCGGGCTACCTGTGGAGAGCCTGCAGATCATCAGCGTTGTCCAGGTTTTCAAAATGGCGGACGAGGGAAGAGAACTCTGCAGTGAAATTCTAGACGTTGTATCTTCCGATAACAAATTTATCCAAAGTCCATTCATCAGTGTGAAAGATACTGCCCTCAAATACCTTATGTGGCAATATGGAACAAACTTGTTTTATATTAATGCTGAAGATTTATCTGAAGAAAACAGGCAGTGTGTGTCGTCCACTGGTAATGAACGTCCCAGGCAAATTGTCCAGGTCAGCTGTTGTTATACAAGCTAACGTACAGTGAAGAATTTGAAAGAAGCTCCGTTGGTTTAATATTATCTTCCTTTTTATTATGCCTCTAATATTATCTTCCTTTTTATTATGCCTCTCCTCAGCGAAAGGTTATTAAGGGCTTGGAAGATGACTTCGAATTTGTTTAAATTTCATGAATACCCATTTAAAAAAAAACCTGGATCCCCCACTGCGTAGATTATATCTTGAGGAAGAGGTAATATTGCCTATCTTTGCTTTTTTCATCTTTTATTAGATTGCAGCACGGGAAAGCGATTCCCTTCTTCAAAACATCAAGAACTTGATAAGTAAGCTGGATTCTTATAGCCATGTTAATGCTATTAACATTGAGCTTTTGGATTGCAAGCATGAAACTGAAGGTATTGAGTTTTACCAAGAACAAAATGCAAGTTAAAGAAGTGGTACTATGTCACCTTTGTCATGCATATCTTTTGATTTGTTTTGGATGCTAGATGTTGAATGGCGAAGATTGCTACAGCTTATGAAATTGGCAGTTGATGTGTCTTCCATCCCAATTACCTGCAAGCTTGCATTCTCCTCCCGAAACATCAGTGCTGTAATCAACAGAATCAATGAGCTCTCTGTGGCTGGGTGCAAAGTACTCATTTTTGTTAAAAATATTCCCCTCCACATACTACTGTGGCCTTTAATACACACTTAAACTCGAAACCACGCTATAAAAGGAGCGTGCCCAGGGCAGCGACACCTTCTGTTGTTGCTCAGCCATCGAGCTGTCAAGTCGTATTGGATTTTCTTATCGAAATCAAATATTAGGTTCCATATAAACTAGCAAACGTTGAAAGAAACATTAAGTTGAAAAAGATAAAGAAAGTTATTTGGGTTTTAAAGGACACATTCACAGTTTTATTATGATGGTTGGTTCTCATTTCAAACTTCTTGTGGTGTAAAAAGGGGGTGTTCCTATCCCTTTTACAGCGCGGTTTCGAGTTTAAAAAAATGCCAATCAGGATGTTATGACACAAAATTCACAACATGGAAATTTCAGACATTTTCTGATGCCCCCTATACCATTTCTTTGCCATGCTGGTTTCTAGTATAGCAGTGTCAATCACACAGTATGTTGCACACATATTTATTGACATACTTTCACATGCTATGATGGTCATTATAGACTACATCACAGTCTAATGTTACTAATGGTAGTCAATGTTACATATAATGCAGAAAGTTTTGCTGCATGGTCGGGTAGATACCAAAGTCGTTGATGTGTTGGATAGGACCTCCTGGGAGAGTGTGAAAATAATAAGGTGAGACATGTTTGATACTCCAGCTTCATGTCCAAGCTTGTACAAATACAATACTGCCAGCTATATTACCTGCTATAACAGAATACATTCTCTATTATAATTAGCATATTTTCAGGATCCAACTTCAGGTTTATAATGGTATAACTAGAAAAAAAACTACAGACAAGCTGTTGAAAAACTAGATAATCCGCATAAGCTTGGTGTACAAGCTATGATTCAACTCCAGTTTGAAAAGTATGTCGATACCTCTGTAAAACAGAGAACGTTCCCCACTGACGTTTCAAGCATTAGCTCCTCTGAGTAAAAGAAACTGAAGCTGTATGGGGTTGGTATTACAAACCAACAGGTTATCGATAGAAGATTACGGGTATATCAGGGTCTTGTAGAATCTTCAAATTCCCATAGACAGAGTGATGAATGGCTAGTTTTGAGGGATGAAATGTAAGGGGAAAGGGTATTATGTCCTAGCTTTTAGGCTCAGAGGGTTGCAATACGAAAGAATGATCAACAGAATGAGCATGATCAGGAGGATTTTGTGATAGCATGTGCGCAATAAAAAAATGTCAGAGTGCAACTACTCTGTTTCAAATAGGTGTACAACATACTTTTTCAAACTTGTGTTGTTCGGGTTCTGTCTGGCTACTCACCCATCTTCCTTTTCTGATTAAAAATATATATTTCAGGAATTCTGTTAAAATCGAAGATGTTTATGTTGAGATTGTTTGTTCATCTGTTTACGAGGCTGCCAATTTTCTTCAATATACATGTGTACAAGGCATTGCTATTGCAGGTAGAGTAATCCCCCTTTATAAATGGTGATATTTAGTAGTCATGAAGCAGATATAGAATATCCTAAATGTTCCATATGCATTGCTAATTATTCTTTGACCACAAACTCGTTTACACAGAGCCACTACTGTGGAATCCTGCCCTATATTCACGTTGCAGACCTGCAACTCTAGAAGTAATGAAACAATACCTCCATTTATGCAAGCACTTCTCCACTCAGCTATTGCTTGCAAAAAAGTCCATGATGCAGTTTAGTGGGTATCTGTAAGTACTGCTGTTTCACAATGCCTTCTAATAGTGTATATGAAGAGTTGATTATAACAAGACCATTCAGCTTATTAGTACAGGCTTAATTACATAAACACGATGACCAAGAGTTGAAAAGCAAGATTAATGTGGATATTGATTTTATAAAATGAATAATCAGGTTAACATTCTGCCTCACTAAACATGAGAAAGAATTTCCCAAACAAATGCTTTACTCAATGTAATATCAGATTGCTCGGGTTTGTTTGTTAGATATATTCTATGGATATAACTGGATGATGAAGAAAAATATATTGAAAGGTTGCATATAAAAGTGTAGTATCCCAGCTTTTAACACTTGATATCACATAAGTATCAATATAAAGAGATTTTTATTTTATTTTTTATTCAATATTTTTCCTATGAATCTATTATTTCATATTATTTTTGTCAGTATTATTGTAAATTTTATTGTATATATTAGTTCAACATTTAGTTATATTGTAATGCGCTTTTGGTCATTATATGAAAATAGCGCAATATAAATTGATAATTTATTATAAATTATTATTTCCAGTTAGAACTCTAATCAGATATATACATCACAAAATCTGTAACATTTTCTTAGATTTTTTTCTTTTCTATTAGGTTGCGGCGATTCCCTGATTTACATGAACATGTTGAGATGGCAGACAGTGTTCAAAACCTTGCTGAAGTTGCCAAGGAACTTGAAGAAAGACTATCCCAATTAACGGTAACTTTGTGTTCTGACCTGAGTGGTTTTGGCAATTTGCCTGGATTTGCGGATGGGGGTCGTAGGTGGACTGTAGGTTTGGTGGCCCAGGGGTGGCCCTGCCAACGTCCCCTAGTTTTGTATCTGTGCTCGGCGGGATTGAATTTACACAGAATGTTGGAAGAGCTGAGGGATTTTGGTTTTCTTCTTACTACCATTCAACAGTGTTATACACTGCATTTTTTCTGAATATTTGTGTCAACAAATTATTGCATATAGTACCTCTACTAAGTGGCCATCCTCAGGGTGAGTCAGGTTGTCCATTGATAGAGGTTCCACTGTAATGGCTTATTAATATTCGTTTAATGCACAAACTTTGGATCATTGGTGAAGTTATGCAATCAGTGGCACTTCCGAAACAAAAAAATCTGGAAAAAGCCATGAGAAAAATGCATGAAATTATTTGCCGATAAAGAATGACACAAACAGTCGTAAGACATTTATGTGAGACTTGCTGTTTATTTTCAGAAAAATCAGGTCAAAATGCTTGGAAGATTGCAAGAGAAAAAGGTATTATTTTACCTTAATAGTTCTTCTTGGCTTAGGCATTAGTTGTTTTAGGGTCTGTTCCTTGGCTTTTCTTCCTTCCAACATTACCACTCAAAGAATAGGGTCTGGTCCATCCCACCTGGCTTACTCTTACTTTTCTTATCAGTTGCACTACAGAATAAGAGCCCTAAAACAAAAATGCAGAAACCAAGCAAAGATTAAGAAAGGTAAGTAGATTCGACACATTCCATGTCCTTTAGGTTAGGCATGGAGAAATATGTGTTAGTTATTCACATACTGTACAGTAGTCCCATATTCTCTTGAATCGTTTTATCTAAGAAGCAAAAAAAAGCGTTTAAGTTTAGTTGATTTGTCTTGTCTTTAATCTTTTTTATTACTTTGTACTTATTGTCTAGAGTGAGTTTAATTTGCAAGAATTGAATGAGTTTTACATTAATTTTTAGATAACTACATTGTTTTAGCATTGGGTCATGTTTGGTAAAAGAAATGCTAGAGAAATAACTTTAATAGAATTGATATTATGAACGGTTATGTACGAGTGCTAGTGCTCTCCCAGAGACGTTGAAAATAATATTATCGGTGGCAGATCTAGGTGCGGCAGCTAAAATTCACAAATTACATTCCGCCATTTGTTTTATATACTGATGCCCCTCCCCCTATTGTCTATTTATCCAATTTCGACCAGTTAGACTGGTGCGGAAAGTATAACAGAGCTAGGCTCCAAATCAAGTACCTCCTTGAGTGTATTGTTAGAAAGCATTGTAAGCACTGTCACTATGGGTGGTCACTGCCAGAGGGTTTATTGCGTCCCCAGTGGTTCTTTTACATCCCTTCCATTCAGGTTAGTGTAGTGCAGCTTGAAGTATGAGACCCACTAACCTTTGGCATATAAGTGGCGATGAGGTCAACCCAAATAGAGACTACTTGAAAATGTAATTAAATCAACAAAACCTGTTTTCCCATATTATGTTGAATCTTTATTCATGACAGAGTTCAACTTCCGATAGTCAAGTGCCCGTCTCCTCTCTAATAATCAAGTCACAATCACACAATATGGTATAATTTTCGAGCAAGTGATCGACTTACCAAACAATTCCCATTCGTATCTTTTAGTTGTTTGATAAAGTTGTTGTTTAATCGACCTACCGTTTCCTGTTCTAACTACATCAACATTAGAGCAACGACCCAACTGATTCATAGACTACGCAAAACACTAACGAAATATAGAACAGACTTTAATAAGTTAGTTTTGTCTCTCTTTAAGAAATACAAAATGAAATGTCGGACAACATTACAATGTCACTTTCCCTCAAAATGGTTTGAGTCGAAAATTGAAACACTTACCCTGCTAGCAGAGCTTTCTCCTGTATCTCTCGCTTAGCAGTTTACTTGCCGATTCGCGTCTCTGGGTTTTCGCGTTGTCCTTTGTTTTGGTGCCAAGGGGATGAAACGTTAATAAACTACGCGACAGACGAAACCGCGAACACTAGCAACAACACATAAATAGCGAGAAAACAAGAGAAAGGGCCTCTGCTAGCAGGGTATGAAACTAAAATCGCTCTCCCTAATTCAAAGTTCTTGACATAAAGGTGGCAAGGGTATGCTTTGTTCTTTCATGTAAGGCCAATGTAAATGATCTTCAACTATTTTTCTTCTCTGATGCAATGTTTAAAATAATTTTTTTAATCGTTTTCATCTTGGTTTTATAACAATACAGAGGGTTACCGTTGACTCCTACCTAGCAGTGTTAGATGGGATCTACTCCTTCGTCTTAGAGTTTCTTATTTCGTCTACAGGTTGTAATCCACATGTATTATATTATATTAGTGTTGGTTTTGTTTAATTGCTAGGGTCTACTCTATATGAAGGGCCTACCAAAAGACAGAGAAAAGAGGAGCAGAAACAAAGGGTAGTGGATGCCATGGCAAACGGACTTCGGGTTGCCCTTGATCTCAGCTTAGTCCATAAAATGAGTAAAAAGGTAATGGGAAAGCCATGGCATACCAAGGGCTGCCATATTACTTAATGGCAAGCCATGGTAGTGAATGGCAGTCCACTACCATGGACTGCTATCTTGCCATGACTTGCCATTGACTACCATGGACTGCCATGACTTTCCATTGTCTACCATGGCATGCCATGGACTGCCATATTATTCAATGGCAAGCCATGGTAGTCAATGGCAGTCCACTACCATGGACTGCCATGACTTGCCGTTGTCTACCATAGCATGCCATGGACTACCATATTACTCTATGGCAAGCCATGGTAGTCAGTGGCAGTCTTTTACCATGGACTGCCATGACTTGCCATTGACTACCATAGACTGCTATGACTTGCCATTGACTAACATGGCATACCATGGACTGCCACATTACTCAATGGGAATCCATGGTAGTCAATGGCAGTCTTTTACCATGGACTGCCATGACTTGCCTTTGACTACCATGGCATACCATGGACTGCCACATTACTCAATGGCAAGCCATGGTAGTCATAGCAGTCCACTACCCTAGACTGCCACATTACTCAATGGCAAGCCATGGTAGTCATAGCAGTCCACTACCCTGGACTGCCATGACTTGCCGTTGAGTGCATGGACAGTCATGACTTGCCATTGACTACCATGGCATGCCATAGGTGCCATTGACTACCATGGGCTTCCATTACTTGCCATTGATTACCATGAGCTGCCATGACTTGCCATTGACTACCATGGACTGCCATGACTTTCCATTGTCTACCATGGCATACCATGGACTGCCATATTATTCAATGGCAAGCCATGGTAGTCAATGGCAGTCCACTACCATGGACTGCCATGACTTGCCGTTGTCTACCATAGCATGCCATGGCCTACCATATTACTCTATGGCAAGCCATGGTAGTCAGTGGCAGTCTTTTACCATGGACTGCCATGACTTGCCATTGACTACCATAGACTGCTATGACTTGCCATTGACTAACATGGCATACCATGGACTGCCACATTACTCAATGGGAATCCATGGTAGTCAATGGCAGTCTTTTACCATGGACTGCCATGACTTGCCTTTGACTACCATGGCATACCATGGACTGCCACATTACTCAATGGCAAGCCATGGTAGTCATAGCAGTCCACTACCCTAGACTGCCACATTACTCAATGGCAAGCCATGGTAGTCATAGCAGTCCACTACCCTGGACTGCCATGACCTGCCATTGAGTGCATGGACGGTCATGACTTGCCATTGACTACCATGGCATGCCATAGGTGCCATTGACTACCATGGGCTTCCATTACTTGCCATTGATTACCATGAGCTGCCATGACTTGCCATTGACTACCATGGACTGCCATGACTTGCCATTGACTACCATTGACTGCCGAGACTTGCCATGGACTACCATGGGCTGCCATGACTTGCCATGGACTACCGTTGCATGCTTGATGTTGCAATCTTTTTCATTTCGTGACCGTATTTATTGGTTGTTTAACCCATATTAGTGAAACAAAGATGCGACCCCTATATTCGTGACGGTTATCATTGACGATTAACCATGGGAAATCTGGCCAAGAACAATTTCCACCCTTATTAGATGATGAGTCCCACTCCTCTTTTGTCACTGCTCTTTGGTCTGGAACAATGGGGTATTTGCTGTTATGATCACTTTGGTGTATACACAATCCTCTGATGGAAAAGGCCAGACTCACGTGAATTGTTTCTGTGTAGGAAATTGGTAAAGTTGCTGGTCAAGTGCGGCGTGTTTATGGCTCAAACATGAAGTCCTCCCGCCCAGTACACCTTCACTTCACTGGTCTGGTCAAATCAGAGGCTATTTACCAGGAATGTGTCCGTCAAAACCAGGGATTCGAGCAGTACATGGTTAGTGCCATTGTATGCGTATATTTTATTGTTTTAATAAAATAAGTGTTTTTGTTTTTGTTGCGGTCATATTATCTCAAGACTAGGTATTTATTGATAACACACGTTTTCATAGCGAGATAATAAAAGCTTTTATGAAACAACATTTCATAAAGAAATAACAAACCCAGATGGGTGCCCTAGGTAATTTCTGAATTTCTCCGGCGAGCATTCCAATACCTAAATCTTTCAATATCATTATTTTCCTCAGCAAATCCAGCCTATACCGAGTTTAATATTACTATTCTATGTATCATACATCATAAAAAAGGCTGAGTGTAAAGCTTAATTTTTGGTGGGTACAATGACATTGCTTTTTACATATAAGCGACCAAGCCAAAAGCAACGTTTATTCTGGCTTAGTTGTATCATCCTATCCTGATCCTATCCTAATTTTACCTAGTACTGCGAATCAGGAAATATACAACCTTATTTTTTTTATGATCCAATGTATCTAGTATTAAACAGTATAAACATTCTTATTTGTTTGTATTCTAGATTATCCAGCTAACAATCATGTTCTTTTATATGATTATGTTTTAATACTGCCCAGGTGGAGAAAACAGAATGTTCTCTATCAGATGTTTTCGCTGCAGACGAAACGATCTACCTCACACCAGATTCCCCTAATGGTGAGTATAGCGGGTTATTTAATCCCAAACAGAACTGGAAAGATTCTAAAGTATACTTAATCCTCTGTTTAAATCAGTTTTAGAATCCCTGGATAGCAGAATGGTGTATGTGATTGGCGGTTTAGTGGATCATACAGTCCTCAAGGTAAACACAAGCAGACTCTGAAGAACGCATACGTCATGACATCAAAATTTCGTGGGTGATGTTTTGCGATTTCGCTATTTTGTAAACAAAAACCAGGTGTTTTTTTTCTATTTTGGTACAATAAAATCAAGCAGAACAAATGGAATTAAAATGTGCTTTAATCGTCCAACTTGATCCACTACGGTACTATAATTTTTTTAGAGTGACTAAATAGACAAGGTATATATTCCATAAAGCTGATTATACGGTTAATATTTCACCCAAAGACTGTTGGTTTATTCACTTAACTTTTGCGTATCCCAATATTCGCAACACTTAATTTTCGCGTCACTTCATTTTCGCGTTTTTTTTTTAATCGCGATATTAAAGTGATGCAAAAATAAAGTGTTACAAGGTAGGTCCTCCAATATATCCAATCCCTCCATTTCTAGCGCAATCTCGCTCGATTCTACCAATACCTTCTCTTTTTATAAGAACGTCCAACTTGAGATCTCAACAAATTCTAAGAACATGCTAAGATAATGACGAGGCTTAGATAACAGCAAAATATTTTTTCATTTTATATACAATAAATACAATGGTGTGTATTTTAGGCTGCAATGTCACTGAAATTTAAGAAATAAGAACGTTTTCAGCCTTAAAACGCTCCAAAAATAAGAACGGCCTAGCCTCGTCAGAAATAACTTTTCTTGTAAAAAGTGTAGTAGTATTATGCTAATGTTGGAACATCTTGCAACGTGGTATACAAACTACTACTACTTTTCTAAACGTACCTGTCCAGGCCCGTAGCCAGGATTTTGAACGGGGGGGGGGGAGGGGGGTTCGTTTACCCATTAAGCGGACCATTATCTCTTAGGTAGAAGTACTCAATTTTCTTAAATCAGAGCGGACCTTCAAGTCGTGTGGGGTGGTTCTTCCGAACCCCCCCCCCCCCCCCCTGGCTACGGGCCTGCTGCCCATCACTAACAGGTTTTTTAGTAGCATTTCACAATTAAATTACTCAATCAGTCAAAGGTTTATTAAACATTTTTGCATCAGACATAATCTTAATTTTAATGCCTATGTAAGCAAGAGAAATACGATTAACAAAGATCAAGGATGTTTGGAATTTGCAGTATGACCACCATGACAAGACGACGACATACTATTGGGGCAATGGGTGGCTTTATTATAACCCGCTTCATTTATGTTTCAGAATGTGACAAAGAGAAAGGCTGAGGTCTGTTCTCTAAAAACGGCGCGACTTCCACTTGATGAGTACATGGATATGGTGCACTCAGGCAATCATAATTACTCCAGAGTACTTTCTATCAATCAAGGTATAGTAATCTCGGCAAAATAAACCAATGAATAAGTACGATAGCCTCTCTCGCAGCCGTTCTGAATGACGTTAGTCGGTGGTGCTTCATAAATGTTGTGCGTTTATTTCTCAGTTTCGCCCAATTACATTTTTATAACCTTTTCACGATTGCAAAAATAATGCGAAAAATATGCCGAGTTAGGGAGCTGGTAATATGATAATATAATTTCCACGACGTTCTCTTCACCTTTATTCATTGGTATAATTTTGCTTTTTTACAGTGTTTGATATTCTTCTCAAGTTTTACGAGACAAAAGACTGGAGACAAGCGCTTCTTTCTGGTGTCCCGGCTAGGAAGGGCTTCACTGTCAAAGCATCGTGAACCTTTATGCAATTCTTTCCAGGGTTCCCTGCTAGCAGATGACTCTTTTCTCTGTATTTCGCGAGATACAGAAAAGAGGCATCTGCTAGCAGGGAATTTCCAGGGGGAAAACTACGACGAATTCAAATAAAAATCCAATAACTGAATAAATAAACGGCTCTGTGAGCCAATCTCCCGAACTTATTATGTTTACTTACATAACTTTTGCTGTGCTACGTTGACAAAATAATGAAAACAAAGTAGTTCCCTTTTTTCATACTATCCTATGTCACACGGAACAACTCTTACAACAAATTTTCGCGTTACGCGATGGAAAGAACGTGGTCTCTTGTTGAAAACGAGACTTGAAAATATGCGAACATAAAACGCAAGTTTTGACGCAAGTTGACTATTTTGTCGCGCGTTTTTGTGTTGTTTTATTGAAAACAACACTTTTAAAAATATTGCCAACAAGACGCAAGTTTTGACTATTTTGACTTCTTCATGCGATGCTCACGACATGACCAATAGACCACATTGAACGTGCACAAGTCTAACCCAAGAAGACGGAAGTCATAAGATAGTGGCAAAACAAACATTGCCACATCTTCCGCTTTGTTTGGCCAGGGTTTTCGCTTTAATACTGTCCATATTATAAATATTTAAGGACCATTTTTAAAATTTGAATGGGATGTTGGGGTATTGTCCTATTTTATTCACTAATACTCAATTGTACACTCTTCTTGTGCTAAACATTTATCAATGTTGCCTAACCACTTGATTGTCTCGACAAATTTACTTTCTTTCTTACATATTACTGTCTCCTGGCACTCCGATGGTATATGTAGCTCAGTTAAGCCAGCACAAACTGTCTCTAGAAAGGCCTTTAGCTTGTCATATCTAGACTGCACCTCAAACCCTAAAGCAAGCTGTAACTTCCTTAGACAAACGGGACACACAACGAGGGGCTGGGATTCTGCCTCTGTGATGGAACTGCTCTCGTTCATAGCACAAGAAAAGAATGTACAGTGGGTGAGCCCAAATACATGGCCAAGCTCGTGGCTAACTCCCTGAAAAAGACAATAACAATTTTAATTAAAAAATTAAAAAAACAGCAACAGTTTTATTAAAGGAAAAACATCCTACCAAAAATGTGAGTTGGTGGTCCAGACTCCTTTAAGCGTTGTGTGGCCAATACAATAATTTGAATACTAAGTTGCACAAAATGTACATGTTTCACATAGTACAAACCTATGCACTAACACTTGGGTTGATCCTATAAAGATATTTTCATTATGTAAAATTTCACAATTTTAAATAAGCAAAATGTCATTTACCTATTGCCAGAGCAATGCATTGTTTTAAAAAAAGATTTCAGTCAATTTCAAGTTCCAGGATTTCTGTCGCACAGGGACAAAGAAAAGGAGGCTGAGTTGGGCAAGTGAAACAAGCTGGCTTGGCCTGCTAGCCAACTCTCGTTTGGGGTTATTCAGAATGTTTTGTTTTTTAAATATTGTGAATCCCAGGGCAGCACATGCCACAGCAGCAGGCTGAAGCTGGCTCAGTGGTGATAGCCGCACACATTTCTCATGCAAAGTGCCTGTGTGTATAGGCCCGTACTCAGGGGGGGGGGGGGGTGCAGGGTGTGCGAACCCACCCCCATTTTGGCAGAAGGTCCACTTTCGGTTCTCAATGAACGTGCTATTTGTAGACAAAACTGTAAAGCATAAACTAGACCACTTCGGTATGTAGCCAAATGCAACAATAAACGTCCCGTGGAGATACTGCGAAGGCATAAAAAAACCCTTTTAGTTCTTTCAGGGATGGTCAGATTTTTTATCCCTTCCCCCCTGAAAAATTAGGTCCACTTTTTTGGATTTCACACACCCTCCCAAAAAAACCCTGGTACGGGCCTGGTGTAGGCTACATAATTCAGGGCAGTCTACAAAATCCCAAAGCAAAATAGCTCTATAAATAATACCTAATTTCATAAGGACATTTGTACGCATCAGTATTAATGGGATTTCATTGTATCATAAAAACTGATCATTAAAGATACAAACCCTGAACAGTCTCCAGATGACATTTGCATTGACATCTTCGATGCTGCCATTATCTACTTCTATATCGACAAGTTTCTCAGCCAGTCCCCCTGATAGGCACTGATTGTTACTGGGGCGTGCTCCACTGAAAGAGTTCAATTTATGACTTTCATCTGCATCATTCTGAGTGCCTTGCTCAACCACTGTTTGATTATGGATACTGAGTGATGTATTTTTCTCTTCATTATCTGATATCTCAGTGCTCATAAAGGATAAAGGCTCATAGTGCCCAAAGCTCAAAGCAGCACAGCCATCTTCACAAGATGCTTCTCCTAGTACAAAGTTCCAGTCCTCACTTGGGTAGAGGTCCTGCCAGGTAATGCCAATGGTGCAATACCCATCAGATGGCTGACAACTTTTCAAGTACTTCAAGATATCTGCATTTGTATAGGACAAGTTTAATTCACCAAGACTGTTTGATGCAATGATCATTTTAACTGAAACCAAGTCACATTTGAAGCTTTATACTTCTACTACGGGGGAAAATGTAGCAGGTAAGACAGGGAAGACGTTTTAAAGCACTAATCATCCCAATTAAAGCTGCTGCTAGCGAGGACAAAAAGTTGAATAGACATCATGCACACACTTTTGTAGCCATCTGAAAAGATGTGGCACAAGAAATGCTTGAACAACAATGTGTCCTTGTTTAGTTGGGGCTTAATAAAGAGAAAAAAGAAAACAAGAGAGTGCGAGGGGTCGTCCACACTAACACGGATTCAAAAGTATCCGGATTCGCTGGATCCAGCGCGCATGTTAGTGTGGACGGAAGGCCTAAACGTATCAAAAAGTATATGGATTTAAACGAATCTGTGTTAGGGTGGACGGCCCCTGAATGTCACCTGCAACCTGGACACTCTAGACATGCCCATGGCAACAAGATACCTAATCGCCCTGTGTTTACACAAATCATTATGCCTGTCTCCGTCGAATAGGGGGAGGAGTGGGAAATAGGAAAGGTTACTCACCTCCAACTAGAACTTGTCTCTTCCCTGTTGTCTTGTGAATTCGTGTTCTACAACTCATATCATCCAAGTTAACCTCGTCTAAAACAGTAACCCTCTTCCCCGTGAAGTAAACTTCAACAAAATTTCGAAGTAGCCCAAAGACTGTGATGTCTTGTTTATCACTAAAACCAGATAATGGTTTGAGAATATGCGAAGGGAACAAGCCAATAGGCTGAATATATATAACTTTGCCTTTTTCTCTTTTTCTTTGCTTCCAGTGCAGCCTTCGAAAGTCTCGCTGGACCTTCCATTCAGGTACTGTCTGTCTTTCTTTTAAATGTGTTGAGCTCGTCTGTTGGACATAAGGTTTGAAGAAGTTTTCGCAAACAGCGGAATTTTCTGTAAGAGCAAGGCCATATAAGCGCCTTGTTACAGTGTTGCACTCTGAAAGACTACCTAAAAGAGCTCGGGATCTTTTCTTTCTCTCTTGTTTTTCAAAAGTTTGAGACGAGAGGCAAAAACACCCTAACTCCATGTCGGGTTGTTGTTCCTTCAACTTATCAGGGCTCGGCCCCAGGCCTTCTCGTAAATTTTTATCGTACAGCGTACAGGCTCGCTCATATCTGGCTCCTCGATAAACATTTTTGTTACCTTTTGATTTTTCTAATATCTCTTGTGATTGAGATTTTACCTCTCTAGTGTTTTGCCATGTAATTTCAATTATGCGATATCGTGTTCTGATTCCTTTCGCTTTAAATTGTATTTTTGTTGCCCATTATCCTAACTACGGCCCGATGGTCTAGAGGCATGATTCTCGCTTAGGGTGCGAGAGGTCCCGGGTTCAATTCCCGGTCGGGCCCCATTTTGCATTCAGCATCACCTTTTTTTTTTATTCTTTTTTTTTTTCACAGTTCTACTAATCAAAGAAAAAACAAAATGCCAGCACCTTAAACAATGATTTAGATATGTTATTTTATCTACAATTATTTGCTTCAGTAATTTGTTGATCCGCGCATGCGTATTTTTTTGTATTTACACACGCGACGCAGCGATCAGTTACACTCGACCTGCATCGACGACATAAACTTTAAATTGTATCTGGTTGCGATGGAAGCGAGAGTACGCATTTGGCCGAACAATGTGAAGGAATAACCCTTATGGGAGCAAGCAGTTTGTGTTTGATCAAGAAATAGGAGAAATAACGGTAACCCAATCATCTAAACACAGCGTTTGCCATAGACAACTCCGCATGCCGAGCTACACAGCGTAACGATGGAATCTGTTGTGAGCGTAAGGACTTCTTGCCATGCTGGAGGCTACTCGTCATGAATGAGCTTAGAGTTTGGGTGGATGGTAAAGAAAGGATTATTCGTGGGGTTAGTGATAGTACAACCTGTGAGAGTATTTTGATTGCACTTGCGAAAGCGGCGGGGAAAACTGGTCGGGTAGCCCTCCTGGAGAAATGGCGCGATTTGGAACGAATTTTACCGCGAACCGAAAAGCCAATAAAGTGCTTACAAATGTGGGGGAGCCTGCAAAAAGAAGTTAAATTCTTACTTCGCGATGAAACACCGGACCAATCTGTTTTAGATATTGAAAGGTGTCCAGCAATTGAATTAGTTATAGATAACAAATTATGTGACCCTCACAATCGTTTGGAAGATTACAGGTCCCTCGAGGCCACTGCGTCAAGTCAAGCGAGTAGAATCATTCGCTTGTCACGCGCAAACAACATTCTCGACACTCAACTGGCTTCTTGGTCTGAGCTGGAAGAAGCCTCCCTGTACTCTACTGAAGAGGAAATAAGCGAACACTTGATAAATCAATTGCAGGAAGTTTCTAAAATTCAAAAAGGAGAGCTTGTTTCTCTTGAGACTACCAAGGAACAGTACGAGATTGTCAAGAACTCCCGAGAAAAGTTCATAGCAAATATCGAGGACTTGAGGGAGAAATTGAAGTCTTTAGAAAACCGGATTTCAGATTTAGAATCAACAAGCGAAAAGCTTTACTCCAAACTTCAGAGTTTTAATTTTAGTGGGGGGTTTACCACAAGCTTAGCTCAGCAGGTTGATTCTCCCATTGATGAATTGAAAAATCTTCGAAGAGAAGTAGAAAAACAAACAACTATATCTAACAATCAATCTTCAGAGATCTCAAGCTTTTCACGCTCAGTTGGCGATACAACCCAAATGATTGAGCAAAGAACTAAACAAATTGCTTCTCTTAAAATGGAACTTTCATCACGTGATGCCTATTATGATCTTGACGAAGATTTTCACAGCGTGCGATACGATGACTTCGACGATCCTTTGTTGGACTTCTCAAGAAGTGCAGACAATGATGTCTCGTTAGAGCACTCAGCGGCAACAAAATCGAATAGCAATGGCGATCTAGCAAGTGGAAGCTCTTTCCAAGAAACGTATATTGCATCGCCGCTTTGTAGAATAAATAAAGGAAACTCTATCCTACACAACGGCCTTTCAAGAACTTTAAACGCTAACGCTTTATCTGACACTCGTCTTCCGGAAGTTGGATACGTAGATGTCTCTAAACAAATATACTCGCCTATGGCAGCAATCTCTCAAGCTAGAGACTCATATTCTGATACGTCCAACCGTTTGTTTAAAAACAACAATCTGCCAAATCATTTGGAAGAGTCAGATGGCGAAGAAGAAGGGGTGTTTGTATGATTGATTTAGTCTTTACTCCGAATTAAAATGTTTACATCGTATTTTTATTATTGAAAACATAGAACTTACCCTTTTTTGAAAATATAATTTTCGAAGCAGAAAAAACAGATTAACTAATTTTCAAATAGCATAGATAAGATGTATCTTCTTGTTTGTTCTAATTTTGCCCTCCCACTAAAGAACCCAACCGTGTGTTAGCCAAAAATGACATTTTATAAAGACTTATAGGTACTATTTGATTCAAGAAAAAGAAAAAAAAGTTGATAGAAATTATTTATATATTTTGCAATATTATGGTTTTAAGACAATTAGATAGATATGTAAACTATAAAAATACAATATTTATGTATGCATGGGCAGGCTTCTTTTGAGAGTCTACCAAAATTTATTATATATGTTGAAGATGTGTGTACATACATTTGCAAGCATGAGTGGGAAGTTGATTATGTTGAATTAAAAACATTTCTTTGGTAATTGATTAAAAGAAATTAATTAAAGAAATGTCATGCATCAGGCATTTCACATACATTAGGAGATGGAAGTTGGTCAAACAATTCAGGTGAGATATCATTTTAAGGAGTTCTTGCTTGGTATAAAAAGCACAACTTGAAGTGTTATACATGGTCTCTTGATGGGTCACATCACAGAAAGCTGTCACAATCACACACGGCAGGCCCATAACAGCGGCGTAGGCAGGATTTTTAACAGCAGGGGGGCCAAAAGCTACTTTCAAGGAATTTTCTTCTGTATTTTAGATAATGTCTCATACATTTACTGTATTATTGTCTGCTAAAGGGGGTGGGGGCCTGGGCCCCTAGGCCACCCCCCCTGTTGACGCCCCTGCATAAACAGGATTTTGAGCAGGGGGTTTGTATATCCATTTAGCGCACTGTCTTCTCTTATAAGCTAAATATTTCTAGCTTACAGTGATACTCAGTTTTCTTTCATTTGAGCAGACCTTTCAGTCAAGTGGATGGTTCTTCCAAACCCCTTAACCCCCCCCCTCTCCCCCCTTACAGGTCTGAGCTGCACAGTGATTTCGTTTGCTTATATTTTAGGTTCTGAAATACAATGCCTCAAATTAAAAACCCTCTACCAAAACGTACAATAACCTTCGACTGCAGGAAGGCTTGATTAGCATACAAGATGCAACACATTTTATTAAAAATTAGTTAATTGGTCTACCTGTGTTATCAGATACTCAATGCGCATGTGCTGATTATTGACTTAACGCAGGCTCGTTTTACATGCAATACACAAAATGGCGATACAAGAGGCAAACACTGTCACTGACTTCGACAGGATTCTCTCCAGCTCTTCAAAGTAAGTAACGTCAGCAAATAAACAGATCCCGACAAAGCACTTTCCCTTTTGCAAAACACAATCCACTTTCTAGGGAGCGATGCGTAGAAGATTTGTTTCCTGTGTGCTTCGTAGTTTTCGAATTTTCAATCCCTCATCTAGATTGTGAAAATTATTAAGTTACAATAACAGCGGGATAGAGCGTTGTGGATAGTTGTAGAATTATCGTGAAAAGGACGTGGATGTTTTCCTAATTTTTGTTATTGCATTGTTAAGCGGTCCATCTAATTATGTAGAATAGAAAAAAATATTTAGTGTTTCGGTAAATTATAATATGCGTACTTAAGTTATTTCAGTTGAACGATTGTTATAGGTCAATGCTTGGAGCATTGCACATTATAATTTATGAAATATCTGTGATAGTAAACATGCCCCGATTGGTGTATTTTCATAGGGCTCGATATGACACAGCATAAAATCTTGTAAGGTTTGTTTGGGGAATTCTCAAGCCGATTTTAAGCTAAACCTGTAGTCTTGTGCTCCACTAATCTGCTCTGGAATTCTCCCAAACAAAAACCTTGTTATTACATAGAATGATGAAGGCACACAAAGACTGTTTTGTTTGAGACATTGTGCTATTACCAACATGCGGGCCCCTTGCCATTTACGCAGGTGTTAGACCTTCCTGTGTAGCTGCTTAGACATTAGCAAAAGCTAAATTAAGCGAAAATCTATAGTATGACCGTAAATTGAAGCTTTAAAACCTTATTACACATTATTTTCATGTCACTTGTATTTTAATATATTTTTAATAATATACAGCTAAGCTAAGTTCAATTACACCAGTATAGAGTAACAGTCCTTTATTATTTTAGTGATTCGGCTGTATGGCAAATCAGTAAAGATTTTTTATTGTTTCAGTGTATTGGCTGTAGTGCACTTTTTTGCACCATGGGCCCCACATTGTAACCAAATGAATGATGTACTTGAAGAGCTTGCCAAGGAAAATCCTCATGTAAACTTTATCAAGGTAAGAACTAATCTGTTAACAATCTTAATAGTTTAGCTTTAATGGCTAAATGCTTACATTTGCAGACAGATATTTCAAAATGTTTCTTAAAAACGCATCAATCTGAGAATTTGTCATCTAAAAATTTAACATCTAAAAATGCACGTACATATACCTAGGCTCTACTTCACTTCCAATATGCCTTCTAACGGCTGGATCAATGGGTTATTTACTCAATGGATGCTACACAACTTTTCTTTGCACCTATTCCTGCTATAAAACACTCATGAACATTCAAAAAGACATAATACAGTTAATACATGAGGGTTTAAACATGGTGCAAAAACTGTGTTTCACAACCAAGCTGTGAGCTCACAGAAGTGATCTGGAGATTGAATGCAATATGTGCCTTGAAAAATGACAAACTTTGAGCTCTGAATGGATCATTGAAATAATTTCAATGATTTTAATAATTTTGATAATTAATTTTTCAAGGTTGAAGCTGAAAAACTACCTGAAGTCTCGTATAAAAATAATATAAATGCTGTACCAACTTTATTACTTTTTAAGGTATGTGTGTTTGTAATCAATGTGTATTTGTAATGTCAATGTTTCAAATCAAATTGGTTTAAATTGCAATACTTGGTAAGTCTATGGTTATACACTAAAAATATATACTATATACTCAATACATAGTAGGGTGTGCCATTTTTTCTTTGTGCCAAGAGCAAGTAAAAAACAGAACACACAAGACAGCAACATTCTGTACAATTTATTTAACACTTGCTCATACTTATGAATTTAATAAGTATGAGCAAGTGTTAAATAAATTGGTAAATACTTAATAAAAGCATTCTCGCCAAAACATGCCTGTTTGAGCCTCTTTTTGGTGTAAAACCACAGGCCTCCAAGTATTTTATTTCTAACTGCAAACATTTCTATTGAAACTGACATACCATAAAGACTTGCATTTCAGTAGCCTTGGATGTTAAATAAGAATGCAGCACCAGAAAATATTGTCATTACTACGTGAAATGAACCCCTTTCTTGAATACCTGACATGAATGTTGAAGAAGACAATGTTTAGTTCTATCTGCCCTATACCATAGAAGCAGCTTTGAGGCCCACAAACAATGGCTTTGTGTGTTTTTTTATTGTTTGTTCAAGGATGCATTCACAATGTTTGTTTAAATAAAATTGGCAGAATCAGAAGGTTGTTGATCGGATTGATGGCGCAAATGCACCTGAGCTAACCAAAAAAGTCGAGCACCATGCCAGCATAATACTACCACCAGAACCATGTGAACAGCCCGAGACTCAGGTACACGTTCACCCAAATTATAATATTACCCTTTATTATATCACATTCTAATGTATTTGAGACACACTTTCCCTTTTTTAATATACCATATTCTGCAGTATTTGAGACATGACACACATACCCTTAACATACCAGATTCTACAGTACATGAGACACAAATGTGTTTTCTTTTCAGGATTTGACTTCAAGACTCAAGAAGCTGGTCAATAGCTCACCTTGTATGTTATTCATGAAAGGCACCCCTCAGGAACCCAAATGTGGTGAGTTTGGTTTTGTGGAAGATGGTTTACCCAGGATGAATACGTTATTCATGCAATTATAAAATTAAAATTATTTTTAATAAATAGCTTATTGGATCTAGCAGATATTGAAATTCCAGTACAATCACACAGTCATCCAATCCAGTATTCACTTCCCCTTCTTCCCTTTGTAGATGGATCCACTTTCTCACAAAAGCACAAGGTTTAGTGTTTTGTTTTTACATAAAAAGGAATAAAGCCTCATATTAAAGGATAACCTAACATGCAATCATTAAGTGTCAGACTGTCTGAATGTGAGTACAGTTTATGCTTTTTGTGTATCACATGTTTGAAAAAATGTGACTTTCTTTGTGAGAAAAGAACTTTGTCAAACAAATAAAAGTCAATGCCTAGGCAATGCAGTATGAGGTTTTACAGACAAAGTCTTGAGGAAAAGGAACTTACAATAAATACAGGATGTTGAAACATCAAACATACAATCACTAAGTGATATTTGGTTTCATTTGTCAAGGTTTCAGTCGTCAAGTTGTTGGAATTCTGGCTGGAGTTGGTGCACAGTATAGCACATTTGACATCCTAAAGGATGAGGAAGTCAGACAGGGTAAGTTTTCTTACTTTCCTTGTAGACTTGCCTGCTGCTTAATGTGGTTATCTGCTTTAGTCCCCCTGTCCTACATGAACATTTCGTACTCTTTTGTAATTCTGGCTCCCTTTTTTAGTGAAACATTCCCCCCTCCCCTACTAAAATTAGCTGCATGGCAAATGAAGGCCTGAGAAGGGCAGAAAAAGGTTGAACAGGAGCCAATCACTACGAATATACACCTGTAATGATGGTACTGTGTGTGAGCCTTTTCAGAGATAGTAATTTTTAGAAAATGATGGGTCAATGTGTTCAAATCTTTGACGGCAGAAGGTTTTCTGCAGTAAGGACCATTAGCAGGTGCCCAAAAATAATGCTATGGTCTCTGAGCATGTTTTTGAGAAAGAGTATAAGATGAGACAGTCCTTATTAGGCTAATGACTACTGGTGGTTATTAATTCACAAGTAACGCATAGCTGATTGAATGCCACCATACAGGTCTGAAAAAATACTCTGACTGGCCTACATATCCTCAGCTGTACATAAATGGTGAGCTAGTTGGTGGATTGGACATCATTAAGGTACATTCTAATTGTGTAATTACTGAATGCTGAATAAGTAATTGCTACCTAGCAGAGAAGGACTTTATGCAAAGACTTCTTTTTCTTCCAGGAATTGGCTACCAGCGGTGAGCTGGCATCTATGTTGCCGCCAAAACAGGATCTAAAAACAAGGTGTGTCAAGTACCGTGCTCGATCTAGTCAGCGTGTTCCTTTTGATGACCTAGATAATAGATTGTGTCCTATTTGTTTTGTAGAATTGAAAGTCTACTAAAATCTGTGAATGTTTTGCTGTTTATGAAAGGAAGTCCTGAGGTATTGCCAACAGTGCTTTGCCATGTTGTTTGCTCTTAGAAACGCTGCTTTAACCTATCACCAGCAAATGATAGGGGTGTGAGGATATTTACCCCCCCCCCCCCCCCCCCTAAACCTCACCCCCACCATGCCCCGTGGCAGTAGAGGCAGAATACAAAAAAATCACTGAACGTTGCCTTCTAGAAAATAAAGGGAACAGCTGGAGCTAGGCCCTTTGCCAGACATTTTTAAACCACGTGCAAGCTGAAAATTTGATACATTATTAGCATCACCTGTATTTTTCAAGTCAACATTTTTATTTCTAGAATCCTCGATGTGGGTTTAGTCGACAAATTTGTGAGATTCTTTCGCACTACAGTCAAAGGTAATCATCGATTTATCCGTTAATTTTTACCTTTGACGTCACATTTTGCTAACAACATCATTTTCAAACACTTTATCATCTTTTAAAGGATCAGCTACAAGTCTTTTGATATCCTTGAGGATATTGAGGTAAGCTGATTTTCAGACATAAGAATACTTTAGCATCATAGAATGGCCTTAAATCCCCTAGAAATGTTGCCAATGAGACAAAGGAAATGTTGGCAAATATCTTTGAAGTAAATGCCAATTGCCCCACTCATTTCCTAGGTTCGAGAAGGTCTCAAGAAGTACTCTAATTGGCCGACCTACCCTCAGTTGTACGTCAAGGGGGAGCTTATCGGAGGACTGGACATAGTTAGGGTGAGTGATTATATGGTTGTTAAAGCCGCATTGTCACCAGTTTACTTCCGGTCGATTACGTAGCAATCTCCGATGATTTTTAACGGAAAACGCAAAAAATATTTCAAAATATTGAAAGCAGTGTGTTTATTGAAAGTTTCTTTGAGGATGTGATAGATAATTTAGAGCGGATGACCTGTTAAATATCTCGGATTTTAATAGATTTTTTTGTCCTTTATTGAGGTTTCCGTCGGACCTCCGGAAGTAAACTTATGACAAGGCGGCTTTAAGTCCTGGCCAAACTAGGAGACATGAAGCGTGCGACATGTGTCCTTGTTTCGCCACCTCAAAAATCATTGTAGCGCGCGACAAATCTTGTAGCAGAGACAAAGAAAAGTTTCTCGGATAGTTGAGAAACATTTTGGCACTATATGTTTTTCGTAGCGGCTAAACTAGGAAAAATTAAAGCCGCATTGTCACCAGTTTACTTCCGGAGGTCCTACGGAAACCTCAACCATTAAAAGACAAAAGAATCTATTAAAATCTGAGATATTAAACAGGCCATCCGCTCTAAATTATCAATCACATCCTCAAAGAAACTTTCAATAAACACACTGCTTTCAATATTTTGAAATATTTTTCGCGTTTTCCGTTAAAAATCATCGGATATTGTTACGTAATCGACCGGAAGTAAACTGGTGACAATGCGGCTTTAAGGAGACTGTCGAGACTGTCGTACGTCGAGACTGTCGTACGCGCTACATGTCGCCTAGTTTAGCCAGGCCTTAGCAACGAGTTTCCTCAGTGAAGTGTTAATTAGTTTAAACTTAAAAATACTAATATCTCTTGGTTGCTGTAGGAACTCCATGGGAATGGCGAGTTGGAAGATGCTCTAAAAAGCTCCCAGTAACGACTACAAAATTAGAAAAATATCTGCTATAGGGTCATTTTAGGTAAAGTGGAATATGTTATGTAGCGCGTGAGTTAGGTCTGGACCAGTTATGTATGGGGAATTATTTTTACCTTGAGCAAAAATGGTTACTGTGTGATCCTAAACTTAAAAAAAAAGATGAATTTCGACAACAAGGATAAGCTGAGTGAGTTTCTTACCATACCGCAGTTGTAGGAAGTGAAAAATAAAATATATTTGCGTTGAATTCAAAACTTGTTCCTATTGTAGATGCTCCTGCCATCATTGCTGGGTTAAAACTCTGCATTATCAATCGAACAAATCCGAACAAAACTCTATCGAATTTCAATCTTTGGATTGTTCGCGATTGATTCGGCAATCGAACAAAATCGAACACTAACTTTTCAGTGAGTTCGATTTCCGAACACAATCGAACTCCAAACCAGAGTCATTAGAGTAAGTTTATTTAAAACTGACTCTAATGACACGTTTTAACGCTCTTTCATGAGCTACAAGTTAGATGAGCGATGGCTATAATTGCACCCTAAAAGATACCGAGGTAAAAAAATCTGGGCAATTCCATTTGGATCACCAAGACTCCAAACTTACACCCTAAAAGATACATGATCTCCGTCCGATGGATATAAGGAGTACCACCCCCGGGCTTAGGAAACCTAAATGTTTCCTTGCCCCAAAAGACCATTCTAATTTCATACTCTGAGAGGCAACAAACAACGCCAGTGACAGGAAAGCAACTGGCGTTCTTTCAATCAGTTGCGCGCGCACTGCTTGTTACATTGAATTGACAGCATGAAAACTGAGATCGGAACTTGCAATTGATAAAAAAAAAGTTAGATTACCGAACGTTAGATTGGAAAATATTTTGGGTGATTTCGATTTTGTTCGATTGCCGAACCAATCGCGAATCTATCGAACGATTGAAATTCGATTACCGAACGTTCGATTGATAACGCCGGGGTTAAAAGCGGCTGTGCAATGTTGTGCCGTGTCATTTGAGTGAAACGCAGCCTCGACCTACACCCATTAGAGATTTGTAATCCGTTGTATCCCGACGCCGCATTTTCAAAACATCGATTATTTTTTTGTCTTTTGGGATTTTCTGTTCCGCCAGTCAAATAGCCAGGGAAGTGCACAAAGCAAGACTCTGATTGGCTCAGAATGGTTTTACTGACGGAACAAAAAAAAAAATAATCGTGTTTTGAAAACGCGGGTCGCGATACAACGGATTCGACAGTAAGTGTGTTCGTGAGAGTATGTTCACGTTTTTATCGATGCGTTTCTGTATTTTCACGCTAAAAAATATCTAGTAAGTAAGAACCTTGAAGACCTGCCCGCTGCTAAAATACCTTCTGTCGTATTTTTCGATCTTCAAAGGTGTCCGCTTACGCTTTCCGCTCTAATGGGGATGGCTGAAAGTCCACTACATTATAGGGATTGCTCGATGTAAACCTTTAAAGAAGGCCAATCACGCCGCCACTTTATACCGCACAATGCCAAGTCATTGAAAGAATTCATCCGCTAATTCTAAGAAAATTTAAATCAAATATCGTTAAGTATACTATCAGTCTTCAATCGTAGATTTTGATTTTTTTTTAAATGAACAGTTGTACTTTTAAATGCAAACAAAAAAAGGAGGGTTGAACGACATTCTTTTAGGTGGGCTTACAGTGCGACGCGCGCTACCGTGGCCACCTTGACAGTGAATTAAGCCAACAGGATGCGAGAAACTTGCGTTCTGGTGACACGAACTCAATAAATTTAACAACCTGCGACGTACGAAGAGCTAACACACACAAACAATCATGTTCCTTTTCTTTTAATTCTACAACAGGCACCGTAAATAGGGTGACATATTACGTCAAGTTGGTTGTTCGTGCCTGTTTATTACATTTATGGTTGTTACATTTATGGGTTTTTTTTTTTTTTGGGGGGGGGTATCAAGCCACACATTAAACATCGGGTACCCTTTTATTCGCATTGACAAATTTTACATTATAACTAATGAAGTAACTAGACTCTGCTCGAAATACCCTCCTTGCATTAGAAAAGCACTGTACATGCTAAAAGATTGAACAAGAATGGTTTGTACTGACATGTCTAATAGTTAAAATAGACTGCAATATTAGGCTCGACTTAAGCTGAGGTTTACATCAATTTTCGGATGGAAATCGAGCCTACTGTCATTTGTGTGAACCCATGATGCACTCGTCGTGTTTGTGTTCACAACTGCTAACGCATGTCTATCTGGCCCTCTGATGCACAATGTCGTGGCTATGTTTCAAATAGATCCGGTTTCTTCAAGTGATTCAGCAGATTTGACTAGGTAAATGCTAGCCTGATAAGTCTGCAGACAGGAACTTGTCTTCATTGTAAGCCTCGGCCTTGACTGCTCGCCCGCCAAACCATCGACCATCTAAGTTACTTGTGGCTTTGTCGGTTTCTAGGAGAAGCGCAAAATTGTAATCAGCATAAAATCTTTAGTTGAAAAAAAGACAATATGTATGATAGACAAATAATGCAACTTTTAAAGATTCTTTAGACATACTTTGCCTACTGTATATGTATACAGAATAAATATTCTATTGAAGGTTTAAACCAAATAAATATATGAATTATTCATTAAGCACGGGAAGGGATTTGTAGCTACAGTAGCATATGGTGGGGAACTATATCCATGATACATATCTAAAATCAAAATAAAGTGTTGACCTGCAAGCTGGAATACCGCTAAAGTACAGCCACATTTCACCTGGTTTAATAAGGTGATATAACTGATGAGTGGTCCTTAAGGACCACAGAATCCTACTGTAGCACCTACCATCAGGTGAAGTGAACTCGACAAAGATCTTGACTATGACCTCCGCATCTTCCTCCTCCCCCTGCTTCTCCTTGTAGATGACCACTCGACTGACTGTACCAAACTTGCTGCACTCATCAGTAACCTCATGCTCAAGGTCTTCATCCAGGTCTCCCACGCCCACCATATTACGCAACACCATCACCTTGGACTGAGGGAGGAACAACAAGGGCTATTATTAGTGCTGCTGTATGCAACAACATTACCTTGGACTGACGGAACAACAATTAGGGCTATTATTAGTGCTTTGCAACACCATCACCTTGCTCTGATGTAAAAACAAACAATTAGGGCTATTATTAGTACTACACAACAACATTAGATTTAATGACGGAACAATAATTAGGGCTATTATTAGTACTATGCAACGACATATCGTTGGACTGACGGAACAACAACAACAATTAGGGCTATTATTAGTACTAAACAACAACATTACATTTGACTGACGGAACAACAACAACAATTAGTTATTAGTGCTATGCAACACCATTACCCTGCTCTGATGTAATAAAAACAACAATTAGGGCTTTTATTAGTACTACACAACAACATAAGATTGAATGACGGAACAACAATTAGGGCTATTAATAGTACTACACAACATTACATTGGACTGATGGAACAACATCAACTATTAGGGCTATTATTAGTACTACACAACAACATTACATTGGACTGACGGAACAACAACAACAGTTAGGGCTATTATTAGTGCTATGCAACATTATTACATTTGACTGATGGAACAATAATCAGGGCAATTATTACAGCGCTACACAACACCATCATCTTGGACTGAGGGAGGGACAAAAACAACAAGGGCTATTATTACAGTGGTTAAACGACACCGTCACCTTGCATTGATAGAACAATCAGGATAATTATTACACTGCTACACAAAACTAAGCTAGTTAACGTTTTTTCTTACCTCGCTTTTTCGAGATAGCTTTTGCATCACCATATATCTGGCATTGCTTCCGGAAATAGACATATTTTCCTCATGACTGATGCTACCTCCCTCAGCCATTTTGCGTTGAGTTTCTTCGTCGATCTTTGCCTTAATCTCAGCTTGCTGCTGAGCAATTTCAGAGGCCTGTCGCTGGCTTTGTTGTTCTTGTTGCTGTTGTTGTTGCTGCTGTAGCAGTTCTTGTTGCTGTAGAAGCTGTTGTTGCTGAAGTTGCTGTTGCTGAAGTTGCTGTTGTTGTATCATGGCAGCTGTGGTTGTTACTGGTAGAGCTGCTGTGGTGACGACTGGGGTAGCGATGGGAGTGACAATTGGTGTAGCAGGAGCTACTAAAAAATATTTAACAAAATTTAAATAATTGGGATGTTTTTGGGCAAGTAACAGAGTTTTGGTTGTAGTTCTGCACAGTCCTAGCCCAAAAGTCTGGTAAGCGGGTTTGTGACTTACATGGTTTTCAAATTTTAAATTTCCTTTCTCTAAATTTTCTTTCATTTGTATTAGATCTCAGGCAAGTTATAAAGAGAAGTAAATATATTAAAAAATTGATTCTGCCCAGAAAAAGTCTTAGTAAAGACTAAAGATTGGACAGAGCAAACGCCAATTCTTGGCCAGTTGCACTAGCCGGGGATATTCTCGACCACACCATTGGGTTCCCTCACATTCAACTCTAACCAAATAAAGAGACCCTGCTCTGAAGGCACCTGGTTACAGCCATCACAGTACTGAGGAAAGAAGCCTCCATTTAAATTCTATCCCATTTAATATGGAACCCTTTTAATGTGGGCAGATATGTGGTTTCAAATAGTGTCTTTATCAACAGGATTCTGTGGTATATATACAAATGGACCAATTTGCGGAAAACAACACAGTTCTATAATGTCGTTTTACCTGGTATTAAGCCTGGACTGCCTGTTATGAGAGGCTGGGGCATAACCCCGGCCGCTAGGGAGGTGACAGCAACAGTAGGGAAAGCTACCAAGCCAGCGGATCCA
The DNA here is from genome assembly GCF_932526225.1 of Nematostella vectensis. Taxonomy (NCBI): domain Eukaryota; kingdom Metazoa; phylum Cnidaria; class Anthozoa; order Actiniaria; family Edwardsiidae; genus Nematostella; species Nematostella vectensis. Next base: position 7,842,845 of record NC_064039.1, read on the forward strand.
GGCAACATTGATGTTATGACTGTGGTAACTGCAGGGATCGTAATTGCTAAGAGATAAAAAGAAAGACAATTAATGTTCACTGTACAATTTAGAGCACACCATTGCTGGTTTAACTTATAAGGTGTATTCTTGTAAAATCCTTACCCCTGTTCTTTGTGTGTCATTTATCTAAAATGTAGAATCCCCTGTAAAATATGTGTACTCTTTTGCAAACCTATGTGGTGCTCTAGACTAACTTGCTCTCATGAAAGATCACTAGCATTAAAATCATTTGCAGTTTGGATCACAAATTCATCTTGGAGTAAGCTTGTAATGCAAACAACAGCAAATTCACATACGTGCAAGTTCTGGAGGAATGCCTCTCTCCTCTGCCTGAATCTTGGCAGACACTGCAGCTGCTGCTATAGCTGCCGCAGCAGGGAGAGTTCCTGGTGGTGTGGTGTTGATGGCTGCCATTGCAGAGGAAGTGGGTGGGGTGATAGCTCTACCAACCCGCAAGAACTGTCCACCCAAGTCGAACAGATTCATGGAAGCTATGGCATCATTTGCAGACTGCTGGTTCTCGTATTCAATAAAGCCATATCCCTTGTGCTTTCCTGTCATGGGTTCCTTTGATAGCGAGCAGTGAACCACTTTGCCAAATGCTTCAAAAACACTGCAAAAAGGAAAATAATTCAGGCATGAAGTGGAAAGGAAAGGTATTGAAGTTTATCAACACCCAAATTTGATACCACGAGATTCTAAAAACAAAGGGTCTACCACAAATAAATCCTAAAAATAAAAAGAATTCCTAAAGATACTCTAAACTGTCAAGACCCATTCCCCCCCCCCAAAAAAAAAAAAAAATAGATACAAAAGTGTGCATTATATAGCACTTGAATTATGAAGTAATGGTAAGTTAGTAACTTTTTAATGTCCTCCTCTGGCAACTCTGGGTGATGGTAACTCTGAGAAGAGTGTATGAAGTTTTACCAACTGTTTGATGTCATCCTACAGCAAGTTTAAGAAAAGGTGACTATGAGAAAAGTGTATGGTATGTTAACTACCTTTTCATGTCGTCCACAAGCAACTCTGGGTGAAGGTGACTATGAGAACAGTGTGAGGTATGTTACTAACCTTTTGATGTCATCCTCTAACAAGTCTAGGAGAAGGTGACAATGACACGAGTGTGTCTGGGTGGAGGTATCTTTAAGAGTATATGGTTGCGTATGTATGTTACTAACCTTTTGATGTCATCCTCTAACAAGTCTAGGAGAAGGTGACTATGACACGAGTGTACAGTATGATCAAGTCTGGGTGGAGGTATCTTTAAGGTTGCGTATGTATGTTACTAACCTTTTGATGTCATCCTCTAGCAAGTCTGGGTGAACAGAGGCAATGTAAATCCTAGCATATTTCTTGGCTTCTTGCTCAAACTGCTCTATAAGTGGAGCCGCTTGAGGCACATTGCTCGGCCGACCAACCTGTACACAACATTAGTATGAATTAAATTTGCTTTGTCAGATAAATGCAACAGTGGTATTTCATTCATCTGATGTGGCTTGTTTATTATTATCTACTTGTATTCAGATTTTATTGTAATTTTATCTATAATGGCAGCATATCATATGTGACCTGGTACTGTATGTGCTGACCTAAATAAAATTGTTAAAAAAAGGAATAACCTATTTTTTTTTATTTAATCATGCCTTAAACTACTGTATACTGTATAAACCTATAAGGTTGCATTTGGAGAATCTGTGGTTCATGGGCATCAAGTTAAATAAGCCTAAATAAAATACAAATACAGTTTCAAAACTCTTGTCCACCATAACCATTTTGCTACCCTCAATTCTTTTTTATGTTCTTATAAACATTCATATGGCTTTTAGATACAGGGATTCTGCCGTTTTTACTCTACCCATGAACCACTGCGGGTTACAACACATGGATTCTCGAGTGCAACCTTTTTTTGAAATAGGTGTACATATTCAACTTAGAGATCTCATTTTGATTGTATGTCCTCTAATAGCACACAAATGATGTCACAGCTTGAAAAGAACACGGATATAATATGCAGAAACCAGACAGAGTCCAATTGTGTGACCAATAATAAGAGACTTCATCCATAGCCTATTAGGGGGGCAGGGACCACTGATCGATGGTTACATCTTAACCTATGGTTAAATATGGGGAATCATCAGAGATAGAAATCAGCTGGACTGGATACCTGTGGCTCTTCATTCAAAATTTAGAACCTTGTGTGTCGATGCATAAACTGGATCATTTATGACTTTGTGATTGAAATCAGTGTTACGGCAATTCTTTTGGCAAATTTTTGGTAAATTTGATTTATTGAATTGTGTTGAGAATTGTCTACAAAATCTTGTATTTCTCCAGGTTAACCACTGGTTATCTGCTAATTGAAATTTCACTAACAAACTTTAAAGTTTAGAATCACAGTTTAGAATCGACCTTCAAACAACCAGCCAGGGATACAAAAAAAAAATTAAAATCTAATTGTTATAACAAAAGTGATTTAAGTAAACAGCTCAAGCTTTTACTACCAACTATGCTATACCAGGCAGAACTCACATTTTACTACAAATAAGCTCTTTTTTTATCTATAGATTAAACGAAATATAAAGGAACATGCAGAAAAAGTAAAAATTTTACCTTGATATTTCTTCCTCCAAGCAGAACACCATTCATCTGCTCCAAAGCAAGTTGGGCAGCCTCAGGAAGGTCATATTCCACAAAAGCAAAACCCTATAACAAAAACAGTTTCATTAATTAATCAATTAATGGCAAAAAATAATGAGGGATTTTTTGGGTTGATCTTCAAAAAAACAAGTATTAAAAAAAAATACCAATTTCATCAGAAACTTTCAGTAGTTTATATGAGTGATAACAAAAAAAAAACAATAAAATACTAAATGCAGTGCTTCAAAAATTTTTAGTCGAGTTACAATAATTCATCTATCTTAATGTCATACAAGCTAGGTTTGGTGATATTCTATGTTTAATGCATAGTGCTGTGTAGGCACACTCGTTTTGATTGACTTTTGAGTGGAAAAATCGGAAAGAAATGCTTTTAATGACTTTTAATGACTGTGATTTCTTTACTTTGGGGACAGAATTAACTTGTACCTATGAAGTGCACAATTTGAAAAACATGGTACATAGTTGATAGCCCATTACCTTGTGTTTCATATTGAGAGGGTCCCAAGAAAGATCAATCTTATTAATTGGACCAAATGGATGGAAGGCTGTTCTGATATGCTCTTCTCTCAGTTCAAAATTTATACTTCCAACGTACACTCTACAAAATAAATCATACAGGTCTACTATAGAAGCAACCTTCAGTATTTTGCTGTCAATGACTTATGTGAACTGTAAATCACAAAATCAGATATTTTAGTAAAAGACAAACCCTGAATAGTTTATTGGTTGTAACAGCTTGTGGTGTATTTGTTCAACATTGACAAACTAAACTTAAAGCAGCATTCTCACCAGTTTACTTCCGGTGGATAACGTAACAATCCCCGATGATTTTTAACGGAATACGTGAAAAATATTTCAAAATATTGAAAGTTTCTTTGAGGATGTGATTGATAATTTAAAGCGGATGACCTGTTTAATATCTCCGATTTTAATATATTCTTTTGTCTTTTAACGGTTGAGGTTTCCGTCGGACCTCCTGAAGTAAGCAATGCGGCTTTAAGTTGGACATCCATCCTGCTAAAAGAGCCCTTGTAACCCCACCTAACTAGTAGTCTAGAGAGTGCTCAGGAAATCTGGAATCGAGATAAACTAAAACTGGGAAAGAGAGTTTTATCCTGGTTCTAAATCTTCTTGGTGCTATTGTATTTTTACGGGCCAGGACCAATATCCCATGAAACATCTGTTAGGAAAGACAGGCTGTGATATGGTTGATGCTCACAAAAAACTAGACCAGGAACCAAAAGTAAAGTTATCTCTTACCTGCACATAAGAGCCAGTGCTCTCTGTTTTTGTGCTGCTGTCTGCAAGGCATTCATTTGTTGAGCTTGGAGGGCCTGTTGCTTTGCTAGAACCTGAACATATAAAAAAACAACGAACTCTAATTACCTGTTACAATATAGTAGAAGTGACTTGACGTTGTGTCTTCTTTGTATAACTACAGAACAGTTGTCTTCTGTACAGTCTGTACTGTACTGTCCTTGTTTTAACAACCCAACATTTTAAAGCAAAACCAAGTATTATGTCAAATGGCATATGCACCCCATAGAGAACTCAACTACGCTGGGTACTGTAAGGACCCTGAATCCAGTTCCAGAAGTTTTACTCTCAGAAGAAAAAGAGAAATGCATTAGAGGTAAAAATCTTAATTATTTACTTTTAGCAACATATGTTAAACAGTCAATGGATAATTACATTTACCTGTGGGGGGGGGGGGGGGGTATTCATTAGATAGGAGGCATTCTTTAGATATGGGGCATTTATTTGATTCATAGTATCAATTTTCATTCAGCAATCAATTCACCTGTTGTACAGACTGCTCCATGGCGTATCGCTTGGCTCGTTTGAGCAGCTCTTCTTGAATAATTGTCAAGGAAGGAAGAGCTCTTTTGCTTTCTGTGGCACGCGGCTGTATACCCCCGGCGGCTGGTCCGATGAGTAGCGTCCCCTTGGTTCCATCATCCGGGGTCTGTTCCTCCATCTCCATATCTCCTGTAGACCGCAGAAAGATATTAACACCTGCAACAGGGGAATAACACCCTATTGTATGTGCATAGTAACTTAGGTTATGTGGATTGCAGACCAAGAGGAATGCTCTCTGTTTTGTTTTTAGGTATAACCCTAACCCTAAAATTCTTTAACAAGATACACAAGGTCTATCACCAAAAACCATTCTACAAAGTGTGAAAAAAAAACTGCAGAATAACACAATGTCTAAACTGTCTGCATAATTATGTGAAACTACTGCCTTCAGTCAATAGGTAATTTGCCATAATCTGTTTAATTATATGTCACCACTGCGTTAAGGTGAATTATGATAAACTGTTTACCACAGGTAGGGACTCACTCCTTCTGCCATGTACTGAGCAAGCGCATGTGCGGACAGGCACACATGCAGGCTCTAACATCAACTTTTATTGTTTGTCCGGATGTACATAAAGAGAAAAACAGAGAAAGAAAAAAGAAAGGAAAAAACATGTTATCATTTGCTGAATCTCACTGAACACTGTACTTTTACTTGTTTTTGTTGAGAACATGTTCATGTGGCAAAGCCATGTGGGTATGGCCTTGCAGATATTTGGCCATGGCGAGAAAAACACAACTTTGCAAGGGCAAGTGGAGCTAACTCATAACTACCCACATGGCTGCATGTTTTTATATGACTGAGGGGCAAATAATACAAAGAACCAATAATTGATGGTGTAATTTGGCAGTTGTTCCCATTGAAGGTGAGGTTTCCTTGGCTGTTGTTGGCTGGTGATGACTAGGATGTCCTGACAAGACACTCACAGAAACACAAACTCTAGTCAGCTACTAGCTCAAACACAATCAACAATAATGATCCAACAGTACTTAATACGCCATTGTTAGTAGGTAAGTGATGCCACAACTGGCCTTGTTGTTGATTGTCATTCAAATGTGAAACTGCCATCAAGCACTGTAAAACAAACAGGTTTATACTTCTATTTTGAATTTACCTGGGCCAACATCAAATCCCCGTTTCCTCCTCTTTCTCTGTCCTCCTTCTGTGTTGCTATTGATCTCTACCGAGGCGGGTTCTGCTGGTTTCTCTTCACCCAAATCCATCACCTTCAAATAAATGGGTAAAAGCTATAATCAGACACATGTTGCAGTTGCATGAAGCAGGCCAAAAAGGATGCATGAGATCGCTGAATAAGATGGTGCTGAATTATTGGCATAAACCTCACTAGCAGTCAGGGACCTCAAAGCCCAAATCATGCACCTATGGACACACTATGGCCATGCACATACAAGAACTTCTCATGAATTTTTGCTAACATGGCTACTTTTCTTAACTCTTTCACAACTGAAGCCTAATGTGTGTCACATCCTGCTGTTCCTGGGGACTAATTAGCATTCCCCACTAATTTACACACCAAAATATAACATGCATGCTCTGTAGGTTTTGAAGGCAGATTGTAAAGAATAAAGCACAGAAACAAGTAGTGAACCGAAATATTTTCATTTTCACCCATCTTGTTAAGAGCTACATTAGACTGAATTTTCAAATTAATTCAAAAATTCAAATTTCACGCCATTTCTCTATAGTTCATCAGAAACTGAACATCAGAAAGTGCTATTTACAAGATAGTTATAAATCTCAAACACAATATATTGTTAGCGTATATATTGTCAATAGTATGAGACATATTGCCACAAGAATGATGATAGAAAAAAGTCTAGAATCCATGGACAATATTCATGCTCTGTGGAACTCTTGGTGACAAGGCGCTTGTGTTACCCGCCCAAACCGATCACAAATACGACTTCGTTCAGGACAAGTAATGATATAATTCTTCTTTTCAAGTTTTACAACCAAACCGCACTAAATCTAGTCTCAACCGCCCCCTAGGTGCCGCCCAGGCTCAGATTACATTACCCAATCATTTCCGAGTCACATGCATTTCCGAAACTTCACACTATCCCCTGCTTTAAGAACTAGCACTATGTTTGTGAGCTGCATTTTTTGTCCACTTTCGTAGTTGTCCAAGTCTTCTGTGATGCCAAGTGGGGTGATCAGTCCCATCGCAGCCATCCTACTAACTATCGACTATCGTTCGACCAGTGGAACTGATGTAGTTACACCTTTACTTGTTCGTGCCAAGTACACTCTTTACAAACTTGCCTGAATTTTCTTGTAGTTATGATAACAAAGTGTAAATATTGAGCGATTTTTTCAAAGCGTTTTTTTTGGAATTACATCCTGGATGCCAATGTTTCCAAAAAAGTGAGTCTGTCGACCAGTAGAGCGCTTGTTGGGGCAACGGATTGATTCCCTTAACGAGGGCTACCCCAAGAAACCTTCGTATTTCGTCCAGCACAACGTCTTCCCACTTCGCGAGCTTGGCTACCTTCTCTGCATCTATTTTGGCATTTTTACTGATAGATAGATATGTTTATTGAAACCTTTGGCAGTTCATTTACAATCAACAGAATAAGAGGCATCAGTCAGAACACATAGAATTTGATTGGTTAATATCTATAGAACAACAGCCCATGTGGTTTTTATTAGCTTTTATTCCCTAGGGAGAGAGGGGAGGATTGTTTTGAACTCAATGCAAATCGACCTTTTTTTGCCCCCGCAGGAATAATGTGACATTTTCGCTTGGCCCCTTTTGGCCCCCTCAGTAGTGAAAGGGTTAATTAAAGTACACTGATTTCGAAAAAATCCATGTGGGCAAACCCAATTCCTGTGTTAAGTGTAAACTGTCATCAAAAATGACATATTCCAATCAAGCCTCGAGTCATAAGTCCAAATTATTTTGAACTGAGTCAAGTTTGTTGTCTCGTGGTTGCAGAAAAAAACACATCCTTTTGCCTTATTGAAACGAGGCTTAGAAACTTATATAATATCAGCAAATTAAGATACCGAAGAATCAAGCTCGGAAAATTCGGAACACTAGCTAGACTACAGTAGAGAACACCATTTAGACAAGAAAATCACTGCATTGCCCTCGCGACAACTCTCGTATAAATCGAATCGGATAAGTCTCCGTCTACTAAGAAAAAAACGTGCTTTCTATAACCCAAGTACCACTAGTCTTTGAAAAAAAAGACTTGATCTTTTCTCCGTGATTTAACAAGGGTTGAAAAAGAATAATAACGAGTTGCTGAAAACTTTTATTCAGAAAATCTTAAAGAAAGTTCACGGCATGTTTATGGCAATATTTGCTGCCGTTTTGTTAATAAAGTACGATAATTTTATAATCTTTCAAAATATCAATACAAAGCCGGTTCCTCTTGATTATTTTCTGAAGTAAATGGGTACATACCTCGCCGTTTTGCTGATTTTCTCCTAGATGATTTGCCAAAGATAACGATTCAACAGCCGCCATTTTTTTCTTCTTGGCGTGTTTGAGAGCCTGTGTAGAATTCTGGGATATATGACCTTACGGGCTATTTGATTGGTTAGAAGGGACACCTGCTATTGATTATATATTCGAGAACATGATTGGCTAAGCAAAGAGGCCGAGTACATAATTTCCCTCACCTAAATAGCCAAGTAGAGGCGGCAATCATCTTTCCAGGACGGAGCAGTGTTTGAATCGGGATTCTTCGAAAACACCAAATACTTTTTTTTTATCACTCTTTATTTCTCTTTTTAACATTCCATAAAACAATTCACATTAAACATTACAGCTTACAGTCTATATTACATTCCCTGCTAGCAGAGGCCTCTTTTCTCTGTATTTCGCTGGGCTGGGGTTCGCGAGGAAAAGATACCTCTGCCATGGGTCGCAAGTTCGTTTGATCAAACCGCCGTCCACGATCGTGGACGAGATCCAGAGCGCATGCCCCGTTCATTAATTACTGGCCACTATTTGAGCCCACAATGACTAGCGCATGCATGAAACGTATATCCGCTGCGGGATAATAAGCCCGCATTCGAAACGGCGTCCTCCGTAGAAATATCACGCGACGAATTATAAAAGAAACCATTCAATGCCTTATCTTCATTCAGAATTTTCTCTCTTTTGACTAACGAGTCAATCTTCCGTTTACAGGTTTTGCATATTCTTCTGGGAATAGCTGATCTAAGTTTACCAAAAAGTTTTGTAACATTTTCTTCGAATCCAACTGTGCGATATTTACATTGAAGAAACTCGCCTGCCCAGATGTCTTAATCCCACAAACAAGACAAAACTCGTCTTTGCTGCGTTTGTTGTTCAATCTTTTTAGTGACGTTTTAGGTGATTGAAATTGAACAGTTGTTTTCTTTTTTCGAAGAGGAGAACTAACCGGAGTTTGATTCATGATTTTCGACTAAACCCATGCAAAGCATATTTTAGCATATTGACAGCTTTCGCGCGATGGTACGGGTTTTGGCACGTCGGTCGCTTATTAACGCTCACGCATGCGCAACAGAAACAGTTTCGATCCATGGCAGAGGTATCTTTTCCTCGCGAACTCCAGCCCAGCGAAATACAGAGAAAAGAGGCCTCTGCTAGCAGGGAATATATTACATTACTTTACAGATACATTACACTTTCTTCTTCCCTTTCACAAGAGGCCAGTTTCTCCCACTTTTTCAAGTGGGTTATTACATTATTTTTCTGTTTACTGATATGACTTTCAATTTTGTAAACTCTATAAACTAGTGATCTGAAAAATTGAACATTTGGAAGTATTTTCTTTTTTCTACAAAGGTATATGCATTGCTTTGCTATTAGTATTAGATGGTTAATGATCATGAAATCATTTATACCAGAATCCCAGAGACCAAAATGAATATACTGATCTGCTAACAAGGAATCATCAGAGCATAAATGACACTGTTCCATCCATTTTATGACTTCAAGCCAAAAAAGGCGCACATATTTACAGTGGCAAAAAAGATGTTCTAGAGTCTCGTCTTCAGCCTCGCAAAAAGAACAGACGGGCGAGTTCACAATACCGATCTTAAATAACTTCTTATTAGTGGAGAGAATACAATGTAAAATCTTGAACTGAAACGCACGTGAATATGTATCGCAACACGGAAGGGCAGCATGTAAATCTCTTCCCAGTCAAAATCGTTCTCAGGATAGTCAAGATTATCACCTTGTCTGTGCTGTGGGTGTCACCAGCATTTTAGAGATATTATGATTGTACACTAATTTGGCAGTAATATCTAATGCATTTATCCATTTATTGCTAAGATATAAGGCTGGGATTGGGCCCTCTTGAATAACAAGTAGCTCTTTAAAAATCTGACCCTTTATCATACAAGTCCTCTTTTTCGGTATTGCATTTAATAGGCCAATCCATTTGAGGAAATCACCTGACCTTAATCCTCTAGCCTGAAGGTCATTCCATGTTACACCTTTTGCTTTTCATTACCGAGAAATACGCATTCATTTTAGCCAGAATTACAAACATTTACGCCGATGTACTGTCATTTAAGCGAAAGTAAAATCATTTGAACTAAAAGGAAATACATTAACGAACTTTACATAAATGAGTGCACACAATTGCATTTTCTTCACATTCATTTACACTATTCGACAACCAGGAATAAAAAATGTATTTTCATTTGCGCGTTGATACATAACAATAACACAAACAAAATATCAATAATACGAGAACTCGCAATCAATACAGTAAACGAAACATTCATTAACATTTTTATTACAGCAAGTGCAAACAATAGTATTTTGTGAAAGTCATTTGCGTGCTTCTTACAAACGTTAGCGCCTCCGTACAAACAATAAGCCCTTTATGACAAACAATATCCTAAAATAATTATTGAATTACTTATCGTTTATTTGTGCCCTAATAATGCACATACATGCAAAATAAATGATAATAGTTGTCCCGTACTTTTCCATATATCTACAACTCTATGGATACCTAATTGTATATATTCCTTATAATAACAAGATTGTTTCTGAACACAGTTCTCTTCATTATTCCAGATCACTTGCTCTAAAGCTTCTTCCTGTGTCAACTTCCTGTCTATTAAGTTTTGACCATACCTCTAAACTCTGTAAATAAAAGTGTGGGACTGTGGGATATTCCTTACTGGGAGTTGAAATATGAAACCTACAGCTTAAGATGTATGCACCGCCAACAAGAGCTAGAAAAAGGTTTAAACGCGTTTTCCAGTCAGCATTATCTTCTTCGTCCAAATATCTTTTTAACATCACCACTTTCTGAGACATCATTAAGATTTTCAAATCTGTCATTTTAAGGCCACCATTCTTATATTCTCCAACAAGAGCCCGTCTTTTGACCTTGTCGTTCCCATTCCAAATAAACTGATATATTATGCTATTTACTTCCTTAATGAAATCCTCATGTAACGATAAAAGAAAGGCACTATGAAGGCATTTTAATGCCTTAAAAGGTATAACAAAAGATTTCACCACCTGTATCCGCCCCAAGAGTGTTAGATTTCTCCATTTCCAGACACAAATGGATTTTTTTAAGGATTCAAGAGTGCCATCAAAATTTAACTTATATGACCGTTATTGATCGTAGGTGAAGTAAACACCTAAAATCTTCATTGGTTTATCTAAATGTTTCACATCTATTATAAGCCTGTTAAAACCTAGTGGGTCTCCCAAGTTAAGCGCATCTAACTTATCCTTATTTACCTTTAAACCTGAGCAAACACTAAACTGCTCCAGAAGATCCATAAGAGAGTTATACGAGGCTACATCTTTAACAAAAACTATCATATCATCTGCATACAAAGTGCACTTAATATGTTCATCCTCAATGTCAAAGCCTAATGTCGTCCTTGTGCCGTATATTTATTGCCAAGATTCCAAAGCCAGAATAAGCAGATATGGCGATAAAGGGTCGCCTCTTGACGTACACCTCTTTCTAGGTCAAGCATAGCCGAGGAAAACCCATTATTCATTATACAACTTTGGATGTTGCGGTAAAACGTTTTCACCCAACTAACAAAGGAGGACCCAAAATTAAAAGCTTTTAAAGCCCCTGTAAGAAAGCTCCAATCCAATGAATCAAATGTCTTTTCAAAATCAATTGCTACCAATAAACCAGATATTTTTTTGTCTTTAGTGTAAAACATTATATCGTCAATAACTCTTACACTGTCAAATAACTTTCTTCTCTTTACATACGCAGTTTGATTTGAATGTATGATTAACGGAAGTATCGGTTCTATACGTTTGGCTAACACCTTTGAAGCGATTTTAACATCTACATTTAATAAAGAAATTGGTCTCCAGTTTGGAATAAACGTTCTGTCCCTATCCTTAAGCTTTTATCCCTAAGCTTTAATACAGCCTGTTTCTGGGATGTGGATATCTCTCCATGCCTATATGAATAATTTAGACACCAAAAGGCCTTGTAAAACTCAATTTATAAACCATCCATACCAGGGGATCGACCATTATCAAATGTGTTCAAAACATGCAAACACTCGTTATTCGAAATTTCACCTTCACATTTTTCCTTGAGTGATTCAGGAATTTTAAAAATGTTGGGATTAAGCAGAAATTTTTTCTTAAAAGAGTCCTGCAGGGGCGATGACGACTTTTTATAGAGAGACGGATAAAACTTGTTCAACTCCGCCATAATTTTTTCAGAATCCTCTGTTGTTTCCTCTTCTGTTACATGAATTTCCCTTATAACAGATTTATCATAATTAGTTTTTTCCAGTTGTAAAAAGTATTTCTTTTTTTCACCCTGTTCAAACCACTGAGCCCGTGACCGTATGATCTGACCCTGGGCAATATACTCATAGTGAGACTCATATTCTATCCTTGCTGATTTCAACTCTATCAGATTTTCCTTTGAAGGGTTTTCCGCGCATTTCTTTTCTAAATCGTTCAATCTTTTTTCCAGCTCTTCACTAAGTGATCGACACCAAAGACGCTTAAATACGGTCAGAGAACACGCAAAATGTAAACATAAACACAATATTAAACTACTTTTTCTTCTTTTCAGCAAGTTATTTTATTGTGGCTACCAGTGAACCAGGGACCCCTAAAATAAAACCGTGAAATTAAACTCTAACACACTAACGCATTAATATATCTGGATATAATACATTTTATTTGCGGGTAGAACCTTATTTCATTTTATTATATTTGCAGACGATCCTTATAGGGCAGAAGTTCAAACGTCGTCTTATCCATGAGCAGCCATTCAATGCAAATGCATGCAAATAATTCAAGTCGATTGCTTTATCTTCATAATAATAGCCCCTTGGCTGCAAAAATGTAGGTCCTATTTTTAAAGGAATATTCTAATCCTGTGCTTTTTCCATATACTTTTCCATAACTATGACTGCACCCCCGCCCTCCTTTCCTCGGCTAACCCTGGGTACGCGCCTAAATACGACGTTTGAGCTTGGCCTAAGGTACCATGGCTAGGTAATGGAAGCATCACCAAAGCATTACATGCTTTATTTTCTAAAATAATTCGGTTTTGGGTCACCAGGTGGAATCTCTTTTTCTGTAATAGAAAAAAAAAGAGAAAAGAGATTAGAAGTCTGACAAACGTACGGACAGAGATACGTTCGAACAGGTGGACGGACAAACAGACAGACATCTAACCTGTTAGGTGTTATAGGGGCATCAAGTGAGGCATGCGCAATGCTCATGAACATCCCACATGTCAAGAGAGCGAGGATAAACACAAGTGGGTCCATGGTGCGGACAACAAACCGGAAGTGCTTGACGATCCTGTACAACCGACCATTGGGATGCTCGGGCCACGGGTTACCCTACCATAAAAAAAGAGAAGTATAAGCGAATATTTGCGAACACAAAGATTCGCGAACGATAAACTGCGAACTTTAATCTCGCGAGGTTTAACAGATATGGAGAAAATATTCTTTGAGAAAAAGTAACTAACGAATCTAATACATTATTTTCCGTTTTTTTATTATTATCTTATTACTCGGGCTTCCTGTGGAATGCCTCCTTATGTCGAACCATTCATACTTAAACATACGGACATAACAGTGCGCGTTCCTATGTTGTTATGTCGTTATGACACTAGTGTGCACCAGGCATAAGTATCACCTGTTAATTTGAATATTTGATAATAAAAAAAATGACCGAAAAGTTGCCCATAGTTGCAAATGATATATAAAGGCACACTCTCAGACCCTGCCCCCTAAGGCAAACTTGCAATAGAGCTAGCCACCATGCGTATAGATCCGCCGGGTTGCGGTTTATGTCCAAAGACAACCTAAATTCCACAATTTCACATTTAACACTTTCACAATATGTTTTATATATTGATGGCCTCCTCCCCCCCCCCGGGTTGGCGCCCCCTTAAAGAAAATCTTGCCCCCCCCCCTGTATATAGCATACTTTTTATAGCTTTATTGTGTTATCCTGTTTTTAATATACCATTTCAATTATAAATCTTGCTTGTTGTATCTGGCCTGCAGTTCAGGTTGAGAGTACATCACCAAAACATTCCGGGGAGTAGCCAGGATTTGCAAAGGGGGTTTGAGTACCAGGAAATTCCAAGCGGAGGGGGTTTCTAGCTGGAAATTCCGAGGATAAGGGGGGTATTGAAGACACCTTGAATTCCAGGAGTTAAAGGCCCATAAGCAACCAAGCCTACGTCAGATCGAGGCTCTATTTTAGCGCTGCGCTAAAATATTTGATCTATCGTGCCAATTTTTCCCCTAGTTTTGATACAATATCCAAAATTTCTTAATAATCTCCTTTACCTCAATTAACATATATTTTTCAGGCAGTAAGTTTGGGCGATAGATGATATTAGCAAGCCCAATCTGAAGCCCATGGTCGGTTCTTTATCAAAGCAAGTATTTTTTTCATGAGAATTCAAATTTTTGAGAAGTTACCTATCTTAAATAATGTCAAATTGGAGCGTAGAGATAAGAGCGTAACCTTCGTTACCACATTTTTTTCAATGATCAAAAATAATCAGTGGATTGTGAACTTTACAGGTTTTACAACTGACAGGTGTGAACGCAATACAATATAGATATTTCTGCTAAGCGTGAATTCGAAGATGTGACAGCAACAGATTGTTTAAAAAATAACCTCCGTTACCCTGTGTTACCGCATAACCTCCGTTACCGCGTGTTTCATGATCTTCAGCTTCTGGTCAAACAAGTCAGCTTTTGTTTAAAAAATAACCTCCGTTACCCTGTGTTACCGCATAACCTCCGTTACCGCGTGTTTCATGATCTTCAGCTTCTGGTCAAACAAGTCAGCTTTTCTTAACCTTAGTGGAATGTTTAGAGCCTACAAATATATTTTAAACATTAGTTTGAGTTTTTTGGGCTCTTTTCAGTTAGTTCGAGGCTCATTTGCGTCCAGCAAAAAAAAAATATAGTACTTCCATCAAGGTCGAGTTTACTGCTCGCAAATGACACTCGCAATTACATTTCTAGATAATAGAAATTTCTCTCGGTCAATGTCCAGCTGCTCCCAGCTCAGTGATGATAATTACTTTGTCACACGCCTCCCTGACCTTATCAAACAATCACGAGCCATTTCTAGAACTCGCCAATACACTACCTCATCCTCAGGCAAGTTCTCCTGCTCATCCATCGACCCGACAAAGTATTTAAAATAATACAACCAAACTAAGGGTCATGTCTCTAAATGCTCGTAGCCTAAAGAGTCAATCCAAACGCCTTGAATTAAGTAGCCTTATTGGTCTTTATAAGCCTGATATTATTAACGTCAATGAGACACATATAGATAACTCTGTCAACTGAGCCGAAATTCTTGACCATGGATAATCAATTTTCCGTGAAGATAGGGATATCCATGGGGGCGGGGTCTTGACTGCCTTCTCAAGTAATCTGATTGTATCACATGACAAGCACTTGAGTAGTGATTATGAGGATATCTGGTCAAAGATAGAGGTGGCGGACAACCTAACCTTGATGTCAAGCCCTTAGAAGCCCTTGACTTTACACTATGTAATCTTGTTCAGAGATCTTCAACCTGCCGAGTCTGATGAAACCTGTCTGATGAAAACTACTCTGTTTTACCAAATCCCGCTTATGGACTTGAAGTTAATCACAAAAAGTTGGACATTGTCAAAATGGCACTAACACGACATGTTAGGAAACCCACAAGGGGTATAACCGTCCTTGACCTAGTTCTTACTACTAATCAAGATCTGATTGACAATTTAAAAATTGAAAGCGGAATGAGTGACCACGACCTTGCCCTATTTGATGACAACCTTAAACCAAAAGTTAACAAAAGGCGCCTAGGAGAGTCTTCATGTTCAAAAGAGGTGACATGAACGCTGCCAAGAAAGATCTGAGAGATCGCTTCGAGGAATATCTCAATTCCGATGAAGCCACTATTAGTTCAGTAGACGAGAAATATTACTTTTTTACAGCATCAATTTAGGAAGTTATGGATAATCACATCCCCAAAAAGAACATTTCCGGTAGATGGAATTTACCCTGGATGACTAGTGCGATAAGACCTATGATCATGCAGAACACAATCCCACGTGCTACTTTCTAACCATCAGATTAAATTCGTTGTTTCCCATTACCCTGTTGTCCCGTTGTCGTACAAATAACGACCGCTACATGTTAACGGAATCCATCGTGCGTTGCCTTTGGAATACACAATAAAAATATGGTGGAGCAGGCCCGTACCAAGGGGGGGGGGTGGTTGTGTGCCCCCCCCCCCCCCCCCCCCCCACACACACACACAAACACACAATGGTCGAAAGTCCACGGTTCTCAATAGAAGTGCTTTTTGTAAACAAAACTATAAAGCATAAGCTTATCCCCCCCCCCCCCCCCCCGGGAAAAATTAGGTCCATTTTTTTCGGATTTCGCACCCCTCCCAAGAAAAATCCTGGGTACGGGCCTGTGGAGTCTTGCATCAAAACGCCTGTCACGCGTGAACGTATTACCCAACATGCCGGCCATGTGTGGCATTGGTGTGGCAGTTTGCACACCATCCCAACTCCGGCCCAGGGCTCCGCCAATACTACTGGCCCAGCAACCCTGGCGCGTGCTATTGCAGTTTGCATAGTGCAGCTGAAGGAATAAAAGCAAGTGTCCTCCAAAACGGTTCATTCATCAATATCTAATATATCCAGCATCTTGTACAACTACTTCGGTAAACTATGATAATAAATGCTTTCAAAAATTGCACAATCATTTGAATTATTAATAAGCTACTTTAAGTGCAAGCAAGATATGCGTTTTATATTTGTATAAGCTTATATTTACATTATAAGCCAGATAACAAGAGGAAAAGCACTTTATTTCCACGTCTAATAAAGTTGCAAGGTAAAGACGTGTAGCCAAAATTGTTTTCTCTAACGCATATTTACGCGAGCTCGCGCAATACTCCTTATATGGCGATCATTTCGCGCCAACTCCAGATTTATCCGTGAGGGGATAAGTAGGTGTTTTTCAGACTGGTATATTCAAGGGGCTTTAAAGAATCGGGGATAATGGGAAATCGGGACTCTTCCAGTATAGAATATATTAAAAATCGATTAATGAGCCGTTTTGGAGGATTTCGGTTTTATTTCTTCAGATGTACTTTAAAGAAGGATGGTTGTCTATCTCCAATATCAACAGGTGGTCTCGGTCCTTCCAAACTTTTGGCAGTGGTTTGTCTGCAACTGGGATGGCGAATATTCCAATAGATTTTACCGGCTTCACATACCTTTTTTGACAATCAACCATGAGCCTCTATTACGAGAACAAACCCCACCTACCCCGGTTTTGGTTTCTCTTACCGTGGCGTAACCGAAGTGATTGAGCCACGTGATGAGGGTCGGTTCGTCTTTGCTCACGACAGGCAGGTAGTTGTCGACGTATTTTCGAGTCCACCAAGACTTAATAAGCCTGATAAAAAGAAACACAGACTAAGGGTATTGCCCAACACTTCTATTTGATCGCAAAAGGGATCGCGGAGGGGAATTTCAAACACTATAAGAGAAGTTCATTTATTCAAAAATGTGAATTTAATCAATGTTCATTCGCGTTGAGCCGATAATTCTACCAACACGACATACAAACAACACACAAGAACAGGCAAACTGAGGAGACATGACACATAACAAAATCAGTTCCTTACTTTGAATTGCGATAGGCATCGAATAGCCCGCTTGTGTTTCCAGGAAGCTTGGTGTAGTGGTACGTGTACAGGCTAGCCCGTATGTAGCGGGGAGGGTCGCCCTTGAATGGGTTGCGGTCCAGTAAGTCCAGCACCTCTTGCTGGCCATGTAATAGACGGTATACCATGTGTACAAACCAAGGATTATGGTTATAGCTGCCGAGGGCTGCAAACCACATTTGCCAGTCAACGCGGGGCTGGTGAGGAGCTAAATGGGAGAAAGACTGTATTAGCAAGAAAGCGCATGATGTCCGCCATACTTATTATCAACACATCGAGAAAATTCTCCTTGTTACCTAGCACCGTCTTGGAAGGCAACCAAACAAGCACACTTAAGGGTGGCTACAAATGCCTAAGGGGGGGGAGGCACCAACAGCAATCAAAGCCTCGCCATCTTACACTCCCGCACCATTATACAGTTCCATCGGCAAGCAAGCAACTGAGATAACTTGATCTAATTATCCAAGTACGACACTTCAATCCCAGATGGTTATTTTTTTTCTTATAGTCTTTCACTCAACCAAGAAGTCCAAAAGTATTTCAACAGAGAGCGGTCAGTTGGCAGGGGTTGCTATGTAATACAGCCTAATCTTAATCTTCAATCTGCTGTTACCTTACAAGGTTAACTGACATTACAGTTATAATAGTTAAAGGAACCATACCAACAACAGGTAACGGTCGGTTGACATCACCCGGCTTGTACAAGAACTTGTACTCCTGTCAGACAAGCAACATTTTTATAGAGGTAGAAACAATATAGAAACGGTCTATTTCGCACAGTGTGCCGCCTTTGGGACATATATATTAAAATATATATTAAAATACAAAATATATATATTAAAATACAAAAATATCAATACATCTCTTTGAGCAGAAAAGCAGGAATATTGCAGTACTATGCTGTTGTAAATGGTTTGGAGTGCTTTAGGCCAATTTTGTTTGTGTGCGGGCTAATTCGGCTTGACAAATTCAAAGCTTGTTTCGTTTTGATTGTGGCTAAATAAAACAATTGCTAGTTTAAAAAGATTATCCATATGTCTAGCGTGGCAAATAGATACCGTCCAGGGTCCTTCCAAACTGTGACTGCCTTCAACCACAACTTCAGGTCTACCACCAACACCAGTCATCCTGCAAAAAGAATACAACACGGGAAAAACGTTAGAGTAATTTAACAAAAAATCGATGGAAATTAATTAAAAAAGGCAATGTCTCAAAACCTGGCCTAACAATGAAACGAATCACCCAGTCATCTTAAAGCAGAATAAAACTAAATCTGTCGCTTTCCATTGTCTTTGGTTTACAACGTAGGTTTGTCAGAGAGAGCTTACAGAAACCAGTTCTAATTGTATTGTCCAAGAGTTTACTTGTTTCCTATACAGGGCCGTAGCAAAGCTCCTTGAAACTATCGTAGCTTTGGCAGAGAGAGCTTACTGACCCAGTTCTAATTGTGCAAGAGGTTTATGTTTCCGTAGCAGGCTTTTGTTTTAGTATCAGTATTCATAGCCCGAGTGTCAGGCCTTTTAATCGTTCCCTATAAAGTATATACCGGGAAGCGATAAAAAGTTTTATTTTTCCTCTCCGACTTTTGAAAAATAAAATTGCCTGATACTCGGGCTACGGTATTCAAAACCTGGGTAATTCAAACTTCTTTGTTACTCGAACAATTTCTATACATGCAAATTTGTATACATGCCAATACATTTTTAACCTGTAAACTCAAAAACTTGAGCACCCTCCTGCTTCCCCACCATGGATGTATGGCTAATGGATGATAGTCACCTTCTAAAAAGACCATATGCATTAACAAGCTCCAGAAAGTCTGTCTGCTGTTTCCACCTCTTGATGACAGGCCACACTTGTTGCTGAGTGTTATAGTCAATGTCCGTGTAGGGTACCTACACACCACAAAAGTACACTTTACATCCGACGCAGAACCCTCTGTTACCCTAAGCCTTGATAACCCAAATCCTTAGTAACAGAACCTTTCAAAGCCTGGGAAATCTGAACCCTTGTCAACCCAAACCTTAGGTTAACCGAACCTTGCTAACCCCAAACCTCTAAAATCCGATTTTGTGTTTTTTTTTTACTAAAAACCCCATTCAGCTGGCGCAAATACCTTAATACCAATCCTCATCACAAATAAGCAGTTCAATTCTAGAGTAAAACCTCACCAGACTGATGGCAAACATGCCCAGCGCCGCAAATGAAAAGACCGCCCACTGCAACAAGGACCATATCTTTGCCAAGATGCCTCTCTCAAGAATACACCTGGAACATACAAAAAGCTGATTTACACATAAACCTCACAAGGCTGTACTCCTCTTAGCCATCAGAAGCAAGAAATTTTGCCATGCATAGTAGAAACTCATAAAGCTCATAAGACTGCACTGTGATGTAGACTTGATTTAATTGTTTGACATTAAATTGATTTGTATATTTTTTTGAAACCCCCCTAAATTCAGCCTACTACAGGCCTGATGAATAATGTGCGTTAAAAAAAGAAAAATATTAAAAACCAATTTTGAGAACACACGCAGTGAAACTTGACAGTCATCAAGACAGACATTGACAGCTCACTACCTTCATACCCTATAAGTGCTGCTACAATTTCCACACACAGGGAACCCAGGCCGATCCAAATGGTAATTGGTGTAACCATTGAGATGGCAGTGAAAAAATCACGCTTGCTGAAGGCTGTATCATAAAAAGGTATATGCATGATAAAAATGCCAGACACAGACCCGTACCACCCAAAGAGCCTGGGGGCTGCATCCCACCCCTTCCCCAAGTTTAAACTGATATTATAAGAAAAAGACCAGTTAGCCCCCCCCCCCCTCCCCAAATTTAAACTGATATTATAAGAAAAAGACCAATTAGCCCCCCCTCCCCAAGTTTTAACTAATATTATAAGAAAAAGACCAGTTAGCCCCTCCACTTCCCAAAGTTTTTTAATGTCTCAGCATCATTCTTCCCGGTATTTTGAAGACTGGTTTTGTCCTGCATTTGGACCATTATAATGTAAGGCAATAGTACACAATGTACAAGGAACAAGAGGCCCTTTAAGGAGACATATTTCCAGATTTTGGAGTAGACACATAAAGAAATCACAGTAGTTAAAACTTGAAGTCCAAATCTTATACTTACTTATCTTGGAGTGAATTATCTGTTTAGATGAGAACCGCAGATCAAAAAGCAGCAATGTCCAGTATGCAACTGTACCAATAGTAACCATAAATGCACATTTTCGTAGGTATCTTTTAACCCTGCTGCATGGTGGCATAGCAAAACCAACAGACTTTTCAGCTTCTTCAAACACTGGCTCTGGTTCTCTGTCAACTTTAGAGAGATATAGAGCATTCTTTAGAAATTGACCAACATGCACTGCTTTTACATCTATATTTTTATGCCAGCAAAACCCAAGACAAACCTATATAACATAGGTAAAATATTTGTTGGGTATATTTTTGTTAACTTATTTCTTTGTTTCACATTAATCTAATGAAATGTGAAAATTCATCCAATAAGGTATTTCTACTTACCTAGCCATGTGGGGAAGATAAACTTGATGTGTTCATCATCCAGAATAGAGAAGCATGCCAGAACTGCCAGCAAGTTGAAGAAGTTGTAATTGCCAGTTAAAATAATCAACAACTGAAAAAATATCTGGGAAAAAGTAAAATAAAAAATATAAATCACCAGCGGAATAAGTAAAAACAACAATATGACAAAAAATAAATAAAGAAAATATACCTGGGCATAAAATGAGAATATTCTCAGCGACCGGACAGGGGCGAAGAACAATATGCTTAATACAATAAGGATCACATACCTAGAAAACAGTTAAAAATGATAAAAAAAATCTTCATGGTATACACTACATACTG
This sequence comes from Nematostella vectensis, assembly GCF_932526225.1. Lineage (NCBI taxonomy): Eukaryota > Metazoa > Cnidaria > Anthozoa > Actiniaria > Edwardsiidae > Nematostella > Nematostella vectensis. Next base: position 7,864,503 of record NC_064039.1, read on the forward strand.
GGGTACCCTAGAAAAAAATGAGTATAGCATGCTGCAAGTTGGTAAGTTCAAAAAAGCATTAAAACAAGAAAATTGAAATATATTAAATGTAACATGTATTTAATGTATTAAATGTAACTCTTCCACTCTAGAAAATGATCATTTTATATTTTTATATGATTAAAAAAAAAAACACAATGACTGCTGCTGCATGACTGGTCCCACTTGGCATGGGAGGAGTTTTGCAACAGACATTTTGCATGAACAGAAGTTCATGGTTAGATGGTTCTTGTGATCTGCATTTATTTTGCAAGGGATCCACCATAGTAACAAACTACACCAGCCAAATGGGTTACAGATGTAAGAAGCAGACCCAGGATTTCTCTGAGGAGGGACACTACCAAGAAGACTAGGAGGCATAAATAAATAAAATGTATAGCAGGAGGTAAATCTGTGCTTCCTCTCAAATTCCTGTCCATAGAGGAGCAATAGCTCTCAGGGGAACCTCCCAGGATCTGCCGCAGTAGTTGATACTCACGTTAGCACAACACTCAGTCTCTGGAACCATTTAGGTAATTGGTGAGCATACCATGCAAGAGGGGTGGGAATACACTGCAAATAAACATAATATTTTCTATTATCGTGGGTGTATTTTTGGCATTTTGCAATTGGTTAACAAAATACAACTTTTCAGCAATCCGTTCTGCAGTTTTTTACTTGTTTTGCACCTTAAAATGTGTAGTGCAATCTGAAACAAAAGTCTTCCTGGTAGACTAGTGAAATAGAATATAACTTCAACTGACTTAAGGCATACATAAAGTCTGAGTCAAAACATGAATCAAGAAGAAAAAAATGAACTTTCGTCAAAGAGCATTCAAAACTATCGTGTACCTGAGATTCATAGTGCCAGTCTAATGCTGTCAAATTCCACCAAGTATCACACTCGCTGTTGAGCTTCACAACACCAGAACAGAACATCAACCGGAATACCAGCCACTTGACAAGCCACAGATTGATGCTATCATGATGTCTAGAGCTGGCTCTAGATGGTGGAAAAGAGAGTAGAGTTGAGATCATTACCCTTATATATGAGAGCATATGTACTGTTAAGTACAGCTATTTTTTTTTTTTTACAAAAGGTGAGTTTTAGCAAATATTTTAATAGTAGTATTGAAATTAATATAACGGGCAATGATAACTTACTTTTCTTGTCTTGAGAGAAACATTGTAAATGGTGCAACAAGAATGGCAAGGAATCCCATCTCAAGCAGCAGAATATCCCTGGCGAAAGAACATTATAAATAATGTTACTTTAATTACTTTATGATTGAAAATATATTGCTAAAAAAAGTTGATACTCGTATGATGGTCAAAAAAGTTAATTTACAGGGCTCTCAGGCAGTGGACTACTGTATTTTCCTTAATTTTCCTATCACCTTTAGTTTTACTAACTTTGGCAATTCTTACAGTGGCCATGCACCTTGGCCACCAAAATTGATATTATCAAAATGTTGCATTTTATAACTGGGCAACCACAGTTATCCCAATAGTGATCTTTAGGATAGAGAATTTAATTTTATAGGTATCACATTCTAGCTAGCAGTGGTACATAATTTTCTTTCATTAATTATGGTTAAATCCCTCACACAGACTTGGTAAGGAATATACTTTTTATTATTTTTTTAATTGGATGCCTTGATGGAGGGTTATTTTATTTAGATATCACATCCCTTAAACATATCCTCAGAGCTTACCATTGAAACCAGAGAAATGTCTGGCCAACCTGAAATTATTATATGGAAATATAAGAAAAAAATAATAATGTTAATGTTAATGGTGTATGTATAACAAGCAACATAGTGAGTGAGTAAGTGAGTGAGGGAGTGAGCGAGTGAGCGAGTGAGTGAGTGAGTGAGTGAGTGAGTGAGTGAGTGAGTGAGTGAGTGAGTGAGTGAGTGAGTGAGTGAGTGAGTGAGTGAGTGAGTGAGTGAGTGAGTGAGTGAGTGAGTGAGTGAGTGAGTGAGTGAGTGAGTGAGTGAGTGAGTGAGTGAGTGAGTGAGTGGGTGAGTGAGTGAGTGAGTGAGTGGGTGAGTGAGTGGGTGGGTGGCTGGGTGGGTGGCTGGGTGGTTAAGATCTTGTGTTACCTGGTAAAGTGAGTAGTAGAGATACCAAAGGATTACAAATGTTCCTGAGTCCCTCCAAGAGTCCATTGACATGGCAAGAAGAGATACAAAGATCCCGGTGATTGCCAGCAATTCCATACCAGTCTCAGTGTCAAGTCCAAGGTTGGGCATGTACCACAGTAGGGTAGGTCTAGCTCGGAAATCTTCCCAAGTTGAGACACCACCTGTAAATTAAAATGTGCATAGCCTATTTATTCAGAAAACTAAAAAAATATTCCAGCATCAATTGTTATACCTCTGGACTTCAGCCATATAAGTCGGGTGAACTGATCGTAATACTTTTTGGGGGTTTGGCAATTTTTTTAGTCTAAATGTAGGGGGTATTAGTATATATAGAGGGAATAGATATTTTAGGTTAAAAGAAAAACAGGTGTCATTGAAAATTGTCACTGAAAATTGGTGCTTATGCCCTTTTATTGTTATCATAGTAAGAGGAAAAATTGGAATACTACATTTTCAAGTGGCTGTGAAAACAGCCTTTATTTTAAGTTTGCAAAAACATGGCATTCTGATTTAGAACATGCAAATTTTATCTTGTTTTTTTCTCTGATTGGTTAAAATGTAACAATTAAATTATAAAAAAACAGCAGTCTATCAGCGACAAAAGTGCAAGTTTTGAAAGTTGGCTTTTCATGGTCGCTTCAATACAGTGGTCAAAGTTGAGCAAAGAGATGCCAGTACAGATAAATTATTTAAATTACAATAAAATAACACATGGATTAAAAACATGAGCCCTAACTTGGGATACCTGTGGCCATGCTAGAACAAAAAGCCATTCATTCATTGTTATAAATAAGCTATACCGTAAATAATATTTCCATTGAACTCACCACTTTGCAGAGCAAGCCTCGCCGGCAATATCCCATTTCTGCCATAAAGTCCTGAGAACAAAAAATACAGCAGATGTTCGTGAGAAATGGCACACTTCTTATTGAACACTTGAAAATGTGATGGATTTTTTTAGTTGAGCTGCAAGTCAAGACTACTTATGCTGGGGAAAAATACTAGCAAAGGCTGAATTTTTTAGGGTTTACCTGGAATCTGTATGTAGAGCGAAGCAAATGCAAATAAATAAATGGCAGAAAGGCCCCATAAAAACACTCTTCGAACAAGAATCTGCTTGCCGTGTCCCGCCATTATGGGGCTCAGCTGAATATCGCGGGCGCAGAAACAAACTCTCTTAGGACCCTCGCCCCGGCCCCCTAAAACATCAAGAGGAAGAAAATTGATCAAATGTAATGTATAACATTTTTATCAAATGTAGTTGCTTGGATGTTCTATCTTGAAGCACCAACATAAATCATCTTGACTTCTATATAAAATACATGCTTAGAAATAAGCTTGTAACGATTCACCTTCTTCAGTCTGCCCTGAAGAAGTCTTAGTAAAGAGGAAAAATTGGCAGAGTCGAATACCAGTTTTTGGTGTATTGTATTTATTTTTCTGGTTCACGATCACGACAATTTGGGCTTTTTGTATTTTATTTATCAATACATTACATGCTGAGGATTGCCTTGGGCAACCTGTGGACATCAATATTATAGGCCTGGGAGCTAGCCTAACGATTTCGACAAAATGGCGGATCCAGCTGAGCCGGCAGCTCCACAAAAACGACATGATCTACAGACTTCTGCAGACTTGGAACGAGTAACGGACTACGCCGAAGAGACAGAGATCACTGCTGATATAGGGACTGTAAGTACAATATGTTGAAAATTACGGGAATGGGTTGAACGGGAAAGAATAAGTACATAACTTACATTTTTTTAAAATAGCTAGTAACCATGTGCTGTCACATGGACTGCCGACCAACTGTCCAACCGACTATCCAACCCTCACAATTTCACCGGGCTTATTCCAACTGTGATGGGAAAAAGAGAAAACCCCTATTTAGCTGGATGTGGATATTTTAACAGTATTTCCCAATAAGTAGAACTCATCAGATGCAAATAATCTACCCTCTTTCAAATGATATACGGTTCGAATGGACAGCAAAAAACAGGTGTTTGTGTAGGTAAATCAAAGGAGTAATATTGGGGTTTTTGGTCTGCATTTGAAAAAAAAAAACCCTTAAAGCCGCATTGTTACCAGTTTACTTCCGGAGGTCCGACGGAAACCTCAACCGTTAAAAGACAAAAGAATCTATTATAATCCGAGAAATTCATCAGGCCATACGCTCTAAATTCATAGATCCGACGCGCGCACAAACATCCAATCAGAAAGAAGAAGATATAAGCCAGCGAAGTGCAACCCACATAAGCCCCACAAATTGTACAACATGTCGGATATGCTAATTACATTTGATTAATTGTACTTTATTGTATTGCTTACTTGTGTCTCTGACTCACCTGTAATCCAGCCTATACTGCGAAAGGTTGAAATAAACTCATTATTATTATTATTATTTTTATTATTATGAGGTTTGTGAATCTGGCTCGGCTTTATCTAAAATAAAGATGTTTATAGGGATTTTCCTGCGACTTGGGAAATAAAACACCATCACCTAACATGATGGATACTTGATTTGTTGTCCAAGCTGGGTGAAAATCTTGTAGAAAAGCTATTTATCTCAACTTCCAGTGATTTTAGTGTGGGGAAAAGTAGACTGAAAAACAGACCTGACTTTTAACTACAAGTTTTATCGGCAAACGTCAAGATTTAAAGCAATAAAACAAACGACATGTAATGAAGTAACCAAGGATAATATCAAACACAAGTTTAATGGTAGGACTTACACTGTTCTTGTACTTTTATGGTTTGTTTGCTTTTTGTTTTTCATTTCTTCGCAGATATTTTATGTCTTTTTCTGCAATTTGAGTCCCAACTCTACACTAAAAGTGGCTGGTCAAAGAAAACAGGACTAGCACTTTCTACGCTGACCGAAAAATGCTTATTTGCTTGTCCAGATTCGCAAAAAATATATCAAACCAATCTTTTTTGCTGTCAATTGCCGACTTTTTGTGGGACATTTGTGGTACCACATGGCTGTTATTGCATCATCTCTTTCCTGATTGGCTGTTCGTGCACGCGTGATTGAGTTGTCGGATCTATGAATTATTAATCACATCCTCAAAGAAACTTCCAATAAACACACTGCTTTCAATATTTTTAAATATTTTTCGCGTTTTCCGTTAAAAATACTCAGAGATTGTTACGTAATTGACCAGAAGTAAACTGGTGACAATGCGGCTTTAATAGTTATTTAAATACTCTTGCAATGCTTTCCACTGTAGGTGATAACGCAGGCATTTGGAGTGTCAGCTCTATAGGTTGTACACTGTCTGAATGATTGCTAATAGTAATCTTTTTATATCCAAGGCACTAAGTTTAGTGGAAGGACGTCATTTAAAAGAAAAGGCTGATCAAGCTCAGAGGTAAAGCTTTGGGTTTCTAGACAATAGACATTCCCACTTACCTGTTTGCACTATTCTATATGCCACGCCCACCCATTTAGCATACTAGATATTACATGCCACACTCATGACTACCCAATCAGCTTGCCGTAATTGAGTATCTCCCTTAAATAAGTGCCTACTCTGAATAAGCACCTTGCCTAAGAAAATAAGTATGATTAAATGCCTACCCAAAATAGGAGATTTACCTTAACAAGAATCCATAAATGACAGGAACTGCAAGTTGGAAGGGAAGTAACGAAAAATGATTCTACTACCTTCCACATTTTATATCATCGAAAGCATGTTTGTTGTGGGTCTGAGAGCATTTTTATTCCTTGTAATGTAAAAAGTGGAAATCTTATATGGCTGCCTTGGATAATTTTTTCCCTATTTTTTTTTATGTATTTTATTTCTCTTTAATGGGAAGAAATAGAGGGATTTTGAGTAATATGTATAATTGTTTAATTTGTTTCTTTCTTGTTAAACTGTATTGTCTCTTTTTTAGGGAAAAGGAACTTGCTAGAGTAGTTATCAAGAAAGAAGATGTTGATTTAATTGTAAGTGTACTTTTCACAGATAAGTTTTTCATGCCCAAGATATTGTTTGACTTTATCTGTCTGACTTGTAGGTTGACGAGATGGAGATCCAACGGCCTTTAGCTGAGCGCACTTTGAGAGAACACAAAGGGAGTGTTGTGGATGCACTTATCTCATTAACCAATTAGGAGAAGTGTGAATATTGCTCATTAGTAATTTCACAAGATGAAAAAGTCAAAGATGTTCATGTAAATAACAAGGGCACCATATTTAACATACAGATGGTGAATGAACGAGAGCAAACTACGCAATTAACCAGTTTTATTCTGGCAGGGATAATAAGCCTGCATACCCCAATGCAGCATGCAATATTATGCATGCATATAAGCACCAAACCAATTGCAGATTGATCATGTATTCAAGACAGAGCTGGAATAAAATTAATTATTTAGAGAAATTAAGAGATTGGTTCTTGTTTATTACTTACTTTTTTAAAGATAGTGCTGCATGTATTTATACCTATTAATAATAAAGTTGTGTTGGTGCAAATGGTTATTAATAAATGGCAGTTCTAAGCCCAAAAGGAACCATAGATCTTAATATTTCTACCAAATACAATTAAATATGTACATTTATTGATTACTATTTACTATTACCTAACAAAGTTGATCAATGCACAGTTTTGAACTGCTTTCAACAGCACCTTTTAGTTTCTTCCTGCCATATAACATTGGTTATTTGCTCTGACATTTCTTTTTTTATATAGAGTTTTAAGAGATGTTTTTGTGGTGTTGACATACTGTAGCCTGCCGGCAAGATAAATGTTTATTGTCTGTTTCTTAAAAATATATAAGTATATTCCATATCTTAATGCATACATTTATATAACTTTTTCACATCATACAATGCTGTTATTGCTCTTTCTTGAGCAAACAACTGTCATAAGGGCAATATCTTATTCTTAGGAGTTTTAGGTGGTGGAGGCGGCCAGCTTAAGCCGTTGCCATAGGGATGGTGTGAAGAAGGTAACAGTACACTCATCCAGGATCTGAAAATGAAAACATGAGAAGAATTACATAACAAGAAAAGGACTAATCACAATATGGTGATGATATAATCATTTAATAAGTGATAATCTGGGACTTGGGTTTTTGGGATTCTGTTCATTTTTCTTATTCATAGTATGCCAAATAATTGTCTAAAATAATTTTTTTAGCTTATAAGTTATAAATTGCTAAATAATATTTCTAGTGTTTCGGGGGTGGGTGGGGGGAGGGTTCTTCGGGAGGTATGCATAAGCCTTTGACCAATGTCTAAGCGATACATTGTCCAGGCAATATACAGCACTTTACACTCACATTATTATTATTTTTATTATTATTATATTATTATGTCTAAGTGATACGTTGTCCAGGCAATATACAGCACTTTACACTCACATTATTATTATTTCTATTATTATTAAATTTATTATTATGTCTAAGTGATACGTTGTCCAGGCAATATACAGCACTACACTCACATTATTATTATTATTATTATTATATCTATTATTATGTCTAAGTGATACGTTGTCCAGGCAATATACAGCACTTTACACTCACATTATTATTTTTATTATTATTATATTTATTATTATTATATCTATTATTATGTCTAAGTGATACGTTGTCCAGGCAATATACAGCACTTTACACTCACATTATTATTTTTATTATTATTATATTTATTATTATTATATCTATTATTATGTCTAAGTGATACGTTGTCCAGGCAATATACAGCACTTTACACTCACATTATTATTTTTATTATTATTATATTTATTATTATTATATCTATTATTATGTCTAAGTGATACGTTGTCCAGGCAATATACAGCACTTTACACTCACATTATTATTTTTATTATTATTATATTTATTATTATTATATCTATTATTATGTCTAAGTGATACGTTGTCCAGGCAATATACAGCACTTTACACTCAAATTATTATTTTTATTATTATTATATTTATTATTATTATATCTATTATTATGTCTAAGTGATACGTTGTCCAGGCAATATACAGCACTTTACACTCTACCTGTTGTTGACAAGGCCTAGCATCAATCTCCAGTTATCCCATGCTCCATAATTATAAGGATTTTTATAAACCTGCAATAACATTATTAAGAAAAAAAAGTATTTTAGATGAAGGAGAATTTTCCCTGAAACCCCTTCTTGATGTATGTTATAGTAAAGAATTCTTGGCAAATAATACATAATTCTGGAAGGCCTGTTATATTGGTCCATAGCCATTATTTTGAGAACACAGAGGCATTTGTTCGGCAACTAGGTTTGATGTTTCCCAACCATTTAACTCCTTTATTTCATATTGAGGACCATGCTTGAAGATCTTTGAGCATGCTTGAAGACCTAACAGTCAGGGTGTTGTGAGAGAAGCTGGATATTTCTTTTGCATGAAATGATGAAAATAGGACAACATACCAGGCCTTTCTTTCGGAAGGCACGTTGGTTTGCTCTGTTAATGTAAAGTTCTATTGAAGTCTGTCCATCAGCAATTAGCTTTGCGTGCCATAATGTCAGCAGTCCAAGAGCCAAAGTAACGGCAGAGCATAGCATAAATACAAATACTGAACTGTTATGCTCGAATTCTAAGAGGTTCTTGTAGCCACCCATAACCACAACATTTGCTATCTGCATGGAAAAGAGAGAAATTTAACTGACAAAAGGAAAAAAAAAAGAAGAAAAAATCAGTTTTAAGGCTAACAAGCAAATGAAAACGATGATGGTCATGATAATGATTCTTATATAGCATTAATTGAGTCCTGTATTGAGTGCTTCACAAAATTGTCAGCTTAATAATCTAATAATCTGACAAAATATCCAATACATAAAAACAATCTAACCTTTTCCCTCATTATTTCAGCTTTACTCTGGTGGTAATTCACATTACTTTTACTATTACTCAGGTCTTTTCCCTGAAATAAAGCAAAAAAAAAAAAGTGAAAGAAGGGGGAAAATGGGAAAAGTGAAAAGTAGTTGAAATATCTACAAGTGATTTTTTTTCTTTACCTTTGGAGAAAAGAAATGTTCAAGAAACAGATCCCATGCAGAGACAGCAACATAAAGAGAGCCAAGAGTCATGTAAATACAGAACAGGATGAAGTAGCGGTGATTAAAATGACCAACACAATTGTTAATCCAAGCTTCCTAGAGTTAAGATAAAAATGTAACTCAGCTTTTGCAGAAAAAGGCAAACATGCATTTGAATACTTTGTCCTTCCTGGTATCATACTTTTGCTATGACAAATTGTATTGAAAGTTGTGAAAAAGAACAGGGCCTCTGTCCTGAACCCTCCAGCATACACGAGAGACTGTGCATTCAAAGGAAGGAGAATCTATATAATTTTACACCTGCTTTCAAGTTTATACAGTAAAAAAACTGACATGTATCATAATAAAGGATACGACAATGGTGATCCATCTTTAAAATACACCTGTGAAATTAAATAATGAATGCAGTTAAATCTTAAACATTATAACCATTATAAAAGAGAAAAATCAGACTGTAGCTTCTGAATTGTGTATGAGTTTGAAGTAGGAGGCAAATTTATAACAAAAGAAACAAAGTATTTATTGCAAAATAGCAAGTCTATCATTAGACTAATGGTGTTTGGTTCTTCACTTTGATTGAGAACTTTATAGGACCTTAGAGTTACCTTTTACATATTGAGCAATGATGTGTTCTTGGAGGTTTAGCTTGACTACCTAAAATAAGAACATTTCGTTTACCTACTTTGTAAAACTCCCCAATACCACCCCCCCTCCCCTGCAATATTTTGATGCCTGCTTACAACTCTCTGTATGGACATATTCCATACAAATAAATAGAATCTAAAAACACCCAGAAAGATGCAGTTCCCCCTTACATCCACTTCAGCCTAGCATACTATACCTACATTTTCTACAAATCAAATAATTTTCAGGTTTTCCTGGTAACTTGTCTCCCTGTAGAAAAATGTATATTGTCAGCATCCAAACATTTTTGTGTCATAATACACATAATTCAGTTAGATGGTTTGATTGGCTCATCATGCATACGTGACTGACAGGTGTCAGCCTTGAACTGAATAGGGTTCTTACCTCAGGGGGGTACCCTGGGGAAGTAAACACTGATTTCAGGTAGTGAAATGAAATGTTGAGCAACAGCCAGTGTGCTACCAACAAATGCAGAATAATCCGAACGATGTGTTTCTCTAGTATCGATGGTAGGATAGTTGTATAGTAAATCATAACAACTGCGGTGATCAACACAATCACAAGAAGCACAAAAACCTGAAAATAAACAACAAAAATATGAAAAGAAAGTAAAATGAAAATTTGCGGTGGCACTAATGAGAAATACACGGGTCACCTACCGGACCAAGTAGATTTACAAAACGGTCTACAACCCAGAATACTGGCCTAAATGCGGAGTCAAATACGACAGCTCTAGCGTTCGCTTTGTTGTACGCAAGAGCGCGCACGGTAAAAAGAGCAACCCGAAACTGTAGAAGCCATGTCTTGATGAACATTTTAGCTCAAGGAATGGATTAAAGTTATGATAAAGTGGACCCTACAATCGGTGACTCCCATGAGATCTAACGAGTGGAAGAAATCTGATTTTTTTAGCAGACATTCAGTTGCTAAAAGTTTCTTAACAGATCGATACTTTATGTTTATCTTCTCAAGACACCATTGAATATTGTACTACATTAGAGTACACCAGACAAAGTTACATCACGTATCATAATATAAAAACGCGCTGGTCAATATATTCGCGGGCGCAGTCTCAGAATTATCTACTGCTGCCTTTATTTCGATATCGCAGGCTCAATATTAGACAAAATCCAAGATGGCCGACTGTTGTTTCTCCTGGGGTTGAACTCCGAGTGGATTTGACCCCCTTCCTTTTAATTGAACAACACAGCGATGTTTAGTAAAATAAAATCGCTGGTCCAAGAAGCCGTTGAGGCGGTAAGTTCAACCAATATCTACAAAGCCTTTTGTTTTAGGAGATGTAAACGTGGGAAACATATGATATTTTGGGTACCAAGTCTGTTTGTGAAAGTTGTCCACGTATTGAAAGCCCAGATTCAGGATGCTATACTTACTATAAAATAAAGTTTGTGAAATTTGAAAATTTGCCTTAAGAAATAAAAAGAAGTTATTTTTTTCTTTATTCGACTCGGTTTGATTATAGCACACTGACATTCATTCATCTCTCAGCTGGCCCCCGAAGCGCCCCAAGAAAGTTTCGTCTTTCACTGGAAAGCAGTCACAAACTACTTCATAGAGGCTACAGGTATAACATGCATGTATATGGCAATTTATTTACCCCAATATAATTATAACGATATGGAATCTTAGTAGAGAGAGTTTCTTTATCAGACTACAAGATACGATGGCAGATGGCAGGGGGTGTCTGGTGTGCAAAACCATGAAGTTCTTGTACGGTTTGAAGAGGATTCTATTAATCCTGTGGTATAAACATAAACACAACAAGCTTAATACAGGGAATCAATTCATTTTTGGTTACTTGAAAAAATATATAACTAGTCATATATAAAACATGTTTATATCTGCTCTTTTAGGGAATGTTTCCATAGCTTTTAGCATTTGATTTATAGTTTCTATTCATAATATTATAACAGAGATGCCAAATTCATCAAAGCTGGTTATCAAGGTCTGTAAATCAAGGAAACGATAGACCAGGTTATGACTACAGTATCTTGCAAATATAGAAAAAGCAGTCTTAGTGTTTGTTTACCAGATGAAAAACTTCCCGTGTTTTCAACAAACATCCCCTATCACTTGGAGAAAATGCTTGAGACTCTACGAAGGGAGGAAGAACAAATGGAGGGAGGCTCAACCGTGAGTAACAATGAGAGGACATTTGCAGGCTGCCATTCAAGCCATGTATAAAACAAAATACTGTAAACATGTGTATTTGCCTCCATAATTTCCATTTTGCTGTGTTATTTTTAAACCATTAAATGAAAGGTTTGTTTTGATTTTTGTGGTTTTATTTCAAACATAGTTAATATTTAGCTACATTTAAAATCACATTAGCATTTTGTGAATTTATCAAGATCATTAAAATTCTCTGTTTTTTTGCGTTTAAATTACAGACTTTGAGACTTGGTAAGTGGCATGGAACTTAACATTGTGTCCTGTTTTCTAGGGCCCATGCTTGGAGTATCTTCTACAGCATAAGATACTTGACACCCTTCATACTCTTGCAAGAGCAGATGTAAGTACCAAACTTTACCAGAAACATCAACTCTAACAGATTTCCTGTAATCTTACAAATTTTGGCTTTGCCATATTTTTTTTTTCAGATAAACTGTATATAAAATCTCCCAAATTCACAGTAACTGTAAATTAACTCTGGATTATGGGTTACAAAAATGAAAAACAAGTTGACATGTTTGCCTTATTTTGCACTGATAATGTACATTAAGACTCCCACAGGGTATTGTTTATTTTCTTGTTCTTTTGATGCCATTTTCTTGTGTTATTTCAGTGTCCACCTGGGATGAAGCAGCAAGTTCTTTCATTTTTCTCAAACCTTTTGGCCAAGATGAAGCAGCCCCTTCTTCCTCATGTGAATGTGTACAGACCTGTGCATGTAGGTGTTACAAACAACAACAACAACAACAACAACAACAACAAACAAACAACAACAGCAACAATTTAAAGCAAATCAAAATACTGTGTAAACAACAAGGACATTATAAAACTGTAAGCACAAAAACTTTGAATTTTGCAATTAGGAATTTAAAATCTTATTGGCTAGTTGACAGAATAAAAATTTCCTTTTTTCAAACATGTTTCTTATTCCTACAGAGTTCTCAAATAAATATGTTCATTATTTAAATCACTGTTCTGTAGAACTAGACTTATTTTTTTTTAAGTCAAAAGTAAATTCTTTGACTTCTCTTCTTGGAGTAATTCTGTGTAAATTTAAGTATATTTTCTGTATTGTTTCCCACAGCGTTTAATTTGACCCTGTGACAAGTATCATCTGTATACTAAACAATTGTACTCACTGAACGCACATAATACACTCAGACTATTAAAGAATTGTGCTATGATTTAAGCATAGCTTTGTATATTGTTCTCTAGCGTCTGATTCGACTCTGTGGAGAGGTACAAGCTGCGCCTTCTGAGAATGAAGAGGTCCATTTCCTATGCACTGTTTGCTCCAAGTTACGGCAGGACCCGTACTTAGTAAACTTCTTTCTAGAGGTATGACATTTGTAGAATGGCAAACTTTTAATTTGTAGATTTTATCTTCTTTGATAAAAAGTTTTTCGTATTCAACGAGGATAAGTGTGGTAAACATTATATACAATTCTGGCTCAGAATCAGCTTGTACAGAAATAAAATCCAAAAATGAAAATGATTTACACTCTGATAATAATATTAAAACATTTTTTCAATCATGTAGACATTCATTGAAGAACTAAGTTTATTAAATTTAATTTAATCCTTAAACTCTTTGTTTGGCTGTATTATAAATTAAATTAATATTCCAGTAAACTTGGTTATAAATAATTGTTTTTTTTAACTGCTTTGATCTTGCTCTTTCTCTTTCTGAACACAGCTCTCATTCTTACAATCCTGCTCATGCATTGCGTGTCAGCAAACAAACAAAGACTCACCACCTTCTAGCACTCTTGTAAGTGTGCCATATGCCCCATGATGTTGCGAGTGTACTTTCCTGAACAGTCTACTGTATGGTTTTATGTTGCATCCCATTCATCAAGTTTGTCATCGGTCTCTAGAAGATATTTCCTCTAACCCAACTTGCTCCTACTGTAACATGTAATCCTATTCCATCTTGACCCCTTAGTCATGACCTTTTCAACTAAAGAATCTTTTATAAATCTAGTGACTAATGCTTGCTTTACTTTTTTTTTATTCATTTGTTTTACTTTTATGTGTAGAGGTTACATCATCTATCTCTAAATTGTAAAGATCCTCCAGTATAAACAAATTTTAAGACTCCTTCAACGATAATAAAATGCAATTATAAATATATAACTCAATAGTTCATCTAGTGCATACATTACTTTTCCTGGTCACAGCATTTCTTGCACATTACATAAAAAAATATATTATTGTGAGAATAAGATTATGTTGCAATTATCACTTGATGTTAATGCATTTTCTCCCACTAGACCACAGTGCCTGCAAACCCTTGCCATAAGCCACATAAGGTATGCATGCATGGTGCCCTATATTCACGACATCCATGCATGCATCATCACTCTCATGCTACCAATAGCTCCCATATCTGTCCTCATCGTCCATGCATGCATCAGCACTCTCATGCTACACATAGCTCCCATATGTGTCCTCATCGTCCATGCAAGCATCATCACTCTCATGCTACACATAGCTCCCATATATGTCATCATCGTCCATGCATGCATCATCACTCTCATGCTACACATATTCTCCATATACATGTGTCCTCATCGTCCATGCATGCATCATCACTCTCATGCTACCTATAGCTCACATGTGTCATCATCGTCCATGCATGCATCATCCCTCTCATGCTACCCATAGCTCCCATATGTGTCCTCATCGTCCATGCATGCATCATCCCTCTCATGCTACCAATAGCTCCCATATGTGTCCTCATCGTCCATGCAAGCATCATCACTCTCATGCTACACATAGCTCCCATATGTGTCATCATCGTCCATGCATGCATCATCACTCTCATGCTACACATATTCTCCATATACATGTGTCCTCATCGTCCATGCATGCATCATCACTCTCATGCTACCTATAGCTCACATGTGTCATCATCGTCCATGCATGCATCATCCCTCTCATGCTACCCATAGCTCCCATATGTGTCCTCATCGTCCATGCATGCATCATCCCTCTCATGCTACCCATAGCTCCCATATGTGTCCTCATCGTCCATGCATGCATCAGCACTCTCATGATACCTATAGCTCCCATATGTGTCCTCATCGTCCATGCATGCATCATCACTCTCATGCTACCCATAGCTCCCATATGTGTCCTCATCGTCCATGCATGCATCATCCCTCTCATGCTACCCATAGCTCCCATATGTGTCCTCATCGTCCATACATGCATCATCACCCTCATGCTACCCATAGCTCCCATATGTGTCCTCATCGTCCATGCATGCATCATCCCTCTCATGCTACCCATAGCTCCCATATGTGTCCTCATCATCCATGTATGCATCATCACTCTCATGCTACCCATAGCTCCCATATGTGTCCTCATCGTCCATGCATGCATCATCACTCTCATGCTACCAATAGCTCCCATATGTGTCCTCATTATCCATGCATGCATCATCACTCTCATGCTACCAATAGCTCCCATATCTGTCCTCATCGTCCATGCATGCATCATCACTCTCATGCTACCCATAGCTCCCATATGTGTCCTCATCGTCCATGCATGCATCATCACTCTCATGCTACCCATAGCTCCCATATGTGTCCTCATCGTCCATGCATGCATCAGCACTATCATGCTACCCATACCTCCCATATGTGTCCTCATCGTCCATGCATGCATCATCACTCTCATGCTACCCATAGCTCCCATATGTGTCCTCATCGTCCATGCATGCATCATCACTCTCATGCTACACATAGCTCCCATATGTGTCCTCATCGTCCATGCATGCATCAGCACTCTCATGCTACCCATAGCTCCCATATGTTTCCTCATCATCCATGCATGCATCATCACTCTCATGCTACACATATTCTCCATATACATGTGTCCTCATCGTCCATGCATGCATCATCACTCTCATGCTACCAATAGCTCCCATATGTGTCCTCACCGTCCATGCATGCATCATCACTCTCATGCTACCAATAGCTCCCATATGTGTCCTCATCGTCCATGCATGCATCATCACTCTCATGCTACACATAGCTTCCATATGTGTCCTCATCGTCCATGCATGCATCATCACTCTCATGCTACCAATAGCTCCCATATGTGTCCTCATCGTTCATGCGTGCATCATCACTCTCATGCTACACATAGCTCCCATGTGTGTCCTCATCGTCCATGCATGCATCATCACTCTCATGCTACACATAGCTCCCATATGTGTCCTCATTGTCCATGCATGCATCATCACTCTCATGCTACACATAGCTCCCATATGTGTCCTCATTGTCCATGCATGCATCATCCCTCTCATGCTACCCATAGCTCTCATATGTTTCCTCATCGTCCATGCATGCATCAGCACTCTCATGATACCTATAGCTCCCATATGTGTCCTCATCGTCCATGCATGCATCATCACTCTCATGCTACCCATAGCTCCCATATGTGTCCTCATCGTCCATGCATGCATCATCCCTCTCATGCTACCCATAGCTCCCATATGTGTCCTCATCGTCCATGCATGCATCATCACTCTTATGCTACCCATAGCTCCCATATGTGTCCTCATCGTCCATGCATGCATCATCACTCTCATGCTACCAATAGCTCCCATATGTGTCCTCATCATCCATGCATGCATCATCACTCTCATGCTACCCATAGCTCCCATATGTGTCATCATCGTCCATGCATGCATCATCACTCTCATGCTACACATATTCTCCATATACATGTGTCCTCATCGTCCATGCATGCATCATCACTCTCATGCTACCCATAGCTCCCATATGTGTCATCATCGTCCATGCATGCATCATCACTCTCATGCTACACATATTCTCCATATACATGTGTCCTCATCGTCCATGCATGCATCATCACTCTCATGCTACACATATTCTCCATATACATGTGTCCTCATCGTCCATGCATGCATCAGCACTCTCATGCTACACATATTCTCCATATACATGTTTCCTCATCGTCCATGCATCATCACTCTCATGCTACCCATATATAAATTATATTATAAACCCCCAAATTTATCAAATAAAAGCTTATATGCATAATACAATTTATAAATCAGTGAATGCAGCTAACCACATGGCATGGCTCCTGCTTTATGCTGGTGACTCACAGAACTTTATGTTGTTTAGACTGTATCAGTGATATTCATTCTTATTATTCTAACCTGTGGGATTTATGCTCTATGCTTGCTTTGTTTGTAATTTAGCAGCAAAATAATATTATTGTGTCAAGTGCAGTGTCTTTTTTCAAATGTACAGTATCTTAAGTGTTGTTATCAATATTATTACTTTTTCATTGTCAATAGGGACTGTCTTTAATAAGAATACTTACTTTATTCTCCAAAGCATGTTTTTTTTTATCATGGATTGCTAGGAAATGGTCGGTACAGTATCAATCCTAGAGAGCACATTAGAATTCTAAATCAATTCCTTTTTTTTTTTTGCTCATCACCGTCCTCTTTGCCCTAGAATCTTATGTCTAGAAAAGGAAGGTGGCAAGTAAAATTATAACCAAAGTTTTTTTTTCTGTGTATCTGTTGCTTATAGTGGCTTACAGAGGTTCACTTGTCATATGAACTAACACTGCAATTTTGTTGTATCAATATGGTCCAGTCTCCAGATAACAACTCAGCAATCAATGATGAAAGCAAAGACCCAGTAGAGCCAAGACGGAGAGACAAGCCAGATTATACCCTTGTAAACTCTCTACTAGCTTTGACCAAGAGCGAGGTATATTTTATTTTACCATATAGTTTGCTGATGATGATGATTATAATGATGATCAGGTTCTACACTCTTTAAAGTTGATGAGAAGAACAACATGACAGATCTAAGTAAATAATATTATGTTTAGCCTTGAAAAAATATGCTATAGATCAAGTGTCTTGTGCCGGTAGCAAACAGGAAGTCTTTCTTTTTAAGAGAGATATTTGTTAAAAGAGGCAAGCAAAGAATGAATTTTTTGTTAAGAGTCTAGATCAAAACCTTCGTGCACCAAGACATGGTGTGTCACTGAAGAACTATCCACTACTTAACCGTCCTTAGAAAACAAGACTTCAGAAGTGCTTCTTGTAGACTGCACTGTATTGAGGTCCCAGATCCAAATTTGTTTGCAAAATGAAAAGTCACTGGGGGGCATGTGCCCCCCCAATATATTTTCAAAAATTATAAGGAAATGACCAGAAGGGGTGTGGCTCTGCCCCCCTCCCCCCTCTTCTGGTAAAGAAGTGCATTGTCAGGATATATACAGAAACCTCTCTTTGAATCCATGCCTACCAAATGTTTGTGGTTCTCACATTGTGATTGGCTTACCTTCCTGAAAACCTTTTCTTGTATTCCCCTCCCCACCAGGAACAAATGTTTAGAAGAAATACATGCGAGTCAAAATCAACAGTTTTACCTTTCATCATAAAATATGTTTTATGTATCCCCCCTTCCCCCAATTGGGACAGTGCCCTCTTTCTTTTGGAAAATACAGGAGCCTCTGGCACATGGTAATAATCTTATATCTCTTCTGCACACAGGACAGTAGAATATCAGTGAAAGCGTGTGAGGGGTTGATGCTATGTGCGTCCCTGCCAGAGGATCATGCTGCCACCGTCATTGTACTGTACACTCCATTTTGTGAGATTATGGTATGTAAAACTATATGATGATGATTATCATGTTCATGATCATGATCATCTTAACAGTTTTAGAAAATAAACTGTCAATTTTGATAGATGGAATTCTCATCAGGGTTCAAAATAGCGGCTTTTTGCTTTTTGCTGGCTCTTTTTTTTCTCATATTTTAACAATGCAGGTTTTTTTCCCCACCAAAATCCACAAAGCCGGCAAAAAATAGTAAATTAAAAAATATTATTTTGAGCCTGCTCATTGGTTGCACATCCTTAGAAACTTAAAAGTACAATCAACTTGAAATAGATTTTTAAATCTACATATTTCAAGTTTACTTATTATCAAGTCTACTAGTATCACATGCCAATGTTGTATAATTCAACTGTGTGGTATTGGTTTGTTCCAGGCTGACAAGCTTAAGCCCCTATTTGATGCATGTCCTCCTAGTGATCCTGCTGACATCACAACTGTTGCCGCCAAATGGGGGTAAGCTTTTATTTGACATAATTTATTTAAAACCAACGATTCACTAACTCTGTTATAAAGCATATGTAGCATATGTAATGGTAGTGCTGATGCTGATGTTGATGGTAATGATGATTGTTGTGATAATAGTGTTATTGGTTGTGATGATGGTAATGATGCTGGTGATTGTTATTGTTAATAATAATAATAATGATAATAATAATGATAATGATAATGATAATGATAATGATAATGATAATGATAATGATAATGATAATGATAATGATAATGATAATAATAATAATAATAATAATAATAATAATAATAATAATAATAATATGATATAATAATAATTAAATTAATAATAATAATGATAATGATAATGATGGCCTCAGTAAAGGATCCAAAGGGTTGCTCTTGCCCTGTGCTAAACTAATTAAATAACTAACTATCTAACTAACTACTAATTTTAAGTTTTTCAAATAACTTTGTTGGTAAAATTATAAATTCTATAACATTTATTTAGAAATCAGTCATTCTAAAACAATTATTTTAGTCCAACATATTTAACAGTTGAAAATATATTTAACTGTTGTATTAGAGAAGAGGTACAACGGATTTACAAAATAAATTGTAATCCTGAATATTGCGTACAGCCTGGCCGTACAGTATTAGAGACAATTAGCATGTGTTTACATGGTGGTGGTTTTGGTTATAGTGATGATGATGGTGATGAAGAAGATGATGATGTTGATTAACAGGATTCATCCAACTTGAGACAATGTCCATGTGTTGATAGTTCTTATAGTGGGAATAATGATTATGATTATATGATTATAATGGTAACGATGATGATAATGATGACTACAGGTTTGATCATATTGGAGATGAAGATGCTCACACGTTTCCTGGCAAAAGACAACTCCTTTCTTTCCTTTCGTGGCTGGACTATGTAGATCAGTTGTCTAACGTTGCACACAAGGTACTGTATTTCACTCATCTCTATATGTCACTCCTAACTAAATCTCTGGTTAAACGAAACGCATTCTGTATGTATGTCCTTAGCACTGATAATTTATTTTATAAGCAACCTGGTGCACTTATGTGTCATCCTTCCTCTATATTTCAGCTGGTAGCTAATGCACTCGCGGTAGGTGTGCGAGAGCGGTTTCTTCAGCCCGTCATTGAGCAGAGTTTAATGCAACAGTAAGTAACTTTTCATGGTTCATTTTTTTTTTCCTGTGGATAAACCATTGAATAGGAACAACTATATAATATGATAAATGAATTGCTTGAGTATTAATGCAATTAATCCTGGGAATGAAGTGGCAAGAATTTGTGTGTATCGAAAGTCGTTTACAGTTTACGCTGAAAAAAAAACATGTGATTTATCTCCATTTTTTATCTGAACAGATCAGAAATTGGAGTCATTTCTACAATGGCGTTAATGCGACGAAGTTTAAGCCTTATCACCTCACAACACCTGCTCAAAGGTAAACCTTTATTAGGTATGTTATTACCACACGTAGTCACTTCGCTCATTTACTGTTTTCTATTTTTTGTAGAGTTTTCAATGTTTTTGCTTGGTGAGAGCAAAAAGCCAGAGGCAATGTCTGACACAGGAGAGCATAAGCTACGACAAAAACTAATCGAGCTGTGTGACCACCTATCTGATGAGGTACAGAACAAAACAAATACCACTGCTACCACATACTAAAAAGGAGAAATTTCGAAGTCATTGTACCCGAGTTTCACACCGCCGGAAACCCGAAGACAAGCAAATGCCGACAAGAGGGCGAGCAGCGATGTGTGCTTATTGAACTTTAACTCGATATATTACCTACTTGCTCTACAAAAATGAATAGGCACATCACCGATCAACATGTGGAAATGAACTTATTTTTTCGCATCATCTTCAATCTAAAACTCGTCTTCAACAAGTTAGCATTACTATCGTGAGAGTCATATACCTTCCGGCCAGTCTCGCCACATTGAATCCTTATATGCTTTGCAATAACTATACTATTCACGCTGAATAACTTAGAACAGAGTATATAAGATCAGTGTTTATGAATATATTATCGTATTGATCAACTGCAGGGATGTATTTGCTTCAATGGAGGTTGATACTGGATATGCTGGGCGAGACGTGACTAAGGCCAGCACGCTGTTTACCCGCCCACCCGTGTTCTACGCCTTTTTCTTTTTCATGCCCTGCGTTCAGTGTCCGATCGCCAAATGTATCCACAATCTTTATACGATGCGACAATGAATGTAGTGCAGAATAGTTTACTATGTTTACCCTGACCTAGCTCACATAAAAACTGTATCAAACGGTAGTTTCTTGGTGTTACGGAGCACCAGCACCAAAAATCACAATGGAACAAAAGCCAAAAACAAAGACCTTAGAACGAGACAATGAAATAGAGTACAAAGACCAAAAACAAAGCTCCCCGTAACACCAAGGAATAACCAATCAAACTTATTTTTCAGTACAATTAGCTATCTCTTCTTCGATATTTCAGCTGAGCATAGAGACGCTCAAATTGTTCGAGACGCTAATCCAGAAGCCTTCCCAAGTCATTCTAGAGAACCTGGTCACACGTAACCTGACGAGCAGGAAGTATTACGATACTACCACAGTCACCAATGGTAACGCATCCTCCAATGAGACCACGTCCAGTGCGCCTGCGTCACCAATGACGCCGCTGACGCCGACGATTGACGAAGTGCTGGGCTTACCCGGATCTGTGGACGAGGCAGATAGACAAGAGGTTGAGAGGGTTGTCAATAGGTAATGTATGTGGACGAGGTAAATGGACAAGAAGTTGAGAGGGTCGTCAATAGGTAATATATCTGGACGAGGTAAATAGACAAGGGGTGAAGAGGGTGGTTAATAGGTAATGCATGTGCGGACAAGGCAAATAGACAAAAGGCGGAGAGGGTGGTCAATAGGTAATGTATGTGCGCACAAAGCAGATAGAGAAAAGGTTGAGAGGGTTGTCAATAGGTAATGTATGTGGACGAGGTAAATGGACAAGAAGTTGAGAGGGTCGTCAATAGGTAATATATCTGGACGAGGTAAATAGACAAGGGGTGAAGAGGGTGGTTAATAGGTAATGTATGTGGACAAGGTAAATAGACAAGAGGTAGAGAGGGTCGTCAATAGGTAATGTATGTGGACGAGTTAAATAGAAAAGAGATGAAGAGGGTCGTCAATAGGTAATGTATGTTGACAAGGTAAATAGACAAGAGGTAGAGAGGGTCGTCAATAGGTAATGTATGTTGACAAGTTAAATAGACAAGAGGTAGAAAGGGTCGTCAATAGGTAATGTATGTGGACGAGGTAAATAGACAAGAGGTAGAAAGGGTGGTCAATAGGTAATGTATGTTGACAGGGTAAATAGACAAGAGGTAGAAAGGGTCGTCACTTGGTATTGTGTGTACACGAGGCAGGTAGACAAGACTTAACTATGTATCATGTATTATTTGTCTTTTGTTGCAGCTTTTTGTCTTTAGTTCCGAATGAAGTAAAATCTTCGCTACTGACTGGAGATGCAGGATACGATACTTATCTGCGAGACGCTCATCAGCAGGTACCGCCTTCCACAGCATGACTTTGCCGATGCGTAGATATTTGTACTCACTGTGTTTCTCCTCTGCGCAGTGTACGAAATGCGCTTTGCGCTCCCGGCAGTTTGACTGGCCGACATCGCCTTTGCCCGTGGAAGGTATTTTTTGTTTTATATCAGCAATATCAACAATTTTGCCATTGTCATCATCAAGACATCATCATTATCATTGTTCTTCTTTTTGCTGCAGCTGTTGTTGTTGTTTTCGTTGTTATTGTTGTTGCTGTTGTTGTTGTTTATGATTAGCTCATCTGAAATCTTCAAAAGAATTCGTTTCTACCCCACAGGCGATGACACAAGGGAACATTTTTACCCAGGAGCATTTTTGGGAATGTTGTTCAGAAAGTTAGAGAGACTTTTAGATCAGGTACCATGCTTTAATTTTTATTTTTATTATAAATATTGAAAACTCTTATAATGATTATCTATTTTAGCAATATATGTTTTATGCTAGATGGAATGAATTAAAACGGATGTTGGAATCTGTATCTAATTTTCAATAAATTACTCGTCACAGAAGCCGGCAAGAGTAATTTGAACGTCCCATATTAGAAAATACACATTTGTTGTTTTTTTTTCTTTAGCCGTACGAAGTAAATCTTCAGGTGACTAGCGTCCTCTCTCTACTCGCGCAGTTCACCCATCCGCACCTGCACGAATTCCTCCTCTGTACGCATCTACCACTTGTGTCGGGATGCAGTTCTTTATATCACGTGCTGCAAGGGGTAAGCAGGTCTTTATATCACGTGCTGCAAGGGGTAAGCAGTTCTTTATTCTACGTGCTTCAAGGAGTAAGCAGATCTTTATATCACGTGCTGCAAGGGGTAAGCAGGTCTTTATATCACGTGCTGCAAGGGGTAAGCAGGTCTTTATATCACGTGCTGCAAGGAGTAAGCAGATCTTTATATCACGGGCTGCAAGGGGTAAGCGGATCTTTATATCACGTGCTGCAAGGGGTAAGCAGGTCTTTATATCACGTGCTGCAAGGGGTAAGCAGGTCTTTATATCACGTGCTGCAAGGGGTAAGCAGATCTTTATATCACGGGCTGCAAGGGGTAAGCGGATCTTAATGTCATGTGCTGCAAGGGGTAAGCAGGTCTTTATATCACGGGCTGCAAGGGGTAGGCAAGTCTTTACATCACGTGCTGCAAGGGGTAAGCAGGTCTTTATATCACGTGATGCAAGGGGTAGGCAAGTATTATATCTCGTGCTGAAAATCACCAGGACAGTCTGCTGCCGCGGCGGCGGCGAATTCGCCGATTTCTAGACGTTTGATTCGTCCGATACTGGCGATTGTATTCGCTCATACGAGCGTACAACGTCGCCTACTGTGTCGTAGGCTTTAGTATGCATTGTACCGCGGGTAAGAAGTGGTAAGCAAGTATGCACCTACCAAGTTCTTCAAGGGAAGAGTCCGTTATATCATTTACTGTGCCTTTACCTGTCACGCATTTCTACAATAGTAAAGCAATGATTTTCTTTGATGTCTTTCAAGGTTGTGACCGATCTTAGAGATCGAATCGAGCGAATTCCGAATTTCCAAAGAAGCGTTGTCACCATACGGAGGCAACTCATGGGTCTCTCCATCGTTCCTGAGCATAAAAGGTGATTATCAATAATCGCACCGTGCGCTTGTTGTAGGGGATCCAATGGAAACATTTGCACCTCTGTAAATTGTAGCTTGCCGAGGTCGTTGTTTGCCATATGATTTCCATAATCAGCTACGAGTAAGGTGACCAACTATTAAGCCCCACTCTCCACATTTTTTTACGGTCCCAAGTGTGTAATTTGTATTGTAATTATCCATTATAAATCTCTTAGGCGTCCAGTAAATCATATTATTGCGTAGGATAAGATTGAATGGAGTAGGTGTTTTATTTTTAAATTTACACTAAATATTTATCCATGGGGTTTTGCTTTAACCCATTGACTCCTGGCTATTTTTGAGCTGAATTTACAAAAAACAGACTGAAAACAGATACCTCCCCCCTATTCTGAGTTTTATACAGCCCGTCAAAGTCAAACACAGCTGCACCTAGTCAGTGGTATCTAAGCTTTCCAACAGTGCTTTGCGGTCCCCACTTTTAATCCCTCGTCGTTGTGCTTAAGCAAGCACAAGTTGATGGTTGCTTGTATTTTATATAAAAAATACAGCTTTGAGCATATTAGGAGAGTGTCTCAGGACATCATAAAGTCTATTGGGGCATAATTGAGTGCTTTGCTTATGGATATTTGCAAGCAAAGGTGGATTCATGATGATTTTTTCTTGTTTGGCTTTGCCTGGATGAGAAAATAATTTTCAAATGAATCACCACAGCTCTCCTAAATGCTGTCTTTTCTGAAACCAAATTGATTAAAAAATTGTTTACACTGCTATTCTGGGTCTGTATGACCTGGAATTGATTTGTTTGGCTTCGGGGTAAAAAAAACATCTAACTTTGGGGAGAGGAGTGTTGACTGGCCCTTCCCTCGTGAATGTTTCCCCGGATCTCCCAGAATGCTATGCAATCTGTAAAGGCATCTAAGTGGTTTTACAAGCCTTCAAGGAGTGGACATTGTGTTTTGAGGCCATGGAAATGAACCTGTAGGATCAGAATAAAGGTATCTATTGGTATCCCTTGTGTGGTATTTTGGGCGTTTTATTGAGAGGGGTGATTCTGCTTTTCTTTCCTTGTTCGATTTGAAATTTGTCAAAAAACCTGTGCTATTATTTGGCTTAAGAGTAGTTGCCAACACCTTGGTTGGATGCATATCTTCAAGACCATTTATCCCTTAGACTGATGTCTGTGTATCTTCATTTTGTTGTGTTTATTTTGCATTTATGAATTTTTTGGGTTGTGGGTACTTCCCAAAGCCGGTGCAGGCCGGTTGAGGGGTCAATGTTTTAAAACGTTCAGTACTTTCATATTAATCTCTTAAAGGTACTACTGTAGTAATATGAGAAAACTGACTTGTTTCTCTTTGCTCTTAAAGTACGGCACATCGAAATCTTCTGGAGGCGTGCATTGTTCTGGAAGAGTTCTGCAAGGTACAATCCGCTGTTCATCCTTACAATTCCCCGGGGGGATTGGTGATGAAATATTCGGCGGTATAGAATTGGGTCATTTGTCTTTATTTTCGGTCCATTCAATGCCACCAGACTCCATTAGTGTACAGCTACGAATTATCATTATTGTAGGCTAACCTTTTCTTTTCCCCATAGGAATTAGCTGCAATCGCATTTGTCAAAGCCACAGCGAGTCTGAGGGACTAGGAAAATCATGTAGCAGAAAGGCAGATGATATTTTTATTTTTCAGGACAAGGAACCAGCAATTCTGAGATAAAAAAAACGCGATATTGGTCACTGGTTGACCAGCGAGTACGAAATCATAGTAACATTATATTATAACAAATAATACTTGTAAAAGGGACATGTAAAAAGAATCTTATGTTGGTTAGTAAAACGGTTATTTTATGGCTACTACAGTGTTCTTTTTACTCTGTTACTAAGTTTGAATAATATTTCAAATATTATAATGCGCTATCAAAAAAGAGGAGCAGAAGGCATCCAGTATCCAATGAAACGAAATGAAAAAAATATGGTTGTCCAGGGCACCTAGACTAAAATTGGGTCAGGTTTAATACAAAATGAGCCGAGTTTATTACAAAATGGGTCAGGTTTAATACAAAATGAGCCGAGTTTATTACAAAATGGGTCAGGTTTAATACAAAATGAGCCGAGTTTATTACAAAATGGGTCAGGTTTAATACAAAATGAGCCGAGTTTATTACAAAATGGGTCAGGTTTAATACAAAATGAGCCGAGTTTATTACAAAATGGGTCAGGTTTAATACAAAACGAGCCGAGTTTATTACAAAATTGGTCAGGTTTAATACAAAATGGGTCAAATTTATTACAAAACGTGTTCAATTTATTACAAAATGGGTCGAGTTTATTACACAATAAGTCACATTTATTACAAAATGGGTCAGGTTTATTACAAAATGTGTCGAGTTTACTACAAAATGGGTCAGGTTTAATACAAAATGGGTCAAATTTATTACAAAGTGGGCCAGGTTTATTACAAAATGGGTCAGGTTTAATACAAAATGAGCCGAGTTTATTACAAAATGGGTCAGGTTTAATACAAAATGAGCCGAGTTTATTACAAAATGGGTCAGGTTTAATACAAAATGAGCCGAGTTTATTACAAAATGGGTCAGGTTTAATTCAAAATGAGCCGAGTTTATTACAAAATGGGTCAGGTTTAATACAAAATGAGCCGAGTTTATTACAAAATGGGTCAGGTTTAATACAAAATGAGCCGAGTTTATTACAAAATGGGTCAGGTTTAATACAAAATGAGCCGAGTTTATTACAAAATGGGTCAGGTTTAATACAAAATGAGCCGAGTTTATTACAAAATGGGTCAGGTTTAATACAAAATGAGCCGAGTTTATCACAAAATGGGTCAGGTTTAATACAAAATGAGCCGAGTTTATTACAAAATGGGTCAGGTTTGATACAAAATGAGCCGAGTTTATTACAAAATGGGTCAGGTTTAATACAAAATGAGCCGAGTTTATTACAAAATGGGTCAGGTTTAATACAAAATGAGCCGAGTTTATTACAAAATGGGTCAGGTTTAATACAAAACGAGCCGAGTTTATTACAAAATTGGTCAGGTTTAATACAAAATGGGTCAAATTTATTACAAAACGTGTTCAATTTATTACAAAATGGGTCGAGTTTATTACACAATAAGTCACATTTATTACAAAATGGGTCAGGTTTATTACAAAATGTGTCGAGTTTACTACAAAATGGGTCAGGTTTAATACAAAATGGGTCAAATTTATTACAAAGTGGGCCAGGTTTATTACAAAACGATTTAATATTGTTACTGAATGGGTCTTGTTGATTACAAGATGGGTCAGGTTTATTACAAAATGTGTCAAATTTATTACAAAATGGGTCAGGTTTATTACATAATGGGTCGACCTTATTACAAAATTGGTCAGGTTTATCACAAAATTGTTCGAATTTATCACAAAATGGGTCGAGTTTATTACAAACTGGGTCAGGTTTATTACAAAATAAGGAGGAACACAAAACTACATTTTTTTGCATATCTTTATTTGACAACACAAGTTTCAATCTCAAGTGATTGAATATTATCTAAAAATATAATCATTAATTTACTTTTATAGCTACCATAAATTAACCTTTCAGTAGATTCATAAAATCTGAAAGGTTTCTCACCTCTTTCCCAAAAAAATCTAGGATAGGTGTCCATTAGGCAAAATGGGCTCCTCACTCTAGCAATCCTGCTTTGCCCACCTCTCCACTCCCTAGTCATTCAATTGGAAAATATAAACAAGCTGAGTAGAAAAATTCTTTTCCATCCCTTTATTAAATTCTCTTAATTCAAGGTTGTTTAAGCGTTCTCTCAAGATGTTTTCTCCCAGTTGTATGTGAGAGCTCAGGAAATGCATCCATCAGTTCTTTGTGCTGGACCTTCTTTGCAGCCAAATGGAGCTTGTTGATGAAGTTTGGTATTCCTGAAAACAAAGCAATTTTGAGCCTGTTAAATAAAATTTCTAATAAACAAAACACTCTAAAAAAGGAAGCATATAAGGTATATCGTAGAGTAAGCAAAAAAAACAACAACAACAACAGAAAAGGGCATCATATTATACATAGGCAGCCTGCAAGTCTTTATTATTTATCAGTACTTAATGTCTGTGATCTGGTGGCCAGGATATCCAGGTTGTAGGTACAGTAGTCTGGACCCCCCAGTGAATAAGATCACAGTCATTTTACGAGAGTTTTAGCACATGGTCTGTAATGGCATAGACTCAAACCAGTGACTCTAACCTCGATTGCTACAAAAATGTACTGCAAACTAAACTCCAGTGACACTGAATTGGTAAGAGAGCAAACCGGACCAATCTGCATTGTTTATTTTACAAATAAACATAGAATTACAATTGGCCATTGGAGGGTAAGTTGGCCTTTAAAAAAAAAATAGGTTAAAAGGGAAGTGCACAGACAATCCTAGAAAAAAAAATGAGTTATAACATGCTTTCCTTCTATTGATGTTATAAGTAGCCATCCCTTACCTGCACTGGTGGCATAGCTTGTGCAGACGTTTGGTATTGTCACTTTTGGGTTGTCATAGTAAGAAAGTACAAAATCCATCCCATTCTGGAATAGAGAAAAAGTAATAACAAAGACAAATGTGATAAGCAGATGGAAGAATAAGGAATGCACTTCCAGGGGAAACTGGAAAATAACAGGAGAATTAACACGGGTAAAGATACAGTATCTACATTGTAAGTTTACTTACCTCATCAAAGGTTCTGTGTGGTAGTATAACCATCTGTGAGCCATAATCTGTAACTCTGACATGGGTATTATTCTCTGGGCACTTAGGGTGGCTTGTAGCTCTGCCAAAAAAATGAAGACACTGCTATTTTTTTTATACCAATAACTGCTTAGTAATAAAAAAATTCTCAACACAACACTTGAGAAATGACAATGTAAATCAGTGTGTACACCTACTTGGACATGAGGACCATCTTGTTTGACTGCATGTCAATCTGTAATTAGAACGGAAATGATCAAAATCATGGCCTTGGATTTAAAATGATCTTCATGCACAACCAGAACATTAACAGCCCATGGAATTGGAAATGTTGAGTGCTCTGGCATTTGGTAGCAAAATACAACAACAAAAAGCAACTCAATAGGCACTTACAAACCAGCCAAAAGGGCATATTTTCAACAAAGATTCTATTTTTTGTTGCTCTCTGGTATGAAAGCCTCAACCATTTCTAAATTTATTTTGACTTGATATTGGCGCACAACAAGTCGTATGATTTCTTAGAGGAAATTATATATTCCTCTGTCCTTTGTAATGTTACTATAGAGAGGTTATACTAAAGATGGTAGCTCATCATAAAATACAGTAGATGAACAATATACAGCAGAAACCAGCCACTGGCTTATATTGATTACTCATACATACATACCTTTGATTTTCTGACAAACACATAGTCTCTACTTGTGAGTGGATACTGAATTTATGAAAAAAAAAATTAATCAGGGAAAGAAACAAATCAAAGGGCTCTGTGACCCAACTCGTGAATGCAAATTTGTTTTTCTAGTTATTTTCTTGTGTGCAAAAAAAACATATACAGGATGAATTTTGAACAAAGGATTAACACATCCAAGATGCTGGGAGTCCTTTCTTTTCGATGTGATGAAACACCAAGAACAGTTTGATTATTTATTATTATCATAAAAAGTAAAGAAAAAAAGAAAAAAAAAATAGATGTCACAAGTAGGGATCAAACCTCTGGTCTATGACGTCTTAGACAAGCGACAGAACCACTAAACCACCGAAGCATTGCCGAAGTAGCCTCCGAGTAAAATTAGTCTTTATCCTAATTGGTATCTCACTGTTCGAACTGCTTTTACTAGTATGTTAAATTTCGCCCTATTCTCTCCGGAATCAGAAGTTAAATACCTGACATAATTAATCAAGCTACAGTCATATGTATTTTAAGCATGTCAACATTCTAGAAATTCGCAAAATCGTTATTGATCGTTTCTTGATGAATAAGCGTGTTTGAACGAGTTTTGTTTGATATTTAGCACTTAATTTATAAAAATGAATTATGGAAAAAACAACTTATGAAAGTCCATACTATTTTTTGGACCTGCAAACAGAGGCTTTCTTTTATTACCCTGCAAAGAAAGGCCCTGCTAACAGAGGCTTTTCCCTTGTGTTTCTCTGACTTTAAAAGTCGTAGCTTTGGCTATCCGCTCTTTCAGCACAAAATCACTCTTTCAGCAAAAATTCAAACAAATAATGCGAAAACCCAGAAATGCGAATCTTCAAGTACTAGAAAAAGGAGAATTAAAAGCTTTGCTAGCATTTTACTTGTTGTAAACTAACAATATGAATTGGACTAAACCGTAGAAGATCGATTGACGTCAGTGACGAAGGCGCATGCACACGCTCAACCCACATCGAAGACTTTTCTGTAAAAACTAGCTTATATATACTTTATGGCTATATCACGTAATGACCAAAGCGGCCACAGGACGATGACAAGGCTCTTTTATAGTACTTAACTTTAACCGGAAGTTGGTCACCGGAAGTTTACAGGAAGATCTAGAAATTGCTGTGTTGCGAAAGCACAGAAAGACCACAAAAAATTTACGGATGATCGATCCAACTATCTGACGACCGAGTGACACAGAAGTCCCTCCAATAACTCGTAAATGCTTTGCAAGCATTCACGAGTTAAAAAAGGTATTAATTTTATATTGGCACCCTAGACTATAGAGTGTCTGTGATCTGGTGGCCAGGATATCCAGGTTGTAGGTACAGTAGTCTGGACCCCCCAGTGAATAAGATCACAGTCATTTTACGAGAGTTTTAGCACATGGTCTGTCATGGAGTAGACTCAAACCAGTGACTCTAACCTCTACCACAGCAGTAAATGATAAAGTCTTATCATTGATGAAGGTGTTTCAAAAGCTATGAAGATACATAAAATAGGACCCAGCTAATCCAAACTCAGAAAACTTTAATCCCCTTAAACTAGAACTGACTTCTGACTGACTTGATTAAGTTCTAGAGACCCTACTAACTCAAACTGTGCTTTTTTTTTCACTTTATGGCTCAAGTTAGTTGGTTCTACTACAGCTGGTATATTGTGTCTATATCTATAAGTAGGAAATAAAACTTACTGGGTATTTCATAATCCAATGAAGAACCTCACAGTCTCCAGCTGGGTCTTTGTCGATAACATCAAGCTTTATTGCATATTGGTCCCACTGCTTACGATAGTTTGTGTCAATCTGGAGGGAAAATTGGTGCAGTGGATACATTTCTTTCCCATAAAGCATGCTAATATGTTGATATGAACTGCAAAAAAGGCTGATGAGCACTGAGTATACTTTAAGCTTTCTCATAATAGGATAACTATTGGCTGGAATTGGCCACATTCCAATAGAAACCTACCTCAACTTCCAGAATGCAGTGTGCAACTTTCTAAGCTTGCACCAAATGAAGCGTGACTGCATGACTTTACTTGAGGTAGGTCCCTATGTAAAGTGCGAGTGCATGCTTATAGATGGAATGGCCTATTGCAATACACTAAGAAGTTGCAAAACATGTGATTGCTATTTGATTTCCATATCCTGATTTAAATGGTTCTCTTAGTAGCCATGGTAGCATGTGCTTCATAAGAAAAGCTATCACCAGCAGACACCCCCACCAGCGGCAAATCCTGGCTAAGCACCTATGTCCTATTCATCAAGCCATCAAATGCAATAGAAAGAATTGCTACTGCATACCTGGGTGAAGAAGAATGACCTTGCATTGATGTCAAGAAAGGATCCAAATACTTTATATTCATAAATGCCATTATCCATATGCCGTCTATAAACAGACAGTTGCTCCTCCTCGGTCAGCTTCTCCCAGGGTTTACATCTCTGCTCATTTGCTATTGATGTGTGTTCATCCACTTCATGAAGCCTTTCTGTACATCTAAGACACACCAATCATCCCTCATCAGTATAAAAAATATAAGTACTTACAGTCAAGGAACAATATAACAATTTTAAATTGTTTTCCCAACAACCCTTCAACATCTAAATAGATTGGCTTTCAGAAACCCGTGAAATACTTTTTAGTTTATTTAATACTGATACATTGTAATGTCTTTGTTTTCTTTTGTTCTGGCTTGACTATTACAATTAAACCACTACATCTTGTCGCAAGGGATTTTGAAAACCACTCTACAACATCAACTAAAACAATTTCAATTTAACGAATCTTAATGGTTTCTTGTGTTTTGAGACATATTGTTCGGGGGTATCATTGCGTAAAGTTTCTTATTTCCACGTTATGTCATCGAATAATTTCATTACAAGAGTCCTGCCCGTGCAAAAAAAAAAAAGTAAACGTGGAAAATGCCAATAGAAATTACGTGTCCTAATCCTTCTGATTGCTTATTCTAAATAAAATCCTTGAATTGTAAGTTGACAACCACTAGTAACTAGTGTAAAGTTTAGAGGGTGGAGGTGAAAACGCAGAAGCGCAGAATTATAGGGGTTTAGCACGCAATGTTTACTGCTTACTTTACGAGATCCTCGTCGGTTATTCGTTCTTTAGACCAGAAAAATCCTCCAGCTCCCAATAACACAACCTCAGACGAACTTCTTTTCAATTCTTGCTCTGAGACATCCAAGCCGTCTTGGTTTTCACGTGGTCGAGTTTTGAGTCCGTAATGACGATGTAGTCGCCGTCTCTGCTGTTTTGTATTCTGCTTTGTTACCAAAAACGAATTCTTTTCAATCCGGAGCTTTTCACAGAATACTTTAACAGCTATTGACAAGGTTTTTAAATTGATCAGTGGAGGCAAGGTGTCCGCTCCATCAGGGAAAGAGAATTTTACCCCCAACTTGGAGCCAAGCAAACTGGGATTAATCTGGTCAAAGTTGACATTTGAACGCACTGCGAAGCACAACTGCGTCGATTTTTGAAGAATATAGGGACCAGTCGCCATTTTCTATTGATAAGCAATCCACGGGCTCTCGTTTTCTGTGCATGGAAGCCGTATTTGAGGCGGCGTGGTTTATATACTTCAAATTAGCGCCATATTTCGTGGGCCGAGGCAAAGTCCACTTACATCCATGACGTGTGACGTCACACACGTCTAGACAATAGAAAGGGCAAAGTCCCACCAATGAAACGCACGGGCATCATCTGTTCACGTGAACACCTAGGAAAAAATCAACCCGAAGGAATTTCTTCTCGGTCGATTTTTGGGGGGGACTGGGGGCTTTCATAGACACCGAAACGCGTTTCGCGTAGATAAACAATTAGCAATAATTGGCAATTACTAATCTACGTCGGGACCACTTCGCGTAGATAAACAATTAGCAATAATTAGCAATTACTAATCTACGTCGGGACCACTTCGCGTAGATAAATAATTAGCAATGGTTAGCAATCATTGATCTACGGCGGGACTGGGAACTTTCATAGAAACGGGTGGGAACCTTGCAATTAGACCCCCGTCTGTCCTGCAGTATATGCACATGTGCATAGCATTCGAAGGATGAAGTGCGGAAAAGATTACTGCAGGTGGCTAAAGGTCGGCCATGCAAACACGTGTATATTTATATAGCATTGGGTTGGGCCGCCACCATACGGAAAATTCAAAGCCGCTTTCGTGGCGTTAAAACCTGAGCTTTACTCGAACACCTCGCTCCCGAACTCCTCGCGGATTTCTCTTTTTTTTTTTTTCAGTCTCTTATTCATCTTTTCGCGTGTCTCCAGGGAGGGCCCTTTCTTGCTTTTTTTCTCACGCGATGCGAGGCCGTGTCGAGCTCTGATAGCGGCCTTGAGCGCGTAGTATCTCTCTTGTTCCCGAAGTATTAGCCGAAACCCTTCGTCTGAGATATGCCCGTCTTGCAAAGCCTTAGAGACCAGCTCGCTGATCGAGTTTTTCTTACTCTCCGCTAAAACCATTGTCTTCGTGTTTAGCCACCTTGCTCGTAAGACCCTAGAGACTATCCCTGCGCCTGCGCCCACGACACCGACCAGCCCAGCGACCCCTGCCAGCGGACCGCCGATCAGAACCCCTATCCCACTCAAAGAGACCCCTACCCCGGCGCTGGAAAGGGCCCCTGCAGCGATGCCGGGTGCCACAGACACAGCATGGGTAACGGCAAATGCGCGCTTTTACTTCTTCCGCACCTGTCGATGATGCGTTATCTCGTTGTCTAGAACCGCCTGAGTGTCACATATTTTCTGGAGCCGGAAGCTTTGCACGTCGCCGCCGATGCTTGCCGGAACGGCAGGCGTCATGTGCGTACCCTTCGGGGGGCAAACACTGGGAAGCGAGGGGTATATGGCACCACTGCTAACGTCGCTGTTTGCCATGCTTGCTATGTCGGACCTAGGTTAGCTCTAATACAAGGCGAACAGGCTTGCCCTTAAAGTCCACCCGTCTACCGCGGTCATCCCTGATCCATATTTGGATACTCGAGACAAACTCAGAGGAAGATGCTGCGGCACAAACGGGGATGTCGGGTCCATAGACGACTTTTTAGTGCGGCCTCCCGCGGGTTTCTAGGCAAGCGAGAACGTTTGAAGGCTCGCCTAAGGAGAGGCATTGCGTGCGTTCTACGATATCGCAGCAGATGTAGAGGGCCTCTATTTTCGGCAAAGCCACCTTAAGTGCCCCCAAGGGGAGTGCGAGGCCCCGCTCCCCCAACTGATCGTCTTTAGCCTCTAGGCCAAATAGTGCGCAAAGTTCGGCATTCAGAAACGCAACGCCATTGGACATGAGCCCGATCTTCCCGGTGAGGGGATCCAGCTTCGCGGTCAGAACCTTGCTTTCAGCGCGGTTGATCGTCTCCACGATGGACTCGGCCGTGTGGTGCCCGGCTGGCAGAGTAGCGATGGGCGGGAGGGCAGCTATAGTCGTTATCTGATGCTCCCGCTCGAAATTATACCAGCTGTTAAATAGCGAACACTGCCGGAGCGCCACGAAGCGTGGGCGCCTCATCGGCCGCTCGAAGAAGAGCTTCTGTTCGCCTTTGGTGAGCACAATATGTAGGACCACCATTGTGTTGGACACAGCCCGCCTTCGTGTTTAACAGGACTGAGCATGGATTGGGATGGCTGGCGGATGCTGAACGAGGAGGCGGCCCCCGGAAGGGGGGCGGAAGAGACGAAAAAGGCGGCAACTGCGGCGGGAGCCTCTATAGCCAAACATATCGCTATAGCCGAACAAGTCAAACGCGCAAAAACCGGTTTCCCTAGGTCTCTGACCCTCGCGCAAAAGCTCCTCTACGCCGTGCCCGCGACCCCCGTGGAGAGCACGGCCTCGGACATCACCCCATTACTCACGCAGCTAGAGATACACGTGGCTGAGGACAAATCATTCACGACTAGGGTCCGAGACATATTCAAAGAGACAGTAGTCACGCACAAGTCCGCCAAGAAGTCTCGCCGGTGGCTATCGGAGCCTTCCTATAGGTACTGGCCACAGCAACTCAACTTTGCGGTCTGGTGCGCAACCGCCGGATGTGGGGTGTCCCTAACTGACCCCACTTTCGCCACGCTCCCCTCTGTCATCAGGGGATTTCTAAGGTTTCACGTCTACTTTACCACCCGGAGGATACTCTACGAGCTCGGCGCCCCCCTGCCTGGCGACAGCCCGTTCACGCAAAAAGGGAACCCCTACAAGAAGGCCGCTTTCGAGCGTCTATGCATAGAGTTCGGTTTGCCGCGTAAGCCGGACTTCCGATGGAAAGGCGGGCGGAACCACGGGCTAGGCGATGTGTTTGTGTTCTACCCGGGGGAGGGGTATCGCAACGTGCACGTGATCCGTGGCTACGACACGGCGGCGGACGAGTACCCGAGCCACCTCAATCTGTTTAGCGACGAAGGTGGGACGTACAATAGTGGGAAGCAGGTGGGTTTCATACGCAACGACGACCACGGGGGCGTGCATTACAGCTGGTTTGCGCCTCCCAAAGGTGAGGGGCTGACAAAAGCAGGGCTAGGAAGACTCGATCGCTCGGTCGAGGCGTTCTTCTACGCAGTGCTTGGCGCGCAGGTAAACGTCCGTTTCTCTATCGAGGGGGCCGGTGGGCCGGCCATGGAGGCGCAGGCGGAGTCCACGAAGCTGCTTGGAGACGCGATCATAGAAAACGACATCGCTCAAAGCGTGCAAAGGTACCAGTTAGCCGTGCAGGAGGCCAAGGTGAGACTGAGTCTTGCGGTCGCACCAGGAGTGTGGCTGATGCCGAGCGATCTGGTGATAAACACGCAAAGCGTCGTGGGCTACAACAATAAACTGCAGAAAGCCACAGACTCCATGACGCTCGGCGCAAACGCGATCAACACCGAGACAAAGCCACTCGGTGCTCATAACATGGCCGGTGGGCATCCTAGGGTGCAACACGTGACTGATCCGAGGATCGACCGCGAGGTGCGAAGCAAGGCTTTCGCACCTGCGAAAGTGCACGCAGAGGGCGCGGCGCCTGCCCCCTCTTCGCGTATGCATGCTGCGCATAGCATGACTGCCGCAGGAACGGCAAGCGCACCCGGACCGGGCGAAAAAAATGACCACACCGCCCTCATGGCGGGTTGTCGGCACTCGCGGTTGCCGCGGCGTATTACTTGTTCCGATGATTGCTTTGCATTCGACGAACCAAGAACGCGGCTACGGCTAGAATGAGCAGCCACGCATTTTCGCCAAGGAATTTCAGCGCTTCTCCTGCAGCCTTAAACACGAAGTTCGCGATGCTGCCTACTAGCCCAGGGAGAAGCTCGCCTAGCTTTTTCCCGATAGCCTTAAGACCGTTACCGACCCCTCTGGCCACGGAGGAGAGCGACTTGCCGAGCGACATCACAATAGCCGCGATCGTCGTCGCTATGGCCAACCCGATAGCGGTGACGGTAAAGCCGTACTTTTTTGAAGATGGTTTTGATGCGCTCTCTTAGCGGCTTTCGGTTCTCGAGCTCTCGGTTTTCGCGTTCTAGTTCGTCGATCTCGGATTGCCTTTACTCGTTGCGCTCACGGGCCTCTTGGCGGCGACTCTCCGACGTGTTACGGTCGTCGATGGTCTCCCTGTCTGTGGTTACCACCCCTTGCAGCTCTTGGACTTGTTCTGTGTTCTCCTGGATCACCGCGTCTATCTCTGCCACGGACCCCATCGCCAGCTTGAAGCCTTTCAGCTTTGCAACGTCCTGTCGAACGCCCCCGTTCTCATTGAACAGCTGTCTTGGTTTAGTCCAACCTCCTTTGTGGAGGTTACGAAGCTGTTTTAGCGTCTTTCTCTGCTGACGGACCACGGCGTATGTACCCAAGGGCGCTCTCCGAGGCGCTGCTCTTCGAGATCACGCTTGTAACGGTTGACCAGGTAGTAGTCGGAAGCGATGCTACCTCGCAAAGTTCCTGTCAAACGATGAGAGCGCTGCCTTAGCTGAGAAGGAGAGTCACGACAAGGCCCTCGAGAAATACCAACAAGACTATGGACGCTACCAACAGCGGGGACAAGAAATCCTCGATTGGCAAGCGCAAAGTCGCGAGAGAGGGGCCCTCGCAAAGCAAAGCTTCACCGACACTGACTACGCGCTCAAACTTTACAACCAGACCCGACCAAAACAACCCCTGGAGTCAATGCGGGCTCCTGAGCTGTCCGACTACTACATCCCCAGCAAAACGCAGAAAAACGCCGAGTTGGCGTACATTGGCGCCGGCGCTCTCGCCATCGGCTACACAGCTAGCCCCTTGCTAGGCGGCCTTAGGCGGCCTTTTCCCATACTGCGCGTATTCGTATACTTATACGTAGAAGTATAAGATGATTGCAGACCAGTTGTGGAGTGCTATGCACGAGGTAGCAGCCGCTGCTAAGCGAGTGACACCGAAGGTGTCGTCGATGGGTGGATTATGTAGCTTTGGTGACATTGCTAACCAAAGCCTCGAGTTGTGGCGCGCAGACAGGGAGTGTGTTAAGAGATTCGCCAATGTCGTTCTCCGAGGGCCTACCGACCTCAGAAAGACCGCCTCGGCACTACCCGAGCAGACGGCAACCGCCTGTTGGAGACTGATACACCTGTTGCAGTACATTGCCGACACGTAATGGCGGCGAAGCGCATGTCCGACGAAGAACTCGATGCGTTCCTTCGTCCTATATACTACGCCAGAGGTGGCTTCCAGGGAGTGACCGCTCTGCATGCCAAACTCCCCAAGGGCTCAGCCTCCATAGATCGAGTGCGCAAGTGGGTAAGCTCGCAGCCCGTCGGGGGCTACACACAGACGCCCCCTCCTCCGACTACCTACGCCCACTTCTCGGAGCAGATACCAAACCGTATCCACAAGTCGGACCTGCTATTTTTGCCAACCGACCGCGGGTACAAGTATGCCCTGACTGTCGTTGACGTTGCTTCACGATATAAAGCCGCCCGCCCACTGAGGACTAAGAGCACGGCCGTCGTCTCCCGCGAACTCGCTGACATCTATGCAGAGGGACCTCTCACATGGCCTAAAGTCCTCATGGTTGATGACGGCACGGAGTTCAAGGGTGCTACCACAAAGCTCCTAACAGACCACGGGGTGGAGGTCCGACGGGCTGAGCCAGGGCACCACAGGAGCCATACTTTCGCCGAGTCTTTCCATCGCTTGCTGGCACAGCGCCTATTTCGTACGCAGTACTTGAAGGAGCTTGCATCCGGCGAAACAAACCGCGAGTGGGTTACTGCTTTGCCAATCGTCATCTCGGACATAAACGCAACGAAGACTCGCATGACTGGCTTTGCGCCTAAAGACGCCATAAAGCTGAGGCGCGTGCCTCTCAAAGCCCCCCTTAGAGCTCCCCTTAGAGGTCGGAACGGAGGTGTACATCGCCGTAAACGAGGAAGACCTTCAGGACAAGGGCCGGCGGCGAGCAACGGACCCGTGGTGGACAAGCAAGGCATACCCAATACTAAAGAGGGTCATGGAGCCCGGACAGCCAGTGTTGTATTACACGGCGTACTCTAAGCACGGCTTCACGCGTTCGCAGTTGCGTAGCGTCACGCTAGCGTCTAGCGTGATCAGCGCTTGTGCCTTCTATTGCAGCTAAGGCACGTGAGTCTGACATTCACTTTGTAGTGACCCTGACTGTCGTCCAGCCGGTCGATACTGAAGCATTGGTGATGGCTCTTGGTGTACCCCTGAAACAGAAGCTGAGTGTCACAGACCGTGCACTTCTTTTCCGCGTCAGCAATCATGCCGAGTACGTGGTCTACCGTCAGAACGTGGTGCGGTCCCATGTACTTTGTGCGACCCTTTTGCCTGTCGTCTATAGCGTATTGCTTGATTCGCGCTATAATGAGCTCTTCACTGGGCGTAGCCTGCAGTCCTGTGGGAACCAAGGCACCAGGGGTGTTATCGGGGGGGATCACGCGGACAATCTTGTCGGCGCGCCGCACGCGGGAGATGCCGGTGTATACAGCATTCGTGATCCAGCCCTCTAAGCTGTGGTCTATGATAAACAGACGTCTTGGAGTCTGGATAGTCTTGCCCTGCACCCAGTGGACTGTCCCCCAGCCCGCGTATTTCCACTCCAGGGGAATCCTGTTAAGGACCGCATCGAGAGGAACCTCGACTACCGTGCCTTTGTACGCGTCGACCTTCTCACCCCTTTTGCCTGGCACGGGCACTGGCCGCCCTTGTTGCGATAACGATGCGGGACGCTAGGATCGGGGTCAAAGCGGATGGTTGCTGGCAATCGGGGGTAGTTTTTCCTGTGATGATCTACCAATCGCTGCTGAACAAGAGCCCCCACCTTGTTGGTCGAGCACACCCACATATCGCTTGGGTGGGCCTGCTCGATCGCCGCGTCGAACGCCACCCCATCCCACTCCTCTCGAAACACCTCAAGCTGTTGGGAATCTGGCTGACACCAAATCCGGCCCTTTATGTCGTGGAGCCTGGAGGAGGGCGCGGCAGAGCCGCAGTCGCATGTACTGTACGGCTTTCCGCAGTCTTCACACAGGCAGCGGTAGTCGGACTCAAACCAGCGGATGTTCCCTTGTGCCCACTCCTTGAGCATATCGTGAGGCCCCTGTTTATCTCCCCAGGGCGGGACCTGCCCATAGTCGCCACAACACACTACCTGACACGGCCGCGTGGCGAGATACCCTAGGATTGCGCGTAGCACTTTAGTCTGTACCTTACAGCACTCGTCAATGATGATTACTTCTGCGAGACGGTCGAGTTTGTGCCCCAGCTCGGAAGGTCTCCACTCCTCTATCGGCTTCTCCGCTGGTATGCAAAGGTAGTGGTGGTAGGTTTGAGCCTTCACCGCGAGGCGCGGGTTGTTGCGAGTCTTCGCCGCCGGGGCGGCACGCGATGGAGTGGGGGAACTTGATGGAACCCTTTTTTCCGACGCTATACAACACCTCCCTCGCCGTGGCCATGACGAGGTCACCCGAGTCTAACAGGTCCTTGAGCTCTGGCGTGGTGATCCAGCTCTCGTTTTGCTCCAAGTGCTGCCCTACCCTCCCGGAAGTGTAGGGGTGGCAGGCCTCAGAGAACTCCCACTCGGTCAGCTGAATGGCCCCGGTTAGTTGTAGAACCTCGCTCAATGGCCGTCCCACAACATCCGCGATACGATACACGTTCGTAGGGAAGCCGTATTTCCGTACCAAATCAATGGCGTCCGAGGCGCCGCCGGAGAGACTGTCCTCGCATCCTAGGTACACCGCACGCATGTCGATGTGCGCATGAGGCTGCGCCCCTAAGTTTTCCTTGCTGTTCCACACTTTGGACTCAACCTGCGCCGCTCGCCAGACGTCCCTGTATCTAAGGGGCGTTGGCCTGATGTTCTCTCTTTGGGTCCACTTCTTGAAGCGATACCCTATTGCACCGCCCATCGAGTGCGTAGCTTCGGTGTACTCTTGGTAGGCTGGGTGATCATCAGGGAGCCATTAAGGATCACATCCCGTCTCGTCTGTTAACGCCCTGTCGATAGCCGCTCCGTCCTGTCCCGACCGGTACAGTTTGCCTTCGTGCGTGACTATAACACGCCCGCACAGCCAGATCCTTGTGCTTCTGGATATCGCCCTGTTTATAAAGCGAATGAGCACCTCTCGAACTTTTGCCTCGCGCGTTTTTGTGGCGGCACTGGTAGCGCAAAGCTCTGCCTTCTCCTGACATAACGAACGAAGCTCCCCCTCAGCCTCGAAGTCTAGGCCGTAGACGCTCGTGATCGCGGGTGGTTCGGTCGGGAGCTCCGCCCAGGCGTGGTTATTGTGGCAAGGGATAGTGACCCTCGCCTTAGTCTTGTACTTCCCCGAGTCCCATATAACGTTGCCCAGGGCGTCCACGGCTACTAGCTTTACCTCGAGCTTCTTTTCCATCTCAAAGAGGTCTTCTTTGGTGCATCCCGTAGTGGCCAGCATCTTGTCATATCGCTCGAGGATCTTGTCTCGTGTCTTGGTTAGACCGAGGAAGCGCGAGGTGCCGCGATTCCTCAAGAAGTCGGCAACATAACTCACAACACAGTTACCGTAGGTGTCACCCCCCCTCGCTCAAACATTGGCCCGGGCTCACCATTTTGCTCAGGTAAAGGGCGAAGCTCGTATCTCACGTAGACGAGCAATTAGAGCAATGATACCTGCTCCACCAAGATCTCGTATCTCCTGGTAAACACCGGCGCTTATGTCTTGGCCCCGAAGAGTGGCATCCACGCTTGGGAACCGAAAATGGGCGCCGCCGACGAAGAGAGAATAGTACTCTTCGGGGTCTAAGCCCTCTTGCCGCCGTTCCAGCAGCAATTGGTCGAACTCGCGCCAGACTTCCTCTGGCCGCGAGCTCGCCGGCATGAGCGGCTTAAGCAGCTTGCGCTTGGCATCCTCGGGGATGCCCTCGTCCAGGGTGTTCTGGACCAGCCCTGCCAGAACGGCGGGCGCCTCTTTGTCAGGCATGCTATTGAGAATCTCCTCTATGTAAGCGTCCATGTTTGGGTATGCCTTGTGCCACCCAGTCTCTAATTGCCTGTATCGCAGCCCTGCGGTATCAGACAGGAAGGGTGTTTGGGTATGCCTTGTGCCACCCAGTCTCTAACTGCCCGTATCGCAGCCGGCGGGACGAGTGTTTGGGTATGCCTTGTGCCACCCAGTCTCTAACTGCCCGTATTCCGCCGCGCATCCTCTGCCCTACACGATTCGCTCCGCAGGGGCGGCACAACCGCGTCTCCGACTGCGTCCCTATGCCGCAGATCCTGCACGGCACGGGGAGGGGGCTGCCCTTACGGAGCCTTTGGAGGTGCACCTTGCAGTAGGTGTCCATGCACCTCTGGCCACACGTGTTTGCATGGCCGACCTTTAGCAACCTGCAGTAATCTTTTTCGCACTTCATCCTTCGAATGCTATGCACATGTGCATATACTGCAGGACAGACGGGGGTCTAATTGCAAGGTTCCCACCCGTTTCTATTAAAGGCCCCAGTCCCGCCGTAGATCAATGATTGCTAACCATTGCTAACTATTTATCTACGCGAAGTGGTCCCGACGTAGATTAGTAATTGCTAATTATTGCTAATTGTTTATCTACGCAAAGTGGTCCCGACGTAGATTAGTAATTGCCAATTATTGCTAATTGTTTATCTACGCGAAACGCGTTTCAGTGTCTATGAAAGCCCCCAGTCCCCCCATTTTTACTAAAACCGAGGCTAAAAAAGCGAGCACCAGAAAAGCGACAAAGCGCCTCATCCCCCTTTGTACCAGATGGTATGGTAGCAAAAGTGCTCAGCAAATACGTCCGAAAATTTACATGACCGAACTTAATCGATTAGTGTTTTTTTTGTCCTGGGGAGGGTCTCAATTTTTGGTCGCCTTGATGGGTTCGGGTCACCATTTTTGTACTTATATTTTGACACGTAGCACGTGGGATAGTGTTCTGCGTGATACATTTCAGTCATATATCGTTTTCACGACCAAAAATTTGCGATTTTTTCTTTGATTATAGATGCGGTAACGTTTATTCTGTTTGATGACAGCTTTATCCGGACGCGAGCTATTTTTTTCCTATGAAAACGATGCAAATGAGCCCAGCATTGCTGGGTTCGTGTGCAAACTGCGCCAGCAAA
Source organism: Nematostella vectensis (assembly GCF_932526225.1). Taxonomy (NCBI): domain Eukaryota; kingdom Metazoa; phylum Cnidaria; class Anthozoa; order Actiniaria; family Edwardsiidae; genus Nematostella; species Nematostella vectensis. The sequence continues at coordinate 7,907,961 of NC_064039.1, forward strand.
GCTGTGATATGCTCCATGACCACCAGACAAAGGAGATGCTGACAAAGTGTTGGCCAAAAGTTTGAACTCAATCAAAATTTTGCCAACACTTGTCTGCACCAGCCAGCACCTTTCAACACGGTGTTTAAACTGCGCCAGCATTGTTGGGTCAACGTCTAGCCAGCGTCTCACCAGCAATGCTGGCGCTGTTTGCACGGGGCTTAAATCCATTGCTTTTATCGTCATCTTATCACTCGTAGTCATAAAAATGACGACCGCTACAACATCAGGGGACAAATTAAGACCCGAATTTAACCGGAATTCAGCGGAATCTTGGGTTTTCTTTTGAAAACACAAGTAAAATGATGGAGTCTTGGGTTGCCTTTGGTCCCGTCATGCATCAAACGCCAGTCACACGTGAACTAATTAACATGCTAGTCATGTGTTTGGGGCAGTTTGCACACCGGCCTAACTCCGGCCCAACACTCCACCTGCATTGCTGGGCCAGCAATGCTGATAGGTGCTGGCGCAGTTTGCACAGGGCTTTAGTTCTAAAGAAAAGACTTCTATTTCAACTACAAGAGATATTATTTGCCTATTTCATGCATAAGCCACGGCTCACTTTTAAATTATCCATAGAAAAAGTACCATACATGGAAACGTGACCAAATCCAAATTTATTATTATGAAAAGCATTGGTGGAATCATACAATTATTAAAATGAGACAATGAAATTAGAACGTGAGATTAGACAGAGCAAAGCTACGTTACAAAACGTTACATATGCTCAAAAAGCAGCTAAAAGGAGAAATACTGCCTTTTTGTTTCTTATTCGACAAACTGAGTTCAATGTGCTTTGCGATAGAAATAGATATATAAGACCCAAATATATTTCACAAGCAGTAGAGGATTTTAAGTGTTTTAAACCCCCGTTGGGCTGTCAGAAAGCCATACGTAACAAAAAAAAGTCAGAAAGCCATACGTAACAAAAAAAAAATCACCACTCTCCACCTTTGTCACTGAGCCAAACCCCTCCTTAAGCTGACAAGCTGATCGTTTTTCCAAGGGCATACAGCCCCCCCATCCCGAAACACGTTAAAATATTTCGTCGTTTGAATATGTTCTGATGCTGAAAATTTCCATTTTAAAAGTTGCTGGGGAAAAAAGGGGAAACCATTCCTTTTTTCCAAGCCAGCATTGGTTGAGTTTTTTCCCAGCCAGCAGAGGTCAGTTATTTAGCACACGAATAATTGCCCGTATACCGATCGGGACGATTTTTCCCCCCAAGCATTTACTCCAGCGCCCCCAAAACTATTCCCAGCACAACTAGTTCGACTCCACAGATTTGCCAACAGAACCATTCGGGACGACCTTTCTTCCCAGCAACCGAGGGGTCTAACATCTTTCAAGCCAGCAAAGAATCGGGCTGCGGAACATAGATCCGATCCGATTTGCCAGCAGAACCATTCGGGACGATTTTTTTCCCAGCAACCGAGGGGTTTAACATCTTCCCAGCCAGCAAAAAAACGGGCTGCGAAAGAGATATTTTGCGGAACAGATCCGATCCGATTTGTGCCCTTGTTTCTCGTAAGGAAACCCAAAGTTATCAAAACATGATGAAATAGTGTAATCTCCTTACACAAGTTACACATGAGGTGAGGTGCCTCTACCTAGTAGGTTGTGCTTTTTCCCTTGTTGTACCAGGGGTGGATCTAGCTTTTCGCTAAAGGGGGGTTTGGCTCAGTGACAAAGACGGACCGGGGTATTTTTTTTGTTTCATATGGCTTTCTGGCAGCCCAAGAGGGGGGTTTAAACTCATCTGAACCCTCACCCTAGATCCGCTACTGTATACACGGTTTGGTTCACATGCAAGAGATAGGGTACCTTTCCGGTAGGGAAACTGGTAATAAGGGAAAATTGGAATGTGAGCGCATCAAATAGAGATATCCCTGCTTGGAGGGGAGGGGGGGGGGGGGTAGATTAAACGGTTTTTAAATGGTTCATCTATATTGCTTAGTTGTCGATCTTGTAAGGCTAGCCCTTTCTCTTAGGAACAGCAGGGGAGTCCATGTGAAGAAGCTGTAACCATCTCTATATCTGAGGGGTAAGGGCACCTTATCTTAATGTGAACAGGGCCTAAGACTCACTATCTTCTCGACCTGTTTTTTCTTACGAGGAGTGAAACAAAATGAATTCTAGTGATTCGAAATGTATATCGTCCGTGACTTTTGTTAAACGGTTCACTGTCTCTTCTGCGTTTTCTGCGCATTCTTCTAAGATTTGAAGTTCTCTCTTCAGCTGCTTTGTAAATGACAGATATTGAGGGCGAGGTTGGTTGGAGTCCCGCCATGGGTCCCCAGGGGGCTTACCGACACCGATGAACACTTTGAACCTATCAAGCATGAACGTCGCCATTTCAAACTCAGCTCCGTCACCGGTGAATTCCTGCTTTGCTTCCTCATACGGCTCCATCAGCACAGCGACGAACATGTTCAGCATGAAGAACATCATACTGACCGTAAAGAAAGAGAAAAATAGAGGCCCTAGTATTGGGTCAACTCTTGAAAGCTCAGTGTAGTAGCCTTTCCCAAGCATCATCGCAAATAGTGCTTGACAAGTCTGCATGAATGTTCCAAATCCATCAAGCCGAGGGCCAAATACCACGTAAGCGAATATTGCAAATGCTCCATAGAGGATGACTGATTCCACTGCTAAGAAACCAAGACTCTTCAATGATTTAGACACACTGTGGTACAACACGATGATATGGCGATTGAAGCTCATCAAATACAGTAGCCGTAAAGTTGATAGGAAAATCACGATGGCTACTATGTACGTGTTCAGCTCAGCCCATTTAGTGGCGTAGTGGAAGCTGACGAATACAAATGGGTTTTCTTGCAACTTTTGGATAGTTCTCTGAGTGTCAATCAGTCTAATCACGAATAGTACAACCGCTGACAGCGTCAGACCGATCACCACAAGTTGCACTATGTTCCACGTTATCTTGAAGAACTCCATTCGTGTCTGGTAGATCTTCTTAATGTTGCTGTAGGCAAGAATAATGGTCACGACAACAACTGCTAGCTCACAGAGGATAACCAATGCCTGTCCTGGGCCAACATGTGGGTGGAGACGAAATGTGTCAATTTTCAGAAGTGAGAACCCTCCACCCGTGCCTATACTCTCGAGTAAATACGTTGTGACACTAAAAAGATTTACTTGGGCGTTAAACACCGTGAACTCGATAAATGTAGCGCGAGTCTGCTGATCCAACCAATTGTTGCGAACAAGGTCTTTGATGATTCCTTGCGCTTGAATGATGTTATATCCCAGATCGGCAGTATAACCACCTCCGCCGTACCAACCTAGATTACCCCAGTAAGGAACCGTGTTAAGCTCGATGAAGTCCTTATGACGCCACGGTACGGGGCACTCTGTGAAGGTTAGGTTGGCCCTCGTGCGCCAGCCAGGAAGGAAATAAGATTTCTCTTCATTGAATGCAGAATATTTGTCGTGACACATTTCAGAATGATTGGTCTTGCAAGGTTCTAAAACAAATATAAAAATAAAATGTTCATTTTTTTTATTTGAAGCAGACGTTAAAATTAGCAGAAATAAAGGTTTTTCTGGTTTTTTTTTTTCATGCACAAATTATTTGATGTAACGATGTTGCACTGATGTAAAATGATAAATATCGCATAATCACCGTCTTTAAAAAGAACAACGGTGCATTCCTTTTTTCGGACATTGATAAAAGAGACCTGTCTCATGATAAGTATAATTATCGGCTTTTCAATAAGTGGAAAGCTGGTAAAAATCAGAATCATCACTTATAGGTTTCTTGAGAGGCAGAAAATAATGTTTCCTTTACCTTCCTGCACCCTTAGTTGACGGAAGCGTGGCATTCCTATTATAAACAGATTTGCATCCGCGCTGACGCCCTCCTGGTGCATGCGAATTCCATTGTAACCACGCTCGTTGAATGCAAAAGGAAGAAATGTATTGTCGACGTATGCCCAGAAGTCTCTTATGTTTCCCACCTAAAAACAACCATTCAATTTATTCTTAATGATGCAGTACGTCCATTAGAGAATAGAACGTTGACCGACACAACTCGATATTCGCCTCTCTTTGGCGAGTTTATCTGTTGCTCACGGTGGGCGAAGGTTCAAGTGATTGAAGTTTTAATTTTAAAAGATTAAATTGTTGAAAGCATCAGTCGTGCTTAATCCGCCGCCCCGACCCTCCCATTTTCACGTTTATTCGCCACATTGCTGACGCGTTTAGGTTTTTTATTCCCCTTGTTTTTGGATCTACCAATTCTTCGAAATGCCTGAGGGTGAGAGAATCGCATGGTCGCATGCAAGAGGCTATTCTCATAAGACCCAATTTCTAATTTTGATGGTGGTCGACCTTGACATTATAGACTTACTTGGTGACCGATCGAGTCCTCGATCACGACCATCTGCTGGTACGACATTGGATCACGTGACGTATAGCCAACTACAGCCAGAAGCGCTAGGAAAACCAAATGAAACGTGACACTTGACATGATTCCAAACATCTGCGTCTCCTTAAGCTTAAATTTCCTGGCCCTTTCTACCATCTCTGGATCAGGTGCATAAAAAGGCATCTTTGATTTTGATTCTTCTTTTTGGGATTGCAAATTGCTGTTACATCTTGAATTTGTTAATTCAGGCTCGTCCTTTTTTGCATCTGAAAATTCTTGTGGCAACGTTTTCAGCACAGCAGCCACAAATACAGCCAGTGCACATACTTTGATGGGTTGTGTTACGAATGCATCTTGGAAGAAAGACACAAGCATTGATGAAAGCCACTGATTGGATATCTCTTTACCCCACATCATGCTGTAGAACAGAGTAATTGTCGCAGAGACGAGGATCATACTAATAGCAAGTGCCCAAGCGACGTACAAAAACCAGTAAGGGATTTGTTCCGGGCAAAGCTTTTTCTTTTTCTCGACGCCTTTGTTCTCCTTGTCAACTGCGTTTTCGCCCTTTTCTTCAGCAGTTTTAGAGTAACATTCACTTTCATCGCTCGTATCTTCAACCTCGTATGCCTTTTGTCTTTTCGTTTGCTTTTTCTCTTCCCCACGAGGTGTAATATTTCTGAATATTTGTAGAATTATAAGATTTCCAGGAAGAGCAATTAAACTGCTTTGGACTCCAATCATAATTTGTCTAATGCTGAGCGTGATAGGTCCAAGAGTTAATGTTGAGTTATCTTGTTTCCCACCCACATTGTAAAACATTGCACTTGTCATCATCGTTGTATAAAGTAGAGACATACAACACGTCAACCGCTGCACTCGAGTAAAAGAACTTTTTGGCGGCTTTTTCACAATCGACATCCAAAGATGACCATCGAACAAGTCATTGGAGATCTTAGTATTAAATAATGTTTTGAATGTCTTCAAATCTTTATCTGTGCTGACTAAAAGAACTCGGTCTGCGAGTCCATCGTCCTTTTCCAATGCAAGCCAACGATCACAAACGAATACCCACTTGACGTTTGCCTGCAAATCCCTTACAATGATAAAATTCAGATACCAGGAGGAGTCATATCCAGACAGGTCGTGCCAGACCCGAAGGTACAGTAGTGGACCCAGGCTATAGTCCAAGGGAACAAGGAATGTGTTAACTGCCCCTACAGTGAAGAGCTGTTTGTCTTCATCTTTCAAGGCAATTGGTCCACTTTGTCCTTGCTCACCAAAGATATCAATGAACACCTTGGCAGTGGTAGATGAACCTTTCCAAGAGCCCGTATAAATGGACAGCTCGTAGAGATGTTCTCCAAAATTTGCATCCGTCTCAATAACAGTGATACCATTCTAAAACACATAAGAAAAGTCAATTTTTAGGCAAATAGTTGGCATATAGCGTTCAATAGTCAGCAATCAATCAACGATTCCTTTTTTTTACAAAAAAAAGCAAAGATGAGGGGTTAATGCATAGGACCGTGTTTACCTTTTCATAATCCTTCTTATCCTTTCTGCGCGCCCAAAATGCAATGAGAAGATAAAGACCAAAACCCGTAGCAATGGTCACAACAACAGACAAATTGTCGGAGATGTTTTTGAAGCCAGCCCAAACCTTGTCGAAGTCAATAGGATTTGGTGCTACGAGCAGACCCCCTCCAAACGCTGTGAGATGGTCACAGATACAGTGGACTTTATTGAGCTTGGTCAGATTGCCAACCTGGAGTAAAGTAAAAGTAAAATAAGTGTAAATCGTCCGAAGCAACAGAACCCCTTTAGAATACATAATAGTGTTGAAAAGTGTTCTCCGGTCATGGTGCAGCATGGACGGAGGGGCGATGCAAATACAATACTTTCTGTAAACAAGTTTTAAAGCATAAAGAAGACCAAATAATTAATCGTTTACAATCGTTAGCTTATTTGCATTTCGATTAAAATCTGCAATTACCTTGCAGCCTTTTGTTGTCCAGACTTCCCTTTCGACGTCCCAGTACTTGCAGGAAGACTGGAATTTGTCGATGGTGTACCTTACGTCACGTTTCTCGTCAAAAACCGGTACTACCGTCTCCAATCTTCCACCTTGTCCCGGCGCCTGCGTGGGCCTGGGTGGCGGGTCCTTATACAGCAAGCATGAGCGCCGTTCTCGAGAGCTTCCACCACAATCTCGCCTGACACGTTTACTGATCTTCTCCTCTGCCATGAAATGGCGCAACCCGATATAATACAACCCAGGCTTTGTGATCAAATTATCATCCAGAAAAATTGTATAGGCGTCCGCTTCACAAGTTTCTTCGTCATAACTGGGGTTTGATTCATTACACATTGAATAGTTGGGAAGTATAGCGATCACTTCGTCCGTGTGGACTTGTGGCCTATCATTCATCTTCAAGAAGATATGGAAACTACTTCGAGGGTCCCCACCAACTCGAAATCCTACAGGCAACTCGTCGAGTGTTATGTTGTAAGAGTGGTAAACAATGCTACCATTTCGTTTAGGAACGAATAAGGTTTCATTGCGATCAGATTCTGGCGAAGCACGTGGAATAAAAAGATTAATTGGAGTGCTTAGGTTGGCGACGGTCAAAACAAAGTTGTTATCGTTTCTTAATTCCATGCTGACGACGCTTGATTTGATGCTTTCTGATGTCTCGTCCCAAGTGTTAGGGTTATCTTCAAATTTTATCGTCTGCAATGAAAGTGATTTCATTAGCACGATATAAGCGTTTATTCTAATTGTCTATATCCTACAAGGTTGAACACTTGTAATAATCCTAAAAATATATGATAATCTAAGGTGTGCGAGCGGCAATGTTACCATTTTACTTACAGTCGATTACGTAACAATCTTTGATGATTTTTAAAGGAAAAAAGCGATAAATATTTCAAAATTGTAAAGGAGTGCTTTATTGAAAGTTTTTTTTTGAGAGTGTGACTGATACTTTAGAGAGGATTTCCTGTCAAATAGCGCGGATTCGAATAGATTCTTTTGTCTGTTGTCGGTTGAGGTTTTCGTCGGCCCACCAGAAGTAAACTGGTGCGGTTGCCGCATTAAGGTGCACGCTATCTGTTTATCGTAACACGATGGTACTAGTGGTAGCTACAAAGCATTTTAAGTGCTGGTATTACCTGAGTATCTATATGTCTAGAGCCCAGAGTCTTATTGTCAAACATCGTGGATGCCGGAGGGAGGTTGACAACTGCACCATTACAACTAATAGGAGCTTCTCCAACCTTATCCGGGAACACTTTCTTGAGCACGACACCTACAAAAGGTGTAACGATCTGGATGGCTTCCTCTCCGGGAACTTGCAGCGAGAGAAGATTTTTTGAAACCTCATCTAATGACTTTGTTGCTTCTAGAGAGAGCTGCCTTGCCTATGGATAGCATCATAAAAGAGCAAGTGAGTAATGTCAAGTAGAATATTTTGTCTTGGCCCACTGGCCAATAAAGGCCAATCACGCCGCTATTTTATGCTCCCGCTCAATGCCGAGTCACAGAAAGTATCCATTTCCATCGGCTAATTCAAGTGAGTGGGTCTAAGTTCAAACGTCGTATTAGCCATGAGCCGTATTCAATGGAAATTAATGCAACTGAAAAGGTGCATTGTTTTATCTTCATTTGCATGCACTTCCATTGAATACGGCTTATGTAAAATATGACGTTTGTGCATGAAGGTATATCAATAAAATATCGTCAATAACATATCAGACTTTATTCGTAGATTGTTATTTTGAAGCTTCATTACAAATTAACCGTTGCATTTTCTATAACTTTGACTATATTTTTCTGTGTTTTTTTTTTCTCGGAGTATCTTCTTAGCCCATAAAGCGTCTTCGTAAGCCTTTCAATACAATTCATTACATTTTTCTTACCAGCGACCGCGATGCATTAACGGGTTGATCGGCCTCCTTCGCAGGAGGATCGCCATAGTTTCGTGCTGAGTCTCCCGCGGCCGCAATAAGGTTTCCTATACCAAACACCAGTACCACGCCGACCTCCTCAAGAGTCTTGCTTGACACTTCAGTATTGTTTATTTTGGATGTCATGAGTTTCTTCATTGAGGTTAAACTTTTCAAGACCTTCCGCTGTAAACGATTACGTGTTATATTATTTAAATAAAGCAGCACTTTGCGCTTTTGCTTCACTGGTGCATTGCATTGATTTGTAGATATAAATGCACTACATTACCAAGGAAGAATGAAAGTTCATACATTCTGCATTTTTTTTAAGGTAGGGCGTGGTCTCTCCAAGATATAACGTCACCCTACATAATCTAATACCAATAATGCTACTTCCAGATCGCAAGTTTCAATAAAATAAACCCATGGAGCTTGAAGATACTATTGTTTTCCAATTGCGGGGTGATGTTGAACAATTTTCACAGGAGCGTTTTTGAGAAAATTAACGATGTTGATTTTTGAGGTTTAATGTATACAATATTAACCCGTATTATTTAGACCACCACAACTTCGACCAGGGAGGTAAATTCGACAATCGACTTGTCTAGTATTTTGCTGGATACCTATATTCAACGAATTGATACCAAAACCGATTGAAAGTTTTTTAGATCACGAGATTTCTTTCTTAGAACGTTGATGATGCCTCGCCATTTTAGAGAGCTATCACTTCATTCGGCGCTGCAACAATAAAAATGCGTCTCATATCCAATCCCCATTAACAATTTTTTTCTAAATCGCTGACCGAATACTTTGATACTTAATTAGCATGCTGTGTAAATTTAGCGGTCATTGAAAACCTCCTTCATATCTTTTTATCGACCCTAAACGACGCATAATCCCAGCTCTTTTTCCCCCGATCTCTATGTTTTGGTCGTTTTGGGTAGCTATTGTCTAGAGTGCAAAAAGGAATGCGATCACACTTCGCTTGGTTGGTTTCCGAATCCTCTCCGACAAATGCAAATTAACAGGGTATGCTTATTGATCAAATGTCACGTGTATTCGTAACACCCGTGTAGCAAAAGCGCAAAGTGGAGAGGTATCGAACTTCTGGTACTGTAGTAAGTCTTCTTAACGTCATTTTTTCTTCTGTTATAACAACAACTTCTTTCTCAGTGTCAGACCCGGTCTTATTCTCGTGTTGCAACAATAACCTTAGGGGTTGTCTGAGCAAAATAACAGATTCCTTGTTATTTTAAAAATAACATTTATAGTTTTCCTTAGTCCCTTTCATTACACTCATGATTATTATGTAATAACGGTGACGCGTGACTCAGCGAGTGTGACATTGGGTACCCCCCTATAGGGACCATGGGATCAGGAGACAGCCTTTGCATACGTGCGTCCTTTCCGTCCTGGCTCTTGACCCGTGTAGATACAGGTAAATCGCTGTTTTCCCTTCCTTCCCTCACTTGCTGAGTCACGTACCATAGTTTTTGGCGTTTTTGCTGTCCTCACCTTTACTGGTCATTATTCTAAGCTTTCAGTCTTAGATAGATTATTGATTTTACAAATATGTATTTGTTAATTGTGGTTTGTAAAAAACGGCTTTGGGATAACCTTTTTTCATTATAACATAGCTACCGGTGCCAGGCGCACACCCCCCCCCCCCCCCCCCCTCCTTAGCGGCCAAATATTGGGTCATTTCTTATTAAGGAATCTACAAATGCTATGCTTTTCCATATGATACCTATAACTGCGCATCCCCCCCCCCCTCAAGCCTTTCCTGGGTACGCGCCTGTATACCAAATCCAATCTGCTTACCTGTGTCGTGGCATCAACTTCTTCCTTTATAGCAGAGACCATAGCAATTGTGGATCCTATCTGCTTGACAGCTGACAGTGAAGTTACCGTTTTGTTTTCGAACAAATCGACCACCATACTTCTTGTCTGAAAATCAGAACAAAAGAAAATGTTATATAGAAGAGAACAAGAACGCAAGACTTCGTGATATGAAGACTTAAATTGGGAGGGAACAGTATCAAAGGCGAAGTCTGCAGACCTAACCAAACCCAGAAGTTAAGCTGTTATTCCACTATTTTATTTAATTGATTTCAAACATTCTTCCTAAAGCTTAAAATTGAGTTGTTATTCTGTATTTAGAACAGACTCTTAGTCTGCTCAGCGGCCTCCTCCATTAGCGGATACTGAAACCCCAACCTTTTCATTATCGACCAATCAGAATGGTAGAGAGTCAACGATAACCGTCACGAATATCAAGGTGGAATACTTGTGTCACTAATAAGAGTTGTAGCACCAATACATACTATCACGAGTAGCACCAATACATACTTCACGAATTATATCAAGCACTCAACGGTAGTCATTGGCGAGTCATGGCAATCCATTGTAGTCAATGGCTAGCCTACGTGTAGCGGCTGACTCGCGAAATCCTCTCGTAGCGTCTACGCAACGGCGGCGATAATCGTGTTCCGCGACGTCACGGCTTTCACAGGAAAACCTAAAATAGACTCTGATTGGCCACTGACTTAGTAACTTTCTCTTGGATATTTTGATTGGCCCAGATCAGAAGTTGAAATTAAGGTTCCCGCTGTTTACGATGTGAGTTTATCAAGCGGTTCAAATATGGAGAAAAACTCTCCCACCTAATCGCGATAAATCTGTCCTAAGTTCAGCCTTAGACATGTGTCAACGTTTTTTGGGATACAGAAACCACACAAAGAACAAGAGAAGGCTTTCTCTGCTTTTTTGAACGATGATGTCGATGTCTTTCTACGAAAAGTCTTTCATTTACCAAGCAATTTCGTTATTTTAGTTATTTTCCTAAGTTCTATCCAAAATGGCTAGGTTTTTACCAAATTTTTCCTTTTAAGCTGCAGATCACGGCAATCCTGAATATGTATGCGCTTGTGTTGTGTACACAGAAATCTAAACGCTCAAGTTCACATCGAACGCTGAAAGTCGAGGAGCGCTTGCCATCCATGAGACACCGTTCGTAATCTTTCTCAATTACCCTCTTACAAAGAATGCAGGTATACATTAGCAGAATTAAAACGAAGGAATGTGCACGTGGAAAGTAGCAGCATTAGGGGGCAATGTTGGAATGTTTGTTTTGCATGACGAAACCTGAACGTGTTTGCGCGCTGAATAAGAGAAAAGCCATTCATAGATGTCAAAATTAATCTATTCAAATTTATTACAATGGCGTCACGGAACATGATTATCGCCGGCGTTGCGTAGACGCTACGAGAGGATCTCGCGAGTCAACGGCTACACGTAGGCTAGTCAATGGCAAGTCATATCAGTCTATGGTAGTACACGGCCATACTCAAAGCATGGCAAGCCATGGCACACCATGGCAGTGTATGGCAAAACATTGCCATGACGTGCCATGGGATGCCATACTAAACGTTTGGTAAGCCATGGCACACCATGGCAGTGTATGGCAAGACATCTAAACACAGAAATCTAAACGCTCAAGTTCACATCGAACGCTGAAAGTCGAGGAGCGCTTGCCATCCATGAGATACCGTTCGTAATCTTTCTCAATTACCCTCTTACAAAGAATGCAGGTATACATTAGCAGAATTAAAACGAAGGGATGTGCACTTGGAAAGTAGCAGCATTAGGGGGCGATGTTGGAATGTTTGTTTTGCATGACGAAACCTGAACGTGTTTGCGCGCTGAATAAGAGAAAAGCCATTCATAGATACATGGCACATCATGGCAATGTATGGCAAAACATTGCCATGACGTGCCATAATTAAAGTATGGTAAGCCATGGCACGTCATGGCAATGAATGACAGGTTATGTCAATACTTGGTAAACCATGTTAAGCCATGGCACATCATGGCAATGTTTTGCCATACATTGCCATGGTCTGCCATAATGTGCCATGGCTAGCCATGGTCCACCAAAGTATAGCCATAACCTGCCATACGCTGCCATGGTGTGCCATGGCTAGCCATGGTCCACCAAAGTATAGCCATAATCTGCCATACACTCTACGTAATCGTAGACTGCAAGACATTTGCATCTTAATGTACAAAGTTAAAAATGGCCTTTGTCCATCTGGGATTAGTGATTTGTTTTCTAAAAAAAACACGAACTATAATTTAAGATTGTCCGATTTTGTTATTCCAAGATTTAACACAGTCACTTACGGGAAACATTCCCTAAGATATATGGGGGCTAAACTATGGAATAGCCTACCTAGGGCAGAAAGATCAATTGACAGTTTAAAAAGTTTTAAAGTGACTATGAGAAAAAAGGATTTCGAATTTATAGAAAATTGCAAGGGCTGTGCCCTATGTTCCGCATGATAATTTTTAAATCTAGTCAATTTTTTTTTCATAATTTCATATAGATTACAATCAATTTACATGTATTTATATATATATATATATATATATATATATATATATATATATATATTTATATTTATTTAGCTTTATCAGTAAGAATCTACAATTTTAAATTTTTAATAATCAGTATAATTTTTATAATTTTATCTTTTTTTTGTGTCCCCCAATTAGTAGGGGTCTTATCCCCGGCTATCTATCTATCTATCTATCTATCTATCTATCTATCTATCTATCTATCTATCTATCTATCTATCTATCTATCTATCTATCTATCTATCTATCTATCTATCTATCTATCTATCTATCTATCTATCTATCTATCTATCTATCTATCTATCTATCTATCTATCTATCTATCTATCTATCTATCTATCTATCTATCTATCTATCTATCTATCTATCTATCTATCTATCTATCTATCTATCTATCTATCTATCTATCTATCTATCTATCTATCTATCTATCTATCTATCTATCTATCTATCTATCTATCTATCTATCTATCTATCTATCTATCTATCTATCTATCTATCTATCTATCTATCTATCTATCTATCTATCTATCTATCTATCTATCTATCTATCTATCTATCTATCTATCTATCTATCTATCTATCTATCTATCTATCTATCTATCTATCTATCTATCTATCTATCTATCTATCTATCTATCTATCTATCTATCTATCTATCTATCTATCTATCTATCTATCTATCTATCTATCTATCTATCTATCTATCTATCTATCTATCTATCTATCTATCTATCTATCTATCTATCTATCTATCTATCTATCTATCTATCTATCTATCTATCTATCTATCTATCTATCTATCTATCTATCTATCTATCTATCTATCTATCTATCTATCTATCTATCTATCTATCTATCTATCTATCTATCTATCTATCTATCTATCTATCTATCTATCTATCTATCTATCTATCTATCTATCTATCTATCTATCTATCTATCTATCTATCTATCTATCTATCTATCTATCTATCTATCTATCTATCTATCTATCTATCTATCTATCTATCTATCTATCTATCTATCTATCTATCTATCTATCTATCTATCTATCTATCTATCTATCTATCTATCTATCTATCTATCTATCTATCTATCTATCTATCTATCTATCTATCTATCTATCTATCTATCTATCTATCTATCTATCTATCTATCTATCTATCTATCTATCTATCTATCTATCTATCTATCTATCTATCTATCTATCTATCTATCTATCTATCTATCTATCTATCTATCTATCTATCTATCTATCTATCTATCTATCTATCTATCTATCTATCTATCTATCTATCTATCTATCTATCTATCTATCTATCTATCTATCTATCTATCTATCTATCTATCTATCTATCTATCTATCTATCTATCTATCTATCTATCTATCTATCTATCTATCTATCTATCTATCTATCTATCTATCTATCTATCTATCTATCTATCTATCTATCTATCTATCTATCTATCTATCTATCTATCTATCTATCTATCTATCTATCTATCTATCTATCTATCTATCTATCTATCTATCTATCTATCTATCTATCTATCTATCTATCTATCTATCTATCTATCTATCTATCTATCTATCTATCTATCTATCTATCTATCTATCTATCTATCTATCTATCTATCTATCTATCTATCTATCTATCTATCTATCTATCTATCTATCTATCTATCTATCTATCTATCTATCTATCTATCTATCTATCTATCTATCTATCTATCTATCTATCTATCTATCTATCTATCTATCTATCTATCTATCTATCTATCTATCTATCTATCTATCTATCTATCTATCTATCTATCTATCTATCTATCTATCTATCTATCTATCTATCTATCTATCTATCTATCTATCTATCTATCTATCTATCTATCTATCTATCTATCTATCTATCTATCTATCTATCTATCTATCTATCTATCTATCTATCTATCTATCTATCTATCTATCTATCTATCTATCTATCTATCTATCTATCTATCTATCTATCTATCTATCTATCTATCTATCTATCTATCTATCTATCTATCTATCTATCTATCTATCTATCTATCTATCTATCTATCTATCTATCTATCTATCTATCTATCTATCTATCTATCTATCTATACACTGCCATGGTGTGCCATGGCTAGCCATGGTCCACCAAAGTATAGCCATAACCTGCCATACACTGCCATGGTGTGCCATGGCTAGCCATGGTCCACCAAAGTATAGCCATAACCTGCCATACACTGCCATGGTGTGCCATGGCTAGCCATGGTCCACCAAAGTATAGCCATAACCTGCCATACACTGCCATGGTGTGCCATGGTGTGCCATGTTTTGATTATGGCAGTGTATAACCATAGACTGACATGACTTGCCATTGTCTACAATGGATTGCCATGATTCGCCAATGAGTACCGTTATGTGCTTGATATAATTCGTGATACTATGTATTGGTGCTACAACCCTTATTAGTGACACAAGGATTCCACATTGATATTCGTTACGGTTATCATTGACGGTAAACCTCCAGGATACTGAAACAGTTTGCTCACATTGCTATTGGCTTGGTGGGAGTAAAATTAAGAAAATCCAATTTTTTGGAACGACTATCAGAAGAATCTTCTCAAGAAGGAGAGAACGGTTAATACCATCAATGAGCGAGTGGATTAGGTGAAATGTGCATGTAGCTTGTGATAAAACTCAGTCACTTCTGAGATTGTTCGGATTTTCACGAAAAAAATGCGAATAACACAATTCAGAGGTGTAATTAGTCGATCTCTCAGCCTATAGAAAAATATCTGCTTATGAAAACCTGCCTTATATTTACATACATTTCCAATGGTATGATGGTACGAGAATATCAGACACAATATCAGATTCTACTGCCTAGCACCTTTTGTCTTGTCGACCTGTCTTCCTCGCTCCCACTCCTCCCAGAATGTGTCGCCAAGATGTTAATAATTGACATCTGGCAATTGATTTCTTGTGTCAACTCCTGTGTCTTTCCATCGATCATGAGCTTATTGATCATACCGTCCTGGTCAGCAATCAGTTGGTAAACCTCATCGGTCAGCGCATTTTCTTCCCCAGGGGGAATAAGCACCTAAGGGAAATATAAAACATTTGTTTTTTGAATTTTGAATTTGTCCTGTTGAAAACTAGTCAAGTTAGCATATTATCTAGTCTTCTTTCTTAGTTAGTCTTACACTACGGCTTTCTTTATTTTATGCTTATCTAAAGAGAGCTTAGGATCTGCCTCCCCCCCTTGCTTCTATCATTTTGCCCTACCCCTTTAATTTAAGGCATACTTTTATTATTAAGATAGAAGTTCACACAGAGGGTGCAGGGGGTGCGTTCGCCCTCCCCCCACCCCAACCCCCCACAACGGGCGACACGCCCACTTCCAGTTCGAAATAGAAGTGCTATTTGTAGACAGAATTATAAAGCATATAAGCTTTTTATAAAGAAAAAAAAAAGCATTCTAGATCACTCTGGTACGTCATAAGTCATAAGACTTTTTTGTAACCAAATCCGATAATAAACGTCCCGTGGAGATACTGCAATGGCATCAAAAAATCCCTTTTTGTCCCCCCCACCTCCCCCGAGAAAATAAGAACAACTTTTTCGGATTTCGCACCCCCAAAGACAACATAAATAAGCTAACTCTTTTTCAGTGTTCTGGCCCAAGAACCGAAACTTTGAGATCAACTTTGTAGCAAAATAACGTCGGTGTCGGTGTTGAAAAGCAATAAGAGTGCCTACATACCTGTGTAGCCATCACCTGGGTAGTGTATGAACCAAAGCAGTCGGCTATTTTTACAACGGCCTCCAGAGTGAAGTTTTTGCCGGGGTTTCCTACAGGTAACTTGGTAACGACGGTGTTGCGCTCGCCATAGTATAATGTTGTCGCCAGCCCGAACATGTTAATGTAGTTGAATTCGTAATTTAGCGGCGTGTCAGTGTCCTGCCAGTCGGAACACGATAAAGTGAACTCAGTTATGTTGGCTAACCCTGTAGGTTTATCAATAAAGCAAGAACCAAACTGTGGAGGTAGGTTTACTATAAACACGTATTCAGAGCGACCGTCTGTTCTTCCGTACATTCGACCAGTTAAGATAAGCCTGTATTTGACGCCTCCTTTCAGTGAATTCGCTCGCATTACTATGAATTTTTGAAGTGTTCCCGTGGTTGTTATATTATCCATGTGGTTTGCTGATACTAGCAATGACCGTCCATCTGCAGTTTCCTCAAATAACTGCCAGGAGTAGGAAACCGGGTTTGTGATTGTCTCGTTTTCACATGATCCTACAAACGAAAACTTCTCGCTTGAAAAAGCCTTTGCCCTGCAGTTCCTCAAGCAACTGAAAATAAAAACAATATAAAATGTGGTATCATTGTTTGTCCTACACTCGTACAAGCAGGCCAAAAATATCATCTTCAGGCGCATTTTTTAGTCCAAGCTTGGCTTGGCTTAGTTTATTTTGGAACATTATCATACAATTTCATCAAAATCTTAAACTAAGTAGAGAAAAAGTAAATGTCAACAATCACCCAAGAGCGTAAAACTACAGACATCGATTCATTGAAAAAAATGCCCCATATGCCGAATTATGAGTGGAATTTAATATACCAGCTACTTAATTAATCAATGCATCAAAATTTCATTCGCTATTTTAGCATTTGCCTATCCCGCGTAGCAAGCTCAAACGGCTGGGGAAGATGAGGCCTCATTTTAAACAACCTTACAATGAGTGGACTTTAATATAACAGCTACTTAATTAATCAATGCATCAAGATTTCATTCGCTATTTTACCATTTGCCTATCCAGCGTAGCAAGCTCAAACGGCTGGGGAAGATGAGGCCTCACTTTATACAACCTTACAATAAGTGGAATTTAATATAACTGCTACTTAATTAATCAATGCATCAAGATTTCATTCGCTATTTTACCATTTGACTATCCAGCGTAGCAAGCTCAAACGGCTGGGGAAGATGAGGCCTCACTTTATACAACCTTACAATAAGTGGAATTTAATATAACAGCTACTTAATTAATCAATGCATCAAGATTTCATTCGCTATTTTACCATTTGACTATCCAGCGTAGCAAGCTCAAACGGCTGGGGAAGATGAGGCCTCATCCTCTCCTTTCCCTAGCGCGCGCCTAGTAATCGTCGCTCTTCTTTCCAACCCGTTGGGCTTGTTACGCAGGCTACCATTTACCTTATTTCAAGCGCTGGCGGGTTCCCCGGTACGACGTGCAGCGTTTGCGTTGTCATCGTGCGTCTTTTGACCTCGCGTAGAGTACGGGCCACCACCAGTACAATAGCATATGACTCATTCACAAGCAACCTTCCAAGATCAAGGCTCACGTTATCCCCAGCCTTCATCAACCGATTTGGATAAGAACTATTGCAGAATCGCTCATGACTGAACTCTGGAGAGTACTCCAGTGGTTGCCCTGCGCTGAGAACCTCGATGTCCGCTTTTATTGTGCTGTTTTTATTGTAACAGAACCAATAATAGTTGAAATCTGAGGTTCCGTCGTAGTCCGGGTCGTACGAATTAGACGCATCAAACGTTACAACGGAGCCAAATTTCCGCGTGATCACCTGCCCGCCTCTAATAGTCGCAACAAGAGAACTTGGCTTAATTTGGAAGTACGCATCAGCGTGTTGGTATACTCCCTCCTGTCCTCTCATGGAAACGTTGAATCGTACCCTGTATTGCCCATAATGAAGAGTCTTTGGTTCCAAGGTATAGTCCTCAAACGTGCCAACTGTTTGCGGCTCACCGATCGGTGTTAGCGCCTGGATGGTCCAAACATTGTCTTTCAACTGAGTTGCTTTGCAATCGATAACGGTAGCTGTTAAAAACGTTTTAGCGATCGGGCGAGTCAGGGCTGTTGCGTTTTCTTTATCAAGTCCAAGATTTATAATACTTGTGTTTGGATTGTTACAAGGAATCTTCAGGGCTACTACATGACCATATATGGTAAACTCTGATACTAAATTCCAGGCTGTCAGTTTGGTGTAGTACACTTTGACTTCCTGGTAAATGTGTCCAAAGGTAAGTGGTCCAGCTTCGTCTTTGAATGTCACGTTTGAGAATCTAGCAAGACAATGGCTTTTCCCATAACCAATCACGGTATCGTTACCGATATCCGCCACATAACACGAGTTTGTACCGAACTCAGACGCTGTTATGGTAAACGTCATCGTTTCGTTGATTTCCCGCGGCGAGTCACTGGTAAGCTGAGGTTCTTCAATTTGATTTTGAACAATGGCCACTCCGTTAGATACTATATACCCAAGGTTGTTGCTACAGTTTACGGTAACATCATATACACCAACGTTGTTATAGAGGTACGTTATAACGGCTTTGTTCTCAAGGGAAGATACGAGAGAAGAGTTGCCATCGCCAAAGCTCCAAATACATTCGTATGGATTGGAGCCATTTACATCAAAGTGCATCAGTGATGCCCCCAAAAAAGATTGCGGGCGAACTGTCAGGTTTGTTTTAGTAAAAGGGATAATCTCATAGACTTCGATAACGAGCGATGCATTTGCTTGACTTACGTTATTAAATAGATGCACTGTGACATTATAGACTCCTGGAAGGGGGTAATTATGCACAAGTGAAAATACCACTATTTCTGTATACAGTACACCATTATCCATGGTGTAATTGACATGAGGGTTCGATCCATTAACCTCTAGGAGTATCTCAAGGTTATCGAGCTGGTATATTCGGTCAAATTTCCCCAGATTTCGTAGTGAGATGTTGAGTATATTCACAGGGTGTTCTACAATAACAGGGGCAAATATCGTTTGGTTGCTGACAAAGTTTGAGGTAAGCAGGGTAACAATGTAGATCCCTGGTGTGGTGAAGATATGAGAGCAAGTTGAAACATGGGGCCTTTCAGACTCTCCAACAGTCACATTACATCCAATGGTTTCGTCTCCATAATTGACGTAAGCAATTACCATTGTTCCAACATCAAACGTCCAGAAAAAGGTGAATGTCTTCCCGACTAATATGGAAGAGCTTATATTTACAAATGCCAGTCCTGAGATAGCGTTCTGTGTATAGATGATCCCTATGTTTGGTAGATGTTTTTCGCGAGAAACGCGCACAGGGTAGATTCCCGGAAGGGAGAAGGCGTGACTGACACTGCATACTGTCGTGTTGGTTGAGGTATTACCAATACTATAAGTAGAAAATTTGCTATCATCACACGAAGGTTGCTCAACAGTGAATGACTCGTCCGTTCTGGTGTACAATGGAAAGGTGATGTTCGGTGCTGAAACAGATAATAAGTATAAGTATGGTTAAAAAGATCCTCAATTCTAATTTATGCGAATGTCTTCCACGTTAGAGCAGGTGACCAAGGCTAACAACTTGCAATGCAAAGTTTTCTTATATTAGATCTCCAACCTTTTGTACATACATATAGCTAAATTTTGTAAATCTGATGACATCCAACATCCCGTACCTGGACAGAGATGAATATTGCATGGGCGTGTTCTAACCCTTGGCCCTAGCACATCGCAGTCAGTACCATTGAAGTTCGGTTCAGGATTTGTGCAATTCCTGGTTTTCGTCTGGATACCACCACCACAAGTTACTGGGCACTCGGACCAGGCAGTAAAGTTAGTGTAACCACCATTTTGAGCAGGAGGAGTTGGTACTAGAAAATAATAATTAAGGTGAAATTAAAATCATTTGATAAACGTAAATGTACTCTATTTTTTTTTTCAGGGAAGGGCTTATAACTAAATGATCGTGTCAGAAAATATGCTCGCGACAATTAACTTAAATAATTTAAAAAGAACATACAGGTCAGATCATCTACTTCTCTAGAGTAACTTTAACTCTTCGTGCCATAAATATTACTCGGAGTTAGGCCTAGGACAAATGCTGTTTTTTGTACCTCTCCAAACACGTACGAACCGAGTCGATTGTCAATTTTATTTGCATTTGAACTCTGAGTTCAAACCCCTTTAGAGCTCAAACCTCGGGAATCTTTAAGTTTTCTAAGCTTTTCCATGTTATACTGTATCCTATGCATGTCTTGTTAGGCGTTTTAACCAACAACTTAATCTGTCATAATTACTTAGGTACACGCACATAAATACAATGAAAACTCATTGATAAGCAGAACACTCGATAACTAAAACTAATATTTATCCCCCTTTAAACAGCCCACATTTTGGAGTAAGTACGCAGCTGCTTTGTCTCCTATTATCTTTGTTTTACAAAGGAGTTCTTTTGTCTTTATTCTTCTCGTTCTTTGTGTTATAGTGCGGATATTGTTCATTTGCCCAATCAAATTGAAGCTTGTAAGAGCTGCGCACTGACCCACATTTTGTCATATCCTAGCAAAGTACCAAATGTGAGAAAGCATTAATTTCCATCGGCTGATTTTGAGAAGTCAATGCGATATCTTCGGTTGAATTTGCTAAATAAAGCGTTGAATGAAAACAAATAACAAAGGTGTTGCTGACAAAGGTAAGTATGAGGCCCCGTCCACACGTATCCGTTTTTATTTGAAAACGCAACGTTTTTGTTACGGATACGGGTATCGTCCACACATAATCCGCGAAAAAGGTGACTTGAAAAAAAACTTGAAAACGCTCTCCAGGGTGGAAGAATTCGAAAACGATACCTTATTGGTGCTGTGGGGACGGACGAAAACGGAACCCTTCGAAAACGATGGCGTGTGACTCTGGTCAAGTCCACTTGGCGCGCAAGTACGCATTCGTGGTATAACTTTTTCGATTTCTTTTCGTTTCTGTATTTTCGTGTGGACGCACGTATCTAAATGAAAACGCTACGTGTGGACGCAAATTTTTTTGACAACGGAACAAAAAGGTTGCGTTTTCAACGAAAACGGATACGTGGAAACGGGGTCTGAGTTACTTGGAGTCTGCGGTGGCACTATTTTAATAATGCCTAGTGCACACTAGCAACATATGAACACAACGACACGGGCGCGCGCACTATGTTTAGCCCGACATAACGACATGGACATAATGACATAAAAGAAAAAACATGTTTTTTCTCTTTTGTCCGTTCGTTATGTCGAAGATAAGAGTGCGCGCGCCCATGTCGTTATGTAGATATATCGCTAGTGTGCACTAGGCTTAACTTATTGGAGTTTAGAATTTACCGTGGCAACCAAGAAGCTCTACTCTCATGCATGGTCTTTCAACCCATGTCAGGACATGGAATCGCACATAACGCGCCGTGAAGTTATTGGACAGAATATGGTAAGCCACTTCTTCAGGCTTTTCGTGGTTACCAGGAAATACCTATAAGAAAATGCCAGTTACATACTATCATCAATACCATCACCAATGCTGTAATTCTGCACTAGAAGAGTAAATCAATACCTTAGCTTTCCCATTTTCTGTGAAGTTAGTCCAAGACAGACCGTCCGAGCTGTACAACAAGGCATAGCTTGAGACTGTCTGGGTGTAATGAAAAAATCTTCCTTGAGTCGCTACCCCAGCGATGACCATTTCCTCGCCTAGGTCTATCTGTAGCTTGCGCTCTGTGTCGCTGCCAGACACGCACCAAGCCCCCTGATACCTATCTTGTTGCTTAAAACTTAGAAGCCGACCATGCCATGGTGATTCATTTTCCAAGTCTAAAGTGGCGTTCATCGATTTCATCGCAGAGTTGGGGATCAACCCATAATTTATACCAAGAGGACTGAAACAGACTAGGCCCAAACAAATATTGTGATAATTGCAAGCTGGCATCGTTAATAATAAAGCATGTATGATCTCAATAGAAAAGCCATCTTAACTACTTCAAAGCAACCATAATCGAGTTAAGCCACTGAATGCAATTAATCGATAAACTGTATTAGAAATCTATTTAATGTTTTAGGTCTTAAAGTTACACGTTTGTATGTAACTTTTCATGCTATTGTTTTAATAAAGATCTTATCTATCTATCTATCTAAACGAAATAAGATACGGTTTCCGGGAGGACTGCTGAGAAATAGCTTGTTCTACATGCAATCTATGATTTTACAGTCGGCGTGTATGATATACCCTGGAAAAGACAATCAAGTTTTCTCTCTATGTAATCAACAAAGCTTTTTAAATTAATTTATCGTTATAACTAGGGGCGAGGCTCATATTCACCTGAATTTCCGATTAGCTCCACGCGCATGCAAATAGAACCATTCCAGGAATGTGGGTGAATTCTGACGTGGCGTGCTGTGATTGGCGGATGAAGTTCCTGTCTCATAACATGATGGGGATTTTGATTTCCCGTTAAAACCTATCAAACAAAAATATAGTTAAACATTTATTAAAAATGTATAAAAAAGGCTATTTTTTACTACTTATTCAATATTGGAAGAAAATTATGGAGTATTCTCAAAAAAACCAAGTTATTATTAAGACAAGTTTTATACTTCGTTCACATCGCATCAGGGTTTTATAATTACCCGATGAAAATGGGTGCTTTTTCCGACTTGCTAGGATGATAAAATGACCACTGAAAGAGACTGGGAAGAGGCTGGCATTCATGCTACACCTCAAGTGCTCGCATAATGTTAGCATTTGTGAAACAGCAAATCAAAGTACCTCAGGATATCGACAGACTACAGACAACTTGTATGTAAAGGAAAATTTATTTTAATTGCAATATAACTTGTTACGATTTGCCGTACCTTAATGTCTTCATTATCAGAATACCATTCCCAGCTTTCACTCTTCTGGGAATATGACACCGAGTACTCGGTCACCCATGACTCATGCCCGGTCCTATGTTGTCCTTGAGTAACTATAGCAACAACGTGATGCGTGTACTTTAGGTCTATCTGTAGGTACTGTTGGGTATCCTGTGCACCAGCACACCAAGCGCGGTAGAGTGTGTCTGAGTCTAGTCGTGTGTTGAATGCCGAGAAGAGCTTTTCTTCTTCTTCTTGGAAGAACTGGCCAGCAAGGACTGAGCTAGCGGAGATCTCGTCATCTTCTATCTTTTGATTTCCCATTCCCAATTCGTGAGTATGGTCTGAATATGATTTAAAAGGCAAAGATTCATATAGTAGAATAGACCGCGGTGATCCTAGTCCCTAATTCCTCAGTTCCTAAGTCAGTTCCTAGTCAGTTCCTTATCGGGGTCAGGGGGGGTACTTCATAAAAAAGCTAAAATAGTAAAAATACTTCATTTACCGAGTAAAATCGGCTAGTATCGGTAGAAAGGCGTGAAAGAATTATAAATATGGTTTATAAATTTTTGTAATTATTGTGGATTGTAGATTAATGCCTAGTAGAGTCTAGACATTGACTAGACTTGTCTGGTGTCTAATTTAGACGAATCCAATTTTCTATTTAATAATTAATGTTTTCAACGGTGAAGACCACCCAAGTAGGTCACGCTTGGATCACGCGCTTGGTAGTCACGCTAACCATAACTAACTGCGCTACATCTAAATTACGGATAGTAAAATAGAAACTGGACCTGAAGTGACCTAGCTCCTAGCTCCTAGCCCGGGCTTGTACTCTCGTTCCTAGTTATAGACAAACATCCAAAAATCATGCCAATCTCTATGAATTTTGTAAAGTGAGAAAAAAACACTTTTTCGGATGATTATGCACAGATACCTGTCAATTCCAGTGCATTTCTTCTTTTATTCTTCGGTTTCTAATAGTAAGAGTTCTAACTACGAAACACACGTTTTCCGAACCTACTCAATTACGCAACAACTCGTAATCCGTTCCTACTTCAGTAAAGCATAGTTGTTCCTACATCGTTTCTATTTGTACAAACAAATCCAAATTGGTACCCCTGATTTTTTACCCAGTTGTATTATACTGTGTTGTGCATTAAAGTGCGTGTGAAAAGTGTAAATTTTATTTCTATATAATTAGAAACTAGTCCCTACTTCCGGTCACGAGTAGAAACCAATTAGAAACTGGTCTAAAAATGATGCAAATCACTATGAACTTCTTTCGGATGATTCTAATTTTATCGCGGCTAGAAGTCATTCTGCAGTCAATCAAGGGACTCATAGCATGAATCTTTGCAAATAGCACTGAATAATTTTGAGAGAAGGTATCTGAATTGAAGTAGAGACTATATTGGAATGAGTCTTTTCTTCGAGTATAGGATCTTTTTTTGAATGTTTTTCACTAAATAATGACTGAAAGAGAAATTTAGCATAAATCCGATGAATAGCTTAAAAATCGATGTAAAAAATTATGGTGGCGTATTTCCAGCCGTACTCTCCAATTCTACACAGAAAATGGGTAATTTTGATTTTTTTTGTTATTGAAAAATTACCACCCACCCCCTTTCCATTAGTAACTGATTAGGAAATGACTAGGAACCAAGAAGTTTTAGGAACCAGGATCACCGTGGTGTAGAATAGTAAAAGTAAAATACAAAAAAAAAACCGTCACCGAAGCCAATTTTTTTTTAAAATATGAACAAGTCGCTTTTAAAACAACTATGAAAAATGATATGATTTCGATAAGTGTAAATGTGAACCACTTGTTATTGACTAAGGCATATGTAAATCCGGAATTTTATTACTCTATAAGAATCCATAGAATAGCAATAAGGGGAAACGCTGATTTGAAGAGGCTCTTAAAAGAATTTTTGTGAAAAATACATGGATAATAAAGAATAACGCACCAAAAACTGGTATTCGACTCTGCCAAATTTTCGTCTTTAATAAGACTTCTTCTTGAAGAAGTCTTATTAACCTATTATGACTCCTGGCTATTTTTGAGCTGAATTTATAAAAAAACAGACTGAAAACAGATACCTCCCCCCTATTCTGAGTTTTATACAGCCCGTCAAAGTCAAACACCGCTGCACCTAGTCAGCGGTATCCTAGCTTTCCAACAGTGCTTTGCGGTCCCATCTCAAATCCTTTGTCGCTACGCTGAGGCAAGCACAAGTTGGTGGTTGCTTGTATTTTTCATAAAATATACAGCTTTGAGCATATTGGGAGAGTGTTCTAGGGCATCATGAAGTCTTTTGGGGCATGATTGAGTGCTGTTCGTATGGATATTTGCAAGCAAAGGTGGATGCATGGTGTTTTTTTCTTGTTTGGTTTTGCCTGGATGAGAAAATAATTTTCTAATGAATCACAGCTCTCCTAAATGCTGTCTTTTGTAAAACAAAAATTGATTCAAAAATTGTTTACTCTGCTATTCTGGGTCTCTATGACCTGGAATTGATTTGTTTGGCTTCGGGGTAAAAAACATCTAACTTTGGGGAGAGGAGTGTTGACTGGCCCTTCCCTCGTGAACGTTTCCCCGGATCTTTCAGAATGCTTTGCAATCCGTAAAGGCATCCAAGTGGTTTCACAAGCTTTCAAGGAGTGTGTTTTGTGGCCATGGAAATCGACCTGGAGGATCAGAATAAAGGTATCTATTTGTGTCTTGAGCTGATCTCTCTCCCTTGCGTGGTATTTTGAGCGTTTTGTTGAGAGGGGTGACTCTTCTTTTCTTTTGTTCGATTTGAAACTTGTAAAAGAACCTGAGCTATTATTTGGCTAAAGAGTAGTTGCTATCACCTTGGTTGAATACATATCTTCAAAACCATTTATCCCTTAGACTGATGCCTGAGTATCTTCATCTTGTTGTGTTTATTTTGCATTTATGAAGTTTTGGGGTTGTGGGTACTTCTCAAGGCCGGTACAGGCCGGTTGAGGGGTCAATGTGTTATAGACGGAAATTCGCCAGAGTCGAATACCAGTTTTTGGTGCATTGTATTTATTCTTCTGGTTTAAGATCACGACTATTTGGGCCTTTTGGGCTAAAAAGGTATAGATATTATATAATGATTTCCTTCACTAACTTGATCAAAGAAGTGTAATTACTGTATTAACTGCCCTCTTGAATAACAATAGAATCCAAGATCGCTGTCAAAACATTTTGTCATTAAAATTGGGGATGCTTCCCTAATAAGTTCTTATGGGCTCTTTTAATTGTTTGGTGGAATCATTTCTGATTCGAACTTCGCTTAGAAATCTTAAGTTGCAATAAGTGATTGGTTAGCCAAGTTCTCCTCATTAAATGCCTAGACGTCAAGGCCCACATCGTTCTTAGACTTTATGTGAGCTGGTACAACGCACCGTGGTATGCCTGGTAAAGTACAGACATAAGAGTTCTCGAAACACAACCTTATTTTTACGACCTCTTTGAGAACAATCGTACGATATTTGTTATGTTTTGATGTATCATCTTACCACATCCGATGATATTATGCAATTCCATGCAAAGGGAATCCTTAAAAAAGGGAATGATTTTGATGAAACGCGCTGAGAAATGCTCAAAGAGGTCGTGGCGTCCAGTTGTAAAGGTCTGAAACAAAAAACAAAAATATTACAGATGTAGTCCACATATATCACCTGGCTAGAACTAGGGTGAACAGCTTCTTACCCTTGGGGACAGTTCTCCCCGGCTACGATAGGCTGTGAAGCCCTGGTTCTCATTGGCATATAGCAAGTTGTAGAGCAGCGACTGCGTGCCATGATCCTGAATATCTATTCCTTTAACTAGCACTTCTCGTGAAAGCTCGAGCTGCAAGAACTGCCTGCTGTCGTTGAACTCTGCGCACCACGTGATGTGACCGGTCAGTGAAGCATTGTGGGTTAACATTCCATATGTGTGGCTCATGGTGTAGTTTACGCCAGGTTCCGTATAAGAAGAGTTCTCGCTTGGAAATAAGATACTTGAATTGCAAACTAAGTAAGGAATAATAAACATCAAAAGAATAGCATTAGCAAGAATTAAGCAGCTGGTTTCGGATTTACTTATTAAATAGTATGTCAATTCCTCGCTTAAGTTCAGGACAACTTGATTTTATATTTAATACGGCGCCTGGATGGTGATCTAGCAGCCAGTTAATTGAAAGTGTTAGGGAACGGTCTTCCGGGATCTTTAAGACCAGGCTGATCTTTCAGATGACTTTATTCTCCCGAAGGCCAGCACACAATACAATACTACTAAAAAGAGTAAGTAAAATACAGATCTAGACTTGCTGTATTTATACTCTAGGACCAGATAGCAATACATGTGTCGGTGGTCCCACATGGAAGGAAACCAATGCAATACAATCAAAGAGGGAACGGGGAGAATTGCATACGTTAAGCAAAATAGACCGATCATGAAAAAGAGCAAAGGGGTGGGAAATCACTGCTGAATTGATCCCTTGTCCCATCGTATTTACAAAATAATCAAGGTAATAAGTTACTTACCGTAATACCCATAAAGCTCAACTTTCATGCCAGGTGGAAAAAAGCTTGAGTACACGCTTTCAACAAAAATCTTCACGTATCTGGTGGGAGGTGGATGTTTATCCAATGTGTGATTGACAACAACATGCCAAGCATTCATCAGATTTCCTGTGAAAATCTAGGAAAACATTATTAAAAATTACTAAATCAAAATTAGAAAATTAAGAAATATTAGAGTGAATTTTTTGTGTATCAATTATTTTGAATTTAGTGTAGCAGCATTCAGTAATAACAGGAGATATAGTGCATGCGTCATTCTAGGAGTGACCTTGGTATTCCTTTTTACTCATTGAAAGACCTTCCAAATACAGTCCAAGCATAGCTGTCGGGGCGCGTGTTACGTCACACGCTCGGAGCCTTAAGATAAAGATTTCGGACTGCATAATAAGATGAAGTAGAAAAGAGTTAAACTGCGACAAAAATTGATTCGAAACAGTTTCATATCAATATTAATCAATATGGGACATGCGCTAACGTGCGTTTTTGGGTGGCAATTTTGCGCACGCTCAGGCTTTTAACGGCAATATAACAGCAAAAAATAAGCTATCTAGCTCCGAATGAATTTTTTTTCAAAAATTGTTTTTATATAAAGATTTAATTTTTTCGGCGTTCTTTGGCGTGGCGAGCGCAGTCATTTCTGTGTTTATTTTGGCTTGAATTTGCTACCCAAAGATCACGTGATCTCAGCACAAGTTCCTTATTACCAGCTTCAAAGTACCAACACAAACCTTTTTTTGTCCAAATTGCGTATAGTGCACCCACATGACACCATCAGTGCTAAAGTGTAAGCTGTATCCCCGCACGGCGCGGCTTTCATAGCCTTGTGACGCCACCGCCGTTATGACGGCCCCGTAAAGCCCAAGATCCACCAACAGGAAATTGGGGGAACGGGGTGCATACCAATAATTACTCATCATTAAACGACCATTCCAAGGTGGATTTTCACTCCAAGTTAGCGCGGAAATGTTACTAGATGGAATATCGCCATTTTGCATTCCTAAGGCACGGGAACGTCGATCTTTTCGGCCAACTATAACAAAACATAACATAATTAATAAAACATGAAAACAAATATTGGTAAACCATCAACTCGAGTTTTCGTGACGCGATGTGGACACCCGTCCTGAAGTAATCGATGACGTCACCAAAAGCAAAACTATTTGACGTCATCAAAAACCGAAACTTTCATATCTCATGCAGGAAACATAGTTGGACAATCAAACTTGGAAGTTGTGTCAAAAAGAAATTAAGTGGGTAAATGACATGTGAAGCTGAAACAGAACGGGCAAGTGATGTGTGACGCCCTCGACGACATCATAAAAATATACATATATCTGAAGATAAAAGACGTCGTCAGACAACCAAATTTAGAAGATGTCATACGGCCTTGGGAGGTAGTTTCTTAACTAAAGAGGAGATAGCAGTTTCATACGGCCTTGGAAGGTAGTTTCTTAACTTAAGAGGAGATAGTCACGCGAGATGTGTGATGCCATCGGTAGCGTCACAATCAGTCGTGACGCTTTATAGGACGTAAGTCCTAAGATAACTCTACATAGATCCCTATCCGTCAACTTGTATGATTATATCCCAGCATTCTTACCATGAAATCCGTATAATTCCATCCTCAAACAAGCCCTTTGTTTCCACTTCACAGGGTATATTCGGATGAACCTCGCATTAATGGAAGTGTTTAATGTATACTTGATGACAGAACTATCGTCATTGCTTCCTTGAAAAACCTTTAAAATTCATGTAGTTAGCCGCATATTAAGATCAGTTTGTTGTGGATAACTTGTTGTGGATAACTTGTGATCGTAATGCAAATTCTCAGGGACGTCCTGGCGTCCCATGCTAAATCATAAGTTCAGTAGTGATGTCACGTACCTTATTGTAGGTTATTCATTACTTATGTCACGTACCTCATTGTAAGCTATCTATTCCGGAGGACTCGAACCTTATGGTACATTTTCCATTCCTGATGTCACTTGCCTTATCATAAGCTATCCAGTCCTGATGTTTCAGTACCTTATCGTAAGTTATCCAGTCCTGATGTCTCGTACATTATCATCAGTTGTCTAGTCCTAATGTCTCGTACCTTATCGTAAGCAATCCAGTCCTCATGTCACGTACCTTATCGTAAGTTATCCATTCCTGAGGTCTCGTACCTTATCGTAAGCCATCCAGTCCTGATGCCTCGTACCTTATCGTAAGCTATCAAGTCCTGATGTCACGTACCTTATCGTAAGCAATCCAGTCCTCATGTCACGTACCTTATCGTAAGTTATCCAGTCCTGAGGTCTCGTACCTTATCGTAAGCTATCCAGTCCTGATGTTACGTACCTTATCGAAGTTATCAATTCCTAAGGTCTCGTACCTTATCGTAAGTTATCCAGTCCTGATGTCACGTACCTTATCGTAAGTTATTCAGTCCTGAGTTCTCGCACCTTATCGTAAGCTATCCAGTCCTGAGGTCTCGTACCTTATCGTAAGTTATCCAGTCCTGAAGTCTCGTACGTTATCGTAAGTTATCCAGTCCTGATGTTTCGTACCTTATCGTAACCTATCCCGTCCTGAGGTCTCGTACCTTATCGTAAGCTATCCAGTCCTGATGTCACGTACCTTATCGTAGGTTATCCAGTCCTGATGTCACGTACCTGATCGTAAGTTATCCATTCCTGAGGTCTCGTACCTTATAGTAAATTATCTAGTGCTGATGTCGCGTACCTTATTGTAGTTTATCCAGTCCTGATCCAGCTGACGGTAAGAGATCTTAAACTGCTCCACCCAAGCCTCTTTGTTTCTCTGGCCTTGGATCGCGATGAAGCCAATATCGTATTGAGACCTTAAGTCTATCTGTAGGTATGGCCTAATGTCACTCATGTTCGCGCACCATGCCCCATGCCCCCGGGCCGTGTGCAGTCGTGCCATCTCTGGACGCGTGTAGGGATCCATGTAGCTTGACGCTGTCATAAGCTCGTCTTGAATCATGTAGTTGGACAGACCCACTTCAAAACTGCGTGCTGAATGTCAGCAAACACGTAATTTTCAATGAACGAGCATAATCACATAATCAAATGTGCTTTTTTTCGAAGGCAGCATTTTTAAGCAGATTCTTGAAATAAGTTTTTTTTAATATTGAATATTTGGTCTTGATGCAGCATTTACAGGAGCATATGAAACTTGAAATAATTAACTAATGTCATTTTCTACACTACACTATAATAACAAAACTTTTATGATGAAAGAAGTAAAAAGGAAAAAAAATACATATCTAATAAAAATAAAATATAAATATATATCAATTTTTATTCTTGGCGGCGCTTAGTGACAATGCCAAAGAGCATGCTGCATGCAGGCGAGGGCAATCTTGGGAAAAAAAGGCCCTGAAAAACCGTTATTCAAATTCTTTCAATGCAATGCATTAGGGTTAGCATAAATCACAGGTAGCCCAAGCTATTTGCCCCTAATGATATTTACGGTAAAAATAGGGCGAAAAACAAAATTAGTGAAAAGTGAAAAAAAATATCCTGTGTAGTCTAGTGTTGTGTCCATGTTTACTTTTTGCGTGTTCTCTGGCCGTATTAAAGCGCCTTTTTCAAGATTCAAGATTCACGATTTCAACTCTTACCAGAACAAAGTGAAAGGTAGGCAAGTAATTTTGGACATACCTCACGTTCCGTCCTCAAAAACACACTTCCCCCGCTCAATCGCGCTCAAATCACGGCGACATCCTCACAGATAGTTGGAGTCCAAAACCAGCCCAAACCTCGAATTTGGCAACCGTCAAAATGCGCGAGCGCTAAAACATCCCGTGTACCTGTGGCTGCGTAGATTTGGCAAGGGTAAAAAAGGCCCCTAACTGGTTTTTCTATGCCCGGAGATATGTGTGTATATTTTTTTTGCTCTGATTTTGATGTTAAGGGCACGTTTTTTACCCTAGTCTACGTGTTTGGCCACGACAAAAACTTTTTTTAAGATTAGTGCAGACTAATTTCGACGCTCACTCTCAAGGAAGAGACCTCTTTTTTGCGCTCGCGGGGAAGAGGCAATTTTGACGGTTGCCAAATTCATTGTTGGCAAGCATATTACGACGACAAAAAGACGAATATTCTGCCAGATTCCTCTGCAATGGAAAATCGTGTAGCGCTGAGGTTTGGGCTGGTTGGACTCCAACTATCTGTGAGGATGTCGCCGTAAATATCATTAGGGACAAATAAAGTGCTTGGGCTACCTGTGCATAAATCTGCTAACATCGACATCAAGCAATGTCTGCGCATGCGCAAAGGGATACTTTCATAACATTCGTGCGGCCTAGAATTATTTACCTAAACATCCATACACTTCAATACGCAGGCAAGGTTTCCCTACGAAAAACTGGTTAACAAGCTTCAAGTATCTTGCTTGGAGTTTCTGGTATAGTTGCGTCTTTATCCTTGGAACATTAGGGTCGGCAGCTTTAACGCTTATCTAATAACAAAAACTCAGTTACACTAATAAACTGTACCAAATTATGTCTTTGATAAAAGCAATTATTTTATAAATACCCATACATAATTTCATGGCAAAATAAGGAAAGTAATAAATATCGAATAGATAACTTACTTTAAGCACGTACTGTGCATTGGTTGTGCCAAATTTAGCCCATTCTTCGTGCTCCTTCTCTTTGTATTCTACGTAGAAGGAGCTCATCCAATACATTCCAGATGGGTGGCCTTCAGAGGCGAAGCCACTCACGACATAAATGTCTGCAAGATCTATCTGAAGGTATTCCTTGTCTCCCGTCCCATTAGCGCACCAGGACTCGGCTCCCAGCTTTGCTTTCCAGGGCTCTTGGCCTAACTCAAAGCTAGAAGCACTGAATAAAGAACTCGGGAAATTCGCCACACCAATGGGAAAGTCACAACCTACCAATTAATGTGCGCATGATTAAAAATGTTAAGGAAAAAAGTTTAATTGAGCATTTCAAGTTTGTTCTGCCGAAGATTGGTTTGCTTGGTTTGATGACTGGTAGGGGGTGGGTGTGTAGGTGGATGGCTGGTGGGTGGATGAATGTGTAGGTGGGTGGGTGTGTAGGTGGGTGGGTGGGTGTGTAGGCGGGTGGGTGTGTAGGTGGGTGGGTGGGTGTGTAGGTGGGTGGGTGTGTAGGTGGGTGGGTGGGTGTGTAGGTGGGTGGGTGTGTAGGTGGGTGTGTAGGTGGGTGGGTGTGTAGGTGGGTGGGTGGGTGTGTAGGCGGGTGGGTGGGTGTGTAGGTGGGTGTGTAGGTGGGTGGGTGTGTAGGTGGATGGATGTGTAGGTGGGTGGGTGTGTTTCAGTTTCAGAGTCCGTTTAATCTTTGTTTATCGAGGGTAACATATTTAACCGAATATACAGTTTTCTAACATATGGCCTTCGGTTAGTAAGCACTGTCACTTAGGGTGGTCACTGCCAGAGGGTTTATTGCGTCCCCAGTGGTTCTTTTACGTCCCTTCGCTTCAGGTTAGTGTAGTGTAGCTTGAAGAGACGGGGCCTCCGGTTTAGTGTCCTTATCCGAGAAGACTGGAAACACGGGAGAATAACTTCAACTCACTTGTGACACAAATTCGAATCAAGGCAGGAAACCGGAAAATCCCCAGTTTGAGCCAGGATTGGAACCTGGGCCAGAGCGGTGAGAGGCCGATGCGCAAGTCCACCCGTGCTTCCAACTCGGTGGGTGGGTGTGTAGGTGGATGGGTGTGTAGGTGGATGGGTGTGAAGGTGGGTGGGTGTGTAGGTGGGTGGGTGTGTAGGTGGGTGGGTGTGTAGGTGCGTGGGTGTGTAGGTGGATGGGTGTCTAGGTGGGTGGGTGTGTAGGTGGATGGGTGGGTGTGTAGGTTAGGTGGGTCGGTGGGTGTGTAGGTAAGTGGATGTCTGGGTGGGTGGGTGTGTAGGTACATGGGAGGTTGGTCAGAGTTCTCTATTGATTAGTTAGTACTGTAGGTAATTATGAAAAACATATAACACCATCGTTATCATTTTACAAAAACCATTTAAACAACAAAATAATAAACGATTATTCGATGAGGTTTTAGTAATATAAGAAATAGATTAAACAAGTGGAATCTGGCGAGGCAAAATCTATTTCCGATTTGCACATAGGCAGCCAACTCACAATCGTATCTTCGCGCCCTAGTAGATGCATTGCGCGTATAGCATCACTTATCTGCTAGCTGATTATTCACTTATCAGCTAACCCTTAGACTGCGTGATTCTCAAAATGAAACCAGTCAGAAGGGACATAGTGAGAACAATGTACAATAATGACAATTATTAGCGTAAACAATTTTCTCATCCACTTAAACATCCTATTTATTACCATACTTGGAAGTACTCACCGTCGAACCCGAATAGTTCAATTTTCAAAAAGGGGCCAATATACCACTGTTTAGGCGTGATTCGGATGTGGCCAGCGGTCAAATTCGAGGAAAGATAATGAAGTCTGACACTGTACGTGTCTTTGTTGCCTTCAAAATACTGTCAATCACAATATATAACAATATTAGAAGAATTCCTCAGCATAATAACAGCTCTGAGTGGTGCGACTCAATTATTCTCTCTAAATGCTCGTCTTAGCTCCCAGCTTTAAATTAGCGCCTCGCTTCGAATTTTTGCCCCCTAACCCCCACCCACACAAGGCAAAAAAAATTAAAGCGCCCCCACCCCCCACCCCCGCCACACACACATATATGTAACCCTCTATTTACTATCTAACCACCAGGACCGCTCTGTTTCGATAAGGTCAGACCATAACGTTCCACAGTAAACGTGGGGTCGAGCTTCTCACTCATTCAATTTCGTGCGCAATAACCTACGCGCTATTCGTCGAGATTTTCTTGCGCGGCACGATATGCGACTCTGGTAAGCCGTTAAATCGAGGCTAAAAGTCTTTTAACCGGTGCTCAAATTGCAAAGACTTATTGTTACAATATTGTTAAAAAAGATCATTTATTTAAAAGTTTAAAAGACTGTCCTCATCATTTGTCATACCCAGCCGCGTTCACAGGGGGGGGGGGGGGGGGGGCTCAGGGTGCGTATTCTTATTAAGAAATCTTCAAATTTCTATGCTTTTTCCATATGATATCTATTACGGCGCTTCTCCCCTCAGCCAATCCTGGGTACGCGCCTGATGCTTACCTTTATTTCTCCTTCCTCTGTATAATCAAACCATTGCTTTGCATCCATACTAAAGTGAAGCGTGAACCTCGTAGTGTAACTGGTTGCACCTTGCACGGCGATTCCTGCAAGCCGAAAAGAATTAGAGGAAAATCGACATTCACTTCGTATGGATGGCGAGAACACCTTCTGCCAAAAACATTCTTGATGTTGGCAAGCGGGGCCATGCGTATTTGAGCCAGGGTTAGAGCCTGTGCTAAGGCCTGAAAAGCCTGTGCCATTTAAAAGTAGGAGGGAAAAATGGAAAGGTTTGAAAAGGGAAAACACTCATTGTATTGTAAGACGTCCCTCGACCAGTTTATACAGCTAAAAATACTTTGATATTTATTAATAGCGAAGACGGAGACTCGTAGCTATAAAAATATATTCAAAGTATGTGATTCAATTTTTGTTTCCTGACGTCATTACCACGGCCTGCTAGCTATCGGCCTCCAATCGCAAGGGCGGTAGGAACAGCGATTGTTGGGCTAAATTCTGATAATAAACGAGGAATTTTCCTATGGCCCCTGAGTCGGGCAAGTTCCGGCTAGTGCGTCGGGGACTGTTCGCGCGCCACGGGGTAGTAGCTCGGATTACGTAACTTGACCGGTTTTTTTTTTAACACAAAGAGCGCGTCGCGAACATTTATGCCAAATTATCAGAGGAAAATTCGTGATTTATTATCAGAATTTAGCCTAACAATCGCTGTTCCTACCGCCCTTGAATTCATGTGACTAGTCCATGCGACCTGGCGAGAAAATTGATCGATGTTCGCTTGGCCAATAACAGAGCTTTTATTCAAAATCTCTATTTTTGTGTAATTCCCTCTTAATTATTCATAGGTTCTTTCGATATACACTGACATTAAAGAGCATCTTTAAAGTCCATATAACCTTTAGAATTGATAGATTTGGTCAATTATTTAAATTTTCATCTTCCAAATGGTATGTGGTTCGTATGGATACCATAAAACGCGCTAAATGGTTTTCGCTTTATCGTGATTTCTTTGATAATAGTGTGGTATTGCCGTCTCGAAATTTTAACGGATTTAAAGTGCCCCTAGCATCAAATTCCAGTAACTTGTATTTAATATTTACTTATCCTGAGATGAAGAATAGGTAAAGAGTTTTCATATGATATCAGAAAATATCTCGAAATTTGACCAAGCGTTTAAAAAAGATACAAGCGTTTAAAAACAGCTTTTTCTTTTCACAAGTTGACCCCATAAAACGAGCCCGCGCGCAGTGAGAACAGCGGGTGCTTGCATCAAGCTAAAATGTGCAAGAAATTTTCTAAATAAACGCTTTTTAGGGGATGTTAGCATTTAAAAATTATTCGAACAACCCTTTGTTGTGAAAGAAAAGGACTAGAAAAGGAAAAGGAAAAAAAGGAAAAAAAAGAAAAGAAAAACATCGAAACTCGAAACTCGAACCGTGGATCAAGGTATTCGAATTCAGGCGCGCATTCGTAAAAAGATGGAACTCATTTGAAAAATTAGAGACCTTAGAATGATTCAATGAATTTACAATTTTTACACAGTATTAAGTTTTAAATAAGCTTTTTCTCAAATAACTATAAAAAAATTATATCGACAAATTTTTCCTCTACATATAAAAGTATTTGATTTGACGAGGACAAAATAGATTGCTCATTTTTGGGGGGCATTTTTTTTATAGCGTTGAGCAAAGGAACTTTAAACTTAAAATTAGATAGATTAATGTTTGCGGTTGATTACAGTTATAAATTGGTAATATAAAACTTAAAAGATATTTAGAATTTTCAGGCTTTTCTTTGATCATACGATAATTGATACCCAAACTTAAAGAAATTGATTCGAGGCCTCATAATGATTCAATCCAATTAGAACTGCGTCTCTGCTTTTGTTCACTCAAAAACTAATGTTTAAACAAATTCTATCGACAATTCGTAAGCTAATTTTTCCTTAGAAATAAGGGAAAAGGCCGTAGTTAAAAACACACACACAATTTGACACCTATCTAGGAAATATTTTATTTATAATTATAGCGGAGCTCCCACGCGAAGCGCCGCGTGAGCGGAGCCCCATACCTAAGAAAAAGTAGTATATAAAACAAATATGGTAAAAAATATTGGTAACCCATTGACTCAAGTTTTCGTGACGCGATTTCCGTCCGTCCGTCCGTCCCTTAAAAGCATCGTATTACAACCAAACTTGGCAGGTGTCATGTTTGTGTCAAGGAAAGTGCAAAACTGTAAAAGTGCAAAATTGTAACGCGATCGGTGACGTCATCGGTGACGTCACTAGAAGCAAAAAAATGCTGACGTCATCATTTAACGTGTTCTGTGACGTCATCGATGACGTCACTTAAAGCAAAAAACGTGATTAAAAGCAAAAACATCCATATCTTTTGAAAGAGATATCATCAATGACGTCACTAGAAGCAAAAATATGCTGACGTCATCAAATAAAAAATATTTATTTTTCATTAAAGAAACATCGTGTGACAACAAAACTCGGTAGGTGTGATGTATGTTTCAAGTGGTGTGCAGGGAGATAGCCACGTGACGTCATTCACATCGTATGACAACTAAACTTGTTATGTGGGGGAAGGGGGTATAACAAGTTGGCTGCGTGATCTGTGAAACCGTTGACGTCAAAAATAGAAATAATAAAAATAGAAATAATAAATTTTTTTAATATTTTATTAATTATTAAGCGAAAATAAGCAAATATTTGGTTATTTGGAGCTCCGCTTTTAGGGAATGCCTAATCTATATATTACAGATGATCATATTGAATAAGAAAAATAATGATTTTGCTATGGTAACAGGGTAAAACAAGGCTCAAAAATAATAAAAAATTTGCAGTCCAGGATTCCTGAACCAACGAGGAAAGCCTGGCGCTTTCGAAAAGTGGGGTCACTTTTCGCTCGTGAGTGCGATATAATTTACATTTAAAAGCCGGCAAAACCCCACGAAAACCCGTCGTATGGCAATAAAACTTGGTATGGTTTGTTTTCAAGTCCGAAACTACTGATATATTGGTATAAACCCAGAAATTAAACACGAAGGCGCGGTATAAAAGGGTGCTTCCATTGGAAGCATCAGCTCATTTGTCAACTCTACCTTCTAGTCCGATAGAATGTGTAAAAAAGGAAACTCAGTAGAAATAAAGCTACGGAACCAACGTGATTTATGCAAAAAAGGAGCAAACGCATGATAGGAAAACAACGATTTCAAACCTCGACAAAAGGTGAGCTTTTTATGCCTAAAATTTACTTTTCATAGCTTTAAAACTCAGAAAACAGGATTTAAATTAGTCCTCATAAGCTTATAGGTACTTAAAGTGGCGGGGAAACTCTGTTTTGCTAGAAAATGCATCTTGACTTTGTCCACATTACTGCCAATAGAAGTAATGTAGGCCTTCTTTAGAAAAGATGTTGTTTGTAGATGAAATCTTTCTTTCCTCTTGTTTGTTTTTATTTTTATATCGCCTCGAGCTAGGACAAGATTGTTTTCTGGTGTGTGAAGTTTTAATTCTATTTACAAGCTGGAATTCAAGTATAAATATGTAATAAATGGTAGTGTTTTTTAATCGTTGGGATCAGTCCATTATTTGTATTCTAGTAATGTTAACTAAACAGTTTGTCTGAATGAATTGGGGGCCAAACTTGCATGTTGAATCTATTATATAATTTCTAATCAATTATATGATTTCATCCTAGTTATACCCAAGAAGCAAGTCATGGTGACATCTGAATAATCAACAAGATATATTCCTGAAGAAAAAGCAGATACATAGACATGTATTACATTTTCCATGTGATTTTAAATCATAAACATTCCTTTGTAAAGGAAACATGTTTTGTTGCTAAAAGATTGATTGATGTGTTAGTGAAGTGTATAAAGCAACCAGTCATATTTTATAAACTGCATTATAGATTATACTTTTGAATAAACCAAAAAGCTTTCTCTTTTATCCATTCAGTTCAAGACTTCTCATTCTTACAGTGAAAGCAAGTGTAGATACAGGGAGGATATCCATTGAATGAAAACAGTAAAATTCATGTCTCTATTTTGTATTATTAACTTATAATTAACTTAAAGTATAAAACATATGTTTGGGTAAACCCTTTATAAAACTAAGGATCCAGACCAGTTTTGGGCAAATAGAAACAAAAGCTAATTCAATTGTTATTATTTCTACATTATTTGTAGTCATCATAGATTGCAAAATAAAAACAAAATACTATACAGGTGCATTCTGATCCAAAAAGTAGAAAGATAGACTCAATTATGGCTCCATCTCACTTAGATGGATATCAGGCATTTCTTTAGTAGCCCTTCAGTGGTTTGGTGTACATATATGTGTAAGTATATAAGCTGATACATTGTACAAAGGGTTATCTGGTGTTTCTGTGAGCCAGTTATGCACTATAAAAATATTGAAACAAATGTTTTCTTTATATTGTATACCACTCCCTTGTTTTGTACAGACAAATAGTAAGTTTTGCATTTTATTGGGATAGTACTAAGCCCTACTTTTAACCCTACATCTGATAACTTAGCACGAGGGCACAATGGTCTAATGACCAAGTGCTTTCCTAGAAATCAAATTGACTGCACTATGCTCCCTATTCAAACAGGTGTACCTAGTACTCTGTTTAGTATACTTATAAATGACAGACAGGGTGAGTAAGTTGACAAATTTCCTTAGCCTTTCTTTATGTTCTAGATCAAGAAGTCTGGTACTAACAGCAGGATGGCACCAGAGAAAGGACCCAAGGTAATGACCACCCTAGATAATGTAATATCAGAGTTTCACTTGCACACTCCCTGGATACCGCTGAAATATCTTATGAAACTGGGGTCATTTGCCGAAGCCTGATCATGGTAACATGTATTGATCAACTATTAAATTTGGTAAAAAGATAATAAAGACAAATTGACTTTCTCGTCAAAGTAGAAGTCAACTGGGGGTTCAACATTCCCTGACCTGCCCACCACACCAAATTTTCTTCCTGCTCAGGTAAATGTGAAAACACTTTATGGATTTTTGGTTAATTCTTGAACAGATGTACAACAGCAGATAGGCACACTTTGCATTTTTGTTTTACACCTGTTGCAGCAACAAGAAAGTAGAAATAATGGTTTCACTAGAATAAGTTTTACTGAAGTGTCCTCTTACACTACAGCTGTAAAGTGACTTATGAATAATAAAAAAAAAAAATATATATATATATGATGTATCTTGACTTTATACCTGATGTTTGCTGCTTATGTTTAATTCTAATGTCCTGCTTTGTTGTGTGCTATTTTTCAGTACAGAAGTTACAAAAACACATTATTTTCTGCAATGTCTTTTTTCTTCCTGTCTTCCTTTCCTCTTCTCCCCATTTTAGGGGCTTCTTTCCAGAGTACAATGCTCTTCATATTTCCCCGAATGTCTGATTGAAATACGAATCATGCTACCGGCCAAGAAAAGTGCGATGAAATGAGGCAAAATCGCTCCACGAAACATGTTTTCTAAACACACTAAGAATGGCAAAATTTAGCTCTGTTTGTACCCCATTGCACGCACAATCCCTTAGGATAGACTGTTAAGCAATGACTGTGGTCAGAACTATACGATACGGACTAATAACAGTGACTCATAATGACTCAGCATGATTTAGTATCAATCTAGATATTTCCAGAATAGAATCATGTATTATTCATATACTATATTTGTAAATTACCTCAGGCGTAATCGATCTATTTTTAGGAACAATGATGTAATGTTTACTTCTAGAACATTCCGTGACATGTATATAAGCAGCTCGACCGCTGAGATCCTCACTTGTGTTTTCGACCTGGTTCAACTGCTCTTGTGTAAAAGGTACCACTGCTGGTTAAAGATTGATTTGAAGAATCAAGACGTCTTCATCTCCGTTCTGAGAAACATTTTCAACAAATCCTTCCCTAGGAGAGTCGGGAAGGTATACATACCAAAAATGGCGTCGAAGGGAAAGGCGGGAGATTTGAAATCGCGCCGTAAATGTACGGGTTCTAAGACAAATATGCATTTCTCGCTGCCAAGAAAGGCTTGAAGTACATATCAAACATATTTTTTCTTTCATTTGAATTTTTTTTATTCGTTGGATATCAAATCATTAGATTTGGGGGCATTCTTTATTGACTGGGCTCGTAACGGTAATGGCCGCCATGTTGGACTTTCTCTCCATTTGAAAAATGGGGGCGGGGCTTAGGCCCTTTTATACCGCGCCTTCGTGTTTAAGAGTTTGATGCTACGGGCACAAAATGCGTTGTTTTAGATTTTCCCGCAAAAACTTAAAATTATACAATCGATTCAATCTCCTTTCGCGCGGCCAAGAAAATTTTCAAAGCTTTGTAGAAAATTCAAATTCAATTCCCTTTTCAGAATTTAAATACATATTTATGCTTTTTTGTCTAATTGCTATAAGTGAAAGGTTTTAAGAACTTTAAAAACATTTGATCGTGACAGTGACGGAAAAATGTTTCTCATTGCATATCGAAATAAGGCGGATAATTCCTTGAAGTTTTTTAACAAGTAATAGCAAACAAATGTAAAATGCAAATTTTGTTATAAAAAAAAAAACAGTCTGAAATGATTGCAAGGAACCGGCGACTATAGTATGAAAGTTTCCGTCATGTCCTTTATAAAAATGTGTAGTTTGGTGATTATTTTATGTTGCCTTATAGTGATTTATTACGGTTGGTTCTGACTACGACGCAAGCGCAAAAACAAATGCAAGCACAACACAAGCGCGAATCGGCCAAACACAAGCGCAAAGAAATTAAAACGTTGCGCTTGCTCTTACTTTTCTGGTAAAATCGAAAAATATAATGTGTTGCGCTTGCCTTTTATTAAGAACCAAACTTAAAGGGTTATTGTGCGGTAACTTAAATATCCAGACTCAAAAAAATATTCAGCGATATTGTACACTAAAATGTCCAATATGTTACTAATTTTCGAATGATAAAATCTGGTTTGCAAAACAGTTTATGCGTGACATTTGTTACAATGACGCGCGCTTTGATTAGTCAACAGAGAAAAACAGAGCCACAGATTAACTTTTTATTTCCAAGTCAAAAAAATTGTTTTGTTTATACAAGGCAATTTTCTAC
Source organism: Nematostella vectensis (assembly GCF_932526225.1). Lineage (NCBI taxonomy): Eukaryota > Metazoa > Cnidaria > Anthozoa > Actiniaria > Edwardsiidae > Nematostella > Nematostella vectensis. The sequence continues at coordinate 7,950,334 of NC_064039.1, forward strand.
AATAACAACGACAAATTGTGATTGAAAACAAAATTAGAAAAACAGCGCGCAGATTGTAATGGTGTAATGATCTTTTCTAGAAGAGTGCATAAAAATAAAAAAAAAATCCCCAAAACTTTGTTTGCTTCCAAAGCTCTTCAATCTCTATTTGTGATCTGCAGTTCTTAGAAAACGTGGAAAATTGAGTTGACTTTGCAAGATTAATGTATTTTTAAACTATTGCTTATTGTAATGGAGCTTTGTCTAGCGGGAATGACGAATAAAAACAGGCGCGCGACAAACAGTGGTGCAAGCGCGCATGCGCACACTAGAAAAAATACCATTTCAAAATTAGAAAGAGTTATAAACTAACCATTTGAAAACAATAGGTTAAGCCGGGAAAGAAGACGAAATATCGCTGTATATTTGTACTCGATCCAGTCTAATTCCAGTGATAATTCGCGGTCTCTTGAAGTTACAATTGCGATGTTGTTGGGCTCGCCAAAATATCCAGACTCGCATTTGGCTCGAATTACCGAAGAATCAATATCGAGGGTTTGAGTTATGGGGAGTAAACTGTACCTGATAGCAATTTCCCATGCGGATATATTGACACTTGTAGAAACTCGTCATTAGGGGAATTGTAACCCCACCCAGAGTTCCCATGCAGACGTGCCAGTTGAGGAAATCTGGAAGATGATGCTGTAATCTGGGTTGCTTCCAACTCTCCCGATTCCATCCCAACAGCTCTCCCCTTGACTGCAAGCCATACAACAAACTGAAGTAAATGTTTAAATTCAAATAAGCGATGCAGATTTTATTTTTCCGAGGGGAAAACTTAGGGGTATCATTTGAAAAAGTTTTGAGATAGGACGATAAAAAAGCACTCGTTGGAGTTTATATGATGATATGAGCCAAGTCATATAACCCATAAATGCCCTTTTACAAAGATAATAGGAGACAAAGCAGCTTCTTACTCTTTACAATAAATAGAGAAATATGCAGGAAATGCAAAGCCTATTTTCACGGGTACTTTAAATTGTTGCCAAATTGATTATAAGGCGACTTAATTTCGACGGAACGTCCGAACCTTTGTAAACCACACAAACTTCAGTTAACAGTGTGGGTATTTCAAACTCGAAACATTTTTTCCCGGGTTAATCAGAGAGCGTGCTTTTTAGCATTATTTCATATTATCTCTAGCTACCGAACATTTGATTGGCTTTTACCTTGGCACCCTCGCAGCTCCATCCTTATGCAGATGTGGTTTTGCCACTGAACAGGCCGGACGCGAAGTGTCTTGGCAAACAGTGGACGTGAGAATGCGGTGACAGATGGTGTATTTCCGTCACTGCAGCCATTGAACACCTGGTTGTGGTTAGTATATGAATGTAACAGTTTCTCGGAATATTTTCGTAAAATGGTTTTGTTGCAAAAAGTAGGATGACAAAGTTTTTCCCAGTTCTATTGCATTTGTATTTAACATTTGTATTTACGGTATAACCGGTTTTTTATAAAAGCCAGTAGGCTCATAATTGGCATGCAGCATTTTATTGACGGTCAACAAAAGTCAGTTTTGGCGTAAAGAACAGGCTTTTGTGGTCAACGTGTTTAAAAATGAGTACAAACAATGGAAGCACTATGTAATATAATTGCTTTGATGCTTCAAATGTCATAAACTGCTTAAAAGGTCGCACATGAGTTTCACACCTACATTAAATTGCGCAGTTATATTAGATGTGGATAAGTGTAAACGTCGCCATACTCTTTTTTATGAGCTCTTACGATAATTTTTTCAAATACAAATTCAATGAGATTTAGCCTGATTTTTTAAAATATATATATATCCCTGGCGCAAATGCATTAAAATTACCGAAGTAGACGAAACTCTGCATCAGGAATTTAGTCTGTTTCTTATTTTTTTATGCACTGTGAAAACCCGTTAACTTAAGATAGTGCTATCCGAACACAAACGACTGAAGATATCCCTCTTTGGTACTTGAGTTCTGTTTGAGAGTAGAGTTCGAGTTACCGGGGTTCCGCTGTGTATTAACACATTATAAAAAGACTTACACTTGATCCATTCTCCTCGTGAATGTTCCAAACGCCTTTTGCATCACTGTACTCGACTTTAAACTTTGTCACCCATGCTTCGCCGGATTCGACGTCCTCCTCTTTCCCTTGTATGACAACCGCTGAAATGCTGTACATGGGTTGCAGGATCACTTGGAGGTACTGCGTCACATTGTTATGACGTGAGCACCAGGCTCCACCCGAGTTCAGTCGACCGAGCCATGGTTTGAATCCTGGTCCGAGCCAGCTTGATGCGGACATAGACGAGTTGTTGATCTGTGCCGTCGCTATACCGACTGGATGTTCACAAGGATCCACAACTAAAAAGCACAAGAAGAAGAAACATCAATCTTAAATAAGGTTGCACTCAAAGAATCCGTCATAAACTACAATGCTTTATCAAATAAACATAAAAACAGTCCTTATCCAAGTAGGGGATTTGTAGTAGTGTTTGTTTTTGTAGTAATGTACCTGTGAATATTCACATGGCTCTAAGACCATGAAGGCTAAGAAGTACAGCTTTATTTGGAAAGGGTCAGATGCTTACTTCGTTTTCGTTCACGGGAAAGCGCGAAATATGTAGAGCCCTTGTTCAAGGTTTGCGCAATGATTTTCCCGGACTTTGCGGGGAGACTTAAGTTTCCATATTGTCCAAGCTGATATCAAAACATTCCGAACAAAGGCTGACTATTTTTATATCACCTATTCATAAAGCGTTTATATAAGAACCCCACCCCCCCTCCCCATACTCCTTGCCAAAACGCATTACCTTGGCAACCTCTGATCTCAACTGACATGCAAGGGTCTGACTGCCATACAACAGGAATAATACGTAGAAAGCGGGTGTAAAATTCACTCCGTAGTTCTGCTCTTCCAGGTAGTGCCGCATCCCAAGCAGGCTCAAAGATCTGAAAGATGTTACGAGCAATCAATTAGAACAACCCTATTTATTTTTTTTTTGCTATCTCGGTAGATAGAACCGATAAACGACATTACAGGCATACTTGCCTTTACCGAAGTTTTTGATTCATAATAGTAGTTCCACCAGATCCCATCTCGGCTGTAGGCGAAGCTAACTGTTTTTACCCCGTTATTTGTGGTAGCGTCCCCAAAGATCTCAACAGAAGTTACCTCGGTAAGTTGTTGCAGATCAACCTTGTAACAGAGAAGCATACATTAAAATTGCTAAATTAAACGACAATTACATGTAAGTTGAAGTTTGATTGGGATTTATACACCTGCCATTAAGATATCTTGAATTGGAAGGTCTTTTTCTCTCATGATTGTGGCATCACATTATTGTATTACATTCACGCCAAATCACCCAGCATGGAATGGCATCACATCAAAACGTGACGCCTTCACTCACCCCCTCAACATATTGGGTCAAATCACACTATATCCAATCCATCAAATCATCCCAGATACAGCTCACATCTTACTTTACCTGAAAGAAATTTGTGTAACCCGAAACTATGGGATTTCCAGCACACCACATGGTGGCCGAGCCCAGTCTCCCTTTCCACGGCTCGTGACCAGCCTTGAAGGCTGAGGCGGTGATAGACGAGTTGGGAATCGCACCTGACTGCATTCCAAGAGGAGACTCGCAGGCTTGAATAAAAAAAAAAAAAATAAGGAATATTTTCCAATACTTACTCAACATGCCCCATACTTTCCAATACCTAGTCACCATGCCCCATACTTTCCCATACCCAGTCAACATGCCCCATACTTTCCCATACCTAGTCAACATGCCCCATAATTTCCAATAGCTAGTCACCATGTCCCATACTTTCCAATACCTAGTCACCATGTCCCATACCTAGTCAACATGCCCCATACTTTGCGATACCTAGTCAACTTGTCCCATACTTTCCAATACCTAGTCAACACAACCCATACTTTCCAATACCTAGTCATCATGCCCCATACTTTCCAATACCTAGTCACCATGTCCCATACTTTCCAATACCTAGTCAACATGCCCCATACTTTCCAGTACCTAGTCACCATGCCCCATACTTTCCAGTACCTAGTCACCATGTCCCATACTTTCCAATACCTAGTCACCATGTCCCATACTTTCCAATACCTAGTCACCATGCCCCATACTTTCCAGTACCTAGTCACCATGTCCCATACTTTCCAATACCTAGTCACCATGTGCCATACCTAGTCAACATGCCCCATACTTTCCGATACCTAGTCAACTTGTCCCATACTTTCCAATACCTAGTCATCATGCCCCATAATTTCCAATACCTAGTCACCATGTCCCATACTTTCCAATACCTAGTCACCATGGCCCATATTTTCCAATACCTAGTCACCATGCCCCATACTTTCCAATACCTAGTCACCATGTCCCATACTTTCCCATACCCAGTCAACATGCCCCATACTTTCCCATACCTAGTCAGCATGCCCCATAATTTCCAATAGCTAGTCACCATGTCCCATACTTTCCAATACCTAGTCACCGTGTCCCATACCTAGTCAACATGCCCCATACTTTCCGATACCTAGTCAACTTGTCCCATACTTTCCAATACCTAGTCAACACAACCCATACTTTCCAATACCTAGTCATCATGCCCCATACTTTCCAATACCTAGTCACCACGTCCCATACTTTCCAATACCTAGTCAACATGCCCCATACTTTCCAGTACCTAGTCACCATGCCCCATACTTTCCAGTACCTAGTCACCATGTCCCATACTTTCCAATACCTAGTCACCATGTCCCATACCTAGTCAACATGCCCCATACTTTCCGATACCTAGTCAACTTGTCCCATACTTTCCAATACCTAGTCAACACAACCCATACTTTCCAATACCTAGTCATCATGCCCCATAATTTCCAATACCTAGTCACCATGTCCCATACTTTCCAATACCTAGTCACCATGTCCCATATTTTCCAATACCTAGTCACCATGCCCCATACTTTCCAATACCTAGTCACCATGTCCCATACTTTCCCATACCTAGTCACCATGTCCCATACTTTCCAATACCTAGTCAACATGTCCCATACTTTCCAATACCTAGTCATCATGCTCCATACTTTCCAATACCTAGTCACCGTGTCCCATACTTTCCCATACCTAGTCAACATGCCACATACTTTCCAATACCTAGTCACCATGTCCCATACTTTCCCATACCTAGTCACCATGTCCCATACTTTCCAATACCTAGTCAACGTGTCCCATACTTTCCAAATACCTAGTCAACACGACCCATACTTTCCAATACCTAGTCACCAAGTCCCATACTTTCCAATACCTAGTCACCAAGTCCCATACTTTCCAATACCTAGTCACCATGTCACATACTTTCCAATACCTAGTCAACAAGCCCCATACTTTCAAACACCTAGTCACCATGTCCCATACTTTCCAATACCTAGTCAACATGCCCCATACTTTCCAATACCTAGTCACCATGTCCCATACTTTCCAATACCTAGTCAACATGCCCCATACTTTCCAATACCTAGTCACCATGTCCCATACCTAGTCACCATGTCCCATACTTTCCCATACCTAGTCACCATGTCCCATACTTTTCAATACCTAGTCAACATGTCCCATACTTTCCAATACTTAGTCACCATGTCCCATACCTAGTCACCGTGTCCCATACTTTCCCATACCTAGTCAACATGCCCCATACTTTCCAATACCTAGTCACAATGTCCCATACTTTCCCATACCTAGTCACCATGTCCCATACTTTCCAATACCTAGTCAACGTGTCCCATACTTTCCAAATACCTAGTCAACACGACCCATACTTTCCAATACCTATTCACCAAGTCCCATACTTTCCAATACCTAGTCACCATGTCACATACTTTCCAATACCTAGTCAACAAGCCCCATACTTTCAAACACCTAGTCACCATGTCCCATACTTTCCAATACCTAGTCACCATGTCTTATACTTTCCAATACATAGTTACCATGTCCCATACTTTCCAATACCTAGTCACCATGTCCCATACTTTCAAATCCCTAGTCAACATGCCCCATACTTTCAAACACCTAGTCACCATGTCCCATACTTTCCAATACCTAGTCAACATGCCCCATACTTTCCAATACCTAGTCACCATGTCCCATACTTTCCCATACCTAGTCACCATGCCCCATACTTTCCAATACCTAGTCACCATGTCCCATACTTTCCAATACCTAGTCACCATGTCCCATACTTTCCAATACCTAGTCACCATGTTCCATACCTAGTCACCATGTCCCATACTTTCCAATACCTAGTCACCATGTCCCATACCTAGTCACCATGTCCCATACTTTCCCATACCTAGTTACCATGTCCCATACTTTCCAATACCTAGTCAACATGTCCCATACTTTCCAATACCTAGTCACCATGTCCCATACCTAGTCACCATGTCCCATACTTTCCCATACTTAGTCAACATGCCCCATACTTTCCAATACCTAGTCATCATGTCCCATACTTTTCAATACCTAGTCAACACGCCCCATACTTTCCCATACCTAGTCAACATGTCCCATACTTTCCAATACCTAGTCACCATGTCCCATACTTTCCAATACCTAGTCAACATGCCCCATAATTTCCAATACCTAGTCACCATGTCCCATACTTTTCCATACCTAGTCACCATGTCCCATATTTTCCAATACCTAGTCAACATGTCCCATACTTTCCAATACCTAGTCACCATGCCCCATACTTTCCAATACCTAGTCACCATGTCCCATACTTTCCCATACCTAGTCAACATGCCCCATACTTTCCAATACCTAGTCACCATGTCCCATACTTTCCAATACCTAGTCACCATGTCCCATACTTTCCCATACCTAGTCAACATGCCCCATACTTTCCAATACCTAGTCACCATGCCCCATACTTTCCAATACCTTGTCACCATGCCCCATACTTTCCAATACCTAGTCACCATGTCCCATACTTTCCAATACCTAGTCCACATGCCGCATACTTTCCAATACCTAGTCACCATGTCCCATACTTTCCAATACCTAGTCACCATGTCTTATACTTTCCAATACATAGTTACCATGTCCCATACTTTCCAATACCTAGTCACCATGTCCCATACTTTCAAATCCCTAGTCAACATGCCCCATACTTTCAAACACCTAGTCACCATGTCCCATACTTTCCAATACCTAGTCAACATGCCCCATACTTTCCAATACCTAGTCAACATGCCCCATACTTTCCAATACCTAGTCACCATGTCCCATACTTTCCCATACCTAGTCAACATGCCCCATACTTTCCAATACCTAGTCACCATGTCCCATACTTTCCCATACCTAGTCACCATGCCCCATACTTTCCAATACCTAGTCACCATGTCCCATACTTTCCAATACCTAGTCACCATGTCCCATACTTTCCAATACCTAGTCAACATGTCCCATACTTTCCAATACCTAGTCACCATGTCCCATACCTAGTCACCATGTCCCATACTTTCCCATACCTAGTTACCATGTCCCATACTTTCCAATACCTAGTCAACATGTCCCATACTTTCCAATACCTAGTCACCATGTCCCATACCTAGTCAACATGCCCCATACTTTGCGATACCTAGTCAACTTGTCCCATACTTTCCAATACCTAGTCAACACAACCCATACTTTCCAATACCTAGTCATCATGCCCCATACTTTCCAATACCTAGTCACCATGTCCCATACTTTCCAATACCTAGTCAACATGCCCCATACTTTCCAGTACCTAGTCACCATGCCCCATACTTTCCAGTACCTAGTCACCATGTCCCATACTTTCAAATCCCTAGTCAACATGCCCCATAATTTCCAATACCTAGTCACCATGTCCCATACTTTTCCATACCTAGTCACCATGTCCCTTTTTTTCCCATACCTAGTCAACATGTCCCATACTTTCCAATACCTAGTCAACATGCCCCATACTTTCCAATACCTAGTCACCATGTCCCATACTTTCCCATACCTAGTCACCATGTCCCATACTTTCCAATACCTAGTCACCATGTCCCATACTTTCCAATACCTAGTCAACGTGTCCCATACTTTCCAAATACCTAGTCACCATGCCCCATACTTTCCAATACCTTGTCACCATGCCCCATACTTTCCAATTCCTAGTCACCATTTCCCATACTTTCCAATACCTAGTCCACATGCCGCATACTTTCCAATACCTAGTCACCATGTCCCATACTTTCCAATACCTAGTCACCATGTCTTATACTTTCCAATACATAGTTACCATGTCCCATACTTTCCAATACCTAGTCACCATGTCCCATACTTTCAAATCCCTAGTCAACATGCCCCATACTTTCAAACACCTAGTCACCATGTCCCATACTTTCCAATACCTAGTCAACATGCCCCATACTTTCCAATACCTAGTCACCATGTCCCATACTTTCCAATACCTAGTCAACATGCCCCATACTTTCCAATACCTAGTCACCATGTCCCATACTTTCCCATACCTAGTCACCATGCCCCATACTTTCCAATACCTAGTCACCATGTCCCATACTTTCAAATACCAAGTCACCATGTCCCATACTTTCCAATACCTAGTCAACATGTCCCATACTTTCCAATACCTAGTCACCATGTCCCATACCTAGTCACCATGTCCCATACTTTCCCATACCTAGTTACCATGTCCCATACTTTCCAATACCTAGTCAACATGTCCCATACTTTCCAATACCTAGTCACCATGTCCCATTCCTAGTCAACATGCCCCATACTTTGCGATACCTAGTCAACTTGTCCCATACTTTCCAATACCTAGTCAACACAACCCATACTTTCCAATACCTCGTCATCATGCCCCATACTTTCCAATACCTAGTCACCATGTCCCATACTTTCCAATACCTAGTCAACATGCCCCATACTTTCCAGTACCTAGTCACCATGCCCCATACTTTCCAGTACCTAGTCACCATGTCCCATACTTTCAAATCCCTAGTCAACATGCCCCATAATTTCCAATACCTAGTCACCATGTCCCATACTTTTCCATACCTAGTCACCATGTCCCTTTTTTTCCAATACCTAGTCAACATGCCCCATACTTTCCAATACCTAGTCACCACGTCCCATACTTTCCAATACCTAGTCAACATGCCCCGTACTTTCCAATACCTAGTCACCATGTCCCATACTTTCCCATACCTAGTCACCATGTCCCATACTTTCCAATACCTAGTCAACGTGTCCCATACTTTCCAAATACCTAGCCAACACGACCCATACTTTCCAATACCTAGTCACCAAGTCCCATACTTTCCAATACCTAGTCACCATGTCACATACTTTCCAATACCTAGTCAACAAGCCCCATACTTTCAAACACCTAGTCACCATGTCCCATACTTTCCAATACCTAGTCACCATGTCTTATACTTTCCAATACATAGTTACCATGTCCCATACTTTCCAATACCTAGTCACCATGTCCCATACTTTCAAATCCCTAGTCAACATGCCCCATACTTTCAAACACCTAGTCACCATGTCCCATACTTTCCAATACCTAGTCAACATGCCCCATACTTTCCAATACCTAGTCACCATGTCCCATACTTTCCAATACCAAGTCAACATGCCCCATACTTTCCAATACCTAGTCACCATGTCCCATACTTTCCCATACCTAGTCACCATGCCCCATACTTTCCAATACCTAGTCACCATGTCCCATACTTTCCAATACCTAGTCACCATGTCCCATACTTTCCAATACCTAGTCAACATGTCCCATACTTTCCAATACCTAGTCACCATGTCCCATACCTAGTCACCATGTCCCATACTTTCCCATACATAGTTACCATGTCCCATACTTTCCAATACCTAGTCAACATGTCCCATACTTTCCAATACCTAGTCACCATGTCCCATACCTAGTCACCATGTCCCATACTTTCCCATACTTAGTCAACATGCCCCATACTTTCCAATACCTAGTCATCATGTCCCATACTTTTCAATACCTAGTCAACACGCCCCATACTTTCCCATACCTAGTCAACATGTCCCATACTTTCCAATACCTAGTCACCATGTCCCATACTTTCCAATACCTAGTCAACATGCCCCATAATTTCCAATACCTAGTCACCATGTCCCATACTTTTCCATACCTAGTCACCATGTCCCTTTTTTTCCAATACCTAGTCAACATGTCCCATACTTTCCAATACCTAGTCACCATGCCCCATACTTTCCAATACCTAGTCAACATGCCCCATACTTTCCAATACCTAGTCACCATGTCACATACTTTCCAATACCTAGTCAACAAGCCCCATACTTTCAAACACCTAGTCACCATGTCCCATACTTTCCAATACCTAGTCAACATGCCCCATACTTTCCAATACCTAGTCACCATGTCCCATACTTTCCAATACCTAGTCAACATGCCCCATACTTTCCAATACCTAGTCACCATGTCAAATACTTTCCCATACCTAGTCACCATGTCCCATACTTTCCAATACCTAGTCAACATGTCCCATACTTTCCAATACCTAGTCACCATGTCCCATACCTAGTCACCATGTCCCATACTTTCCCATACCTAGTCACCATGTCCCATACTTTTCAATACCTAGTCAACATGTCCCATACTTTCCAATACTTAGTCACCATGTCCCATACCTAGTCACCGTGTCCCATACTTTCCCATACCTAGTCAACATGCCCCATACTTTCCAATACCTAGTCACCATGTCCCATACTTTCCAATACCTAGTCACCATGTCCCATACTTTCCAATACCTATTCAACGTGTCCCATACTTTCCAAATACCTAGTCAACACGACCCATACTTTCCAATACCTAGTCACCAAGTCCCATACTTTCCAATACCTAGTCACCATGTCACATACTTTCCAATACCTAGTCAACAAGCCCCATACTTTCAAACACCTAGTCACCATGTCCCATACTTTCCAATACCTAGTCACCATGTCTTATACTTTCCAATACATAGTTACCATGTCCCATACTTTCCAATACCTAGTCACCATGTCCCATACTTTCAAATCCCTAGTCAACATGCCCCATACTTTCAAACACCTAGTCACCATGTCCCATACTTTCCAATACCTAGTCAACATGCCCCATACTTTCCAATACCTAGTCACCATGTCCCATACTTTCCAATACCTAGTCAACATGCCCCATACTTTCCAATACCTAGTCACCATGTCCCATACTTTCCCATACCTAGTCACCATGCCCCATACTTTCCAATACCTAGTCACCATGTCCCATACTTTCCAATACCTAGTCACCATGTCCCATACTTTCCAATACCTAGTCACCATGTCCCATACCTAGTCACCATGTCCCATACTTTCCAATACCTAGTCACCATGTCCCATACCTAGTCACCATGTCCCATACTTTCCCATACCTAGTTACCATGTCCCATACTTTCCAATACCTAGTCAACATGTCCCATACTTTCCAATACCTAGTCACCATGTCCCATACCTAGTCACCATGTCCCATACTTTCCCATACTTAGTCAACATGCCCCATACTTTCCAATACCTAGTCATCATGTCCCATACTTTTCAATACCTAGTCAACACGCCCCATACTTTCCCATACCTAGTCAACATGTCCCATACTTTCCAATACCTAGTCACCATGTCCCATACTTTCCAATACCTAGTCAACATGCCCCATAATTTCCAATACCTAGTCACCATGTCCCATACTTTTCCATACCTAGTCACCATGTCCCATATTTTCCAATACCTAGTCAACATGTCCCATACTTTCCAATACCTAGTCACCATGCCCCATACTTTCCAATACCTAGTCACCATGTCCCATACTTTCCCTTACCTAGTCAACATGCCCCATACTTTCCAATACCTAGTCACCATGTCCCATACTTTCCAATACCTAGTCACCATGTCCCATACTTTCCCATACCTAGTCAACATGCCCCATACTTTCCAATACCTAGTCACCATGCCCCATACTTTCCAATACCTTGTCACCATGCACCATACTTTCCAATACCTAGTCACCATGTCCCATACTTTCCAATACCTTGTCACCATGCACCATACTTTCCAATACCTAGTCACCATGTCCCATACTTTCCAATACCTAGTCCACATGCCCCATACTTTCCAATACCTAGTCACCATGCCCCATACTTTCCAATACCTTGTCACCATGCACCATACTTTCCAATACCTAGTCACCATGTCCCATACTTTCCAATACCTAGTCCACATGCCGCATACTTTCCAATACCTAGTCACCATGTCCCATACTTTCCAATACCTAGTCACCATGTCTTATACTTTCCAATACATAGTTACCATGTCCCATACTTTCCAATACCTAGTCACCATGTCCCATACTTTCCAATACCTAGTCAACATGCCCCATACTTTCCAATACCTAGTCACCATGTCCCATACTTTCCAATACCTAGTCAACATGCCCCATACTTCCCAATACCTAGTCACCATGTCCCATACTTTCCCATACCTAGTCACCATGCCCCATACTTTCCAATACCTAGTCACCATGTCCCATACTTTCCAATACCTAGTCAACATGTCCCATACTTTCCAATACCTAGTCACCATGTCCCATACCTAGTCACCATGTCCCATACTTTCCCATACCTAGTTACCATGTCCCATACTTTCCAATACCTAGTCAACATGTCCCATACTTTCCAATACCTAGTCACCATGTCCCATACCTAGTCAACATGCCCCATACTTTGCGATACCTAGTCAACTTGTCCCATACTTTCCAATACCTAGTCAACACAACCCATACTTTCCAATACCTAGTCATCATGCCCCATACTTTCCAATACCTAGTCACCATGTCCCATACTTTCCAATACCTAGTCAACATGCCCCATACTTTCCAGTACCTAGTCACCATGCCCCATACTTTCCAGTACCTAGTCACCATGTCCCATACTTTCAAATCCCTAGTCAACATGCCCCATAATTTCCAATACCTAGTCACCATGTCCCATACTTTTCCATACCTAGTCACCATGTCCCTTTTTTTCCAATACCTAGTCAACATGTCCCATACTTTCCAATACCTAGTCAACATGCCCCATACTTTCCAATACCTAGTCACCATGTCCCATACTTTCCCATACCTAGTCACCATGTCCCATACTTTCCAATACCTAGTCAACGTGTCCCATACTTTCCAAATACCTAGTCACCATGCCCCATACTTTCCAATACCTTGTCACCATGCCCCATACTTTCCAATACCTAGTCACCATGTCCCATACTTTCCAATACCTAGTCCACATGCCGCATACTTTCCAATACCTAGTCACCATGTCCCATACTTTCCAATACCTAGTCACCATGTCTTATACTTTCCAATACATAGTTACCATGTCCCATACTTTCCAATACCTAGTCACCATGTCCCATACTTTCAAATCCCTAGTCAACATGCCCCATACTTTCAAACCCCTAGTCACCATGTCCCATACTTTCCAATACCTAGTCAACATGCCCAATACTTTCCAATACCTAGTCAACATGTCCCATACTTTCCAATACCTAGTCAACATGCCCCATACTTTCCAATACCTAGTCACCATGTCCCATACTTTCCCATACCTAGTCACCATGTCCCATACTTTCCAATACCTAGTCAACGTGTCCCATACTTTCCAATACCTAGTCACCATGCCCCATACTTTCCAATACCTTGTCACCATGTCCCATACTTTCCAATACCTAGTCACCATGCCCCATACTTTCCAATACCTAGTCACCATGTCCCATACTTTCCAATACCTAGTCCACATGCCGCATACTTTCCAATACCTAGTCACCATGTCCCATACTTTCCAATACCTAGTCACCATGTCTTATACTTTCCAATACATAGTTACCATGTCCCATACTTTCCAATACCTAGTCACCATGTCCCATACTTTCAAATCCCTAGTCAACATGCCCCATACTTTCAAACACCTAGTCACCATGTCCCACACTTTCCAATACCTAGTCAACATGCCCCATACTTTCCCATACCTAGTCACCATGTCCCATACTTTCCAATACCTAGTCACCATGTCCCATACTTTCCAATACCTAGTCAACATGCCCCATACTTTCCAATACCTAGTCACCATGTCCCATACTTTCCCATACCTAGTCACCATGCCCCATACTTTCCAATACCTAGTCACCATGTCCCATACTTTCCAATACCTAGTCACCATGTCCCATACTTTCCAATACCTAGTCAGCATGTCCCGTACTTTCCAATACCTAGTCACCATGTCCCATACTTTCCCATACCTAGTTACCATGTCCCATACTTTCCAATACCTAGTCAACATGTCCCATACTTTCCAATACCTAGTCACCATGTCCCATTCCTAGTCAACATGCCCCATACTTTGCGATACCTAGTCAACTTGTCCCATACTTTCCAATACCTAGTCAACACAACCCATACTTTCCAATACCTAGTCATCATGCCCCATACTTTCCAATACCTAGTCACCATGTCCCATACTTTCCAATACCTAGTCAACATGCCCCATACTTTCCAGTACCTAGTCACCATGCCCCATACTTTCCAGTACCTAGTCACCATGTCCCATACTTTCAAATCCCTAGTCAACATGCCCCATAATTTCCAATACCTAGTCACCATGTCCCATACTTTTCCATACCTAGTCACCATGTCCCTTTTTTTCCAATACCTAGTCAACATGTCCCATACTTTCCAATACCTAGTCAACATGCCCCATACTTTCCAATACCTAGTCACCATGTCCCATACTTTCCCATACCTAGTCACCATGTCCCATACTTTCCAATACCTATTCAACGTGTCCCATACTTTCCAAATACCTAGCCAACACGACCCATACTTTCCAATACCTAGTCACCAAGTCCCATACTTTCCAATACCTAGTCACCATGTCACATACTTTCCAATACCTAGTCAACAAGCCCCATACTTTCAAACACCTAGTCACCATGTCCCATACTTTCCAATACCTAGTCACCATGTCTTATACTTTCCAACACATAGTTACCATGTCCCATACTTTCCAATACCTAGTCACCATGTCCCATACTTTCAAATCCCTAGTCAACATGCCCCATACTTTCAAACACCTAGTCACCATGTCCCATACTTTCCAATACCTAGTCAACATGCCCCATACTTTCCAATACCTAGTCACCATGTCCCATACTTTCCAATACCTAGTCAACATGCCCCATACTTTCCAATACCTAGTCACCATGTCCCATACTTTCCCATACCTAGTCACCATGCCCCATACTTTCCAATACCTAGTCACCATGTCCCATACTTTCCAATACCTAGTCACCATGTCCCATACTTTCCAATACCTAGTCAACATGTCCCATACTTTCCAATACCTAGTCACCATGTCCCATACCTAGTCACCATGTCCCATACTTTCCCATACCTAGTTACCATGTCCCATACTTTCCAATACCTAGTCAACATGTCCCATACTTTCCAATACCTAGTCACCATGTCCCATACCTAGTCACCATGTCCCATACTTTCCCATACCTAGTCAACATGCCCCATACTTTCCAATACCTAGTCATCATGTCCCATACTTTTCAATACCTAGTCAACACGCCCCATACTTTCCCATACCTAGTCAACATGTCCCATACTTTCCAATACCTAGTCACCATGCCCCATACTTTCCAATACCTAGTCACCATGCCCCGTACTTTCCAATACCTAGTCACCATGTCCCATACTTTCCAATACCTAGTCAACATGCCCCATAATTTCCAATACCTAGTCACCATGTCCCATACTTTTCCATACCTAGTCACCATGTCCCTTTTTTTCCAATACCTAGTCAACATGTCCCATACTTTCCAATACCTAGTCACCATGCCCCATACTTTCCAATACCTAGTCACCATGTCCCATACTTTCCCATACCTAGTCAACATGCCCCATACTTTCCAATACCTAGTCACCATGTTCCATACTTTCCAATACCTAGTCACCATGTCCCATACTTTCCCATACCTAGTCAACATGCCCCATACTTTCCAATACCTAGTCACCATGCCCCATACTTTCCAATACCTAGTCACCATGCCCCATACTTTCCCATACCTAGTCACCATGTCCCATACTTTCCAATACCTAGTCCACATGCCGCATACTTTCCAATACCTAGTCAACACGCCCCATACTTTCCAGTACCTAGTCACCACTTCACCATGGGGCATGTTGAGCAGGTATTGGAAAATATGGGACTTGTTGACTAGGTATTGGAATGTATCGGGCATGTTGACTAGGTATTGGAAACATGTCCCATACTTTTCAATACCTAGTCACAATGCCCCATCAAGCTACAAACCGTAATTATATATGCTCCTCCCCGAATAAATGCCTTGCCTTAGGGGAAAATATGAACAAGCGCCTGCCCCGAATAATCACGGTATCTAAGATGGCGGAGACAAAGTAGGCTTTTCGTATTTTGCTGATTAAATACAGGGGATTCCACGGACATTTGCAAGCCGTTAACTTACTTTCGCATCCATATAGCTCCACACGCAGTCCTGGGTATTCATACCATCTGGTAGGATAAAATCTTAAAAACCGTAGCACAATAGGTTGGCTCAGTGCAGACTTGACGGCAGTTTCTCTATCACGGTAGCCTCTGAATATTCTCGTTCTCCCACCTTCCGTGTAGTCATAGAATTCAATACCACGCGGGCTGTACGTGATGTAGTAACAGTAGGTCCATTTGTCTGACTGATAGTTTGGCTGGACAGCTACGGCAGTTACCGTTCGTTGCCTCGCATTCCTGATTTCAACTTCAAGAAACACTGGCATGTCCCATCCTGGGTCTCTAGCACTGAAGCCTCGGTCGACGTTATGTAACCTTCCCTCGTTAGCTTCCTGGTGACCGTGGCTAGTGGAGGAACGCAGTCCCATGGTACTTTTGTGGCTCTCTAACCCAAGTGGAGATGAGCATTCTGCACGAAAAATCACACTCGATATAATTACTAACACACTTTAGAAACTACCAAAGATTCTAGACAAATATTGCACCGTTGTGCAATAGACCGCGGCCGTCAAGTACTTTTGAAATCGTCAATAAATTGTATGGAGTAGCGTTCTAAGAGCTAAGCAAATATCGAGAACTTCTATTTAACAGAGATCGAGAAAAAACAATCGACAGGTTTCTTTCATGTGTTTTCAATCTCTACCAAAACGAAGCTAAAATGGGTAGTATATGCGGTAAATAGAAAGATGGGAGTAAATCATATTACATTCCAACGTAATTTTTCCTCGATCGCACTTGAAGTGAATCATTGGGTTACCTGTTATGTGACGAAGTCTTTTAAGGTATTAGATTAGCAAAATATGGCCGGTTTGGCCCAATTATCTAAAAAACTTTTTGAAATCTGACATTATTAATGGGGTAGTGCTGAAGATGAGGATGTCTATTTCCTGTGTGCCAAATTTGGGGGAATTCCGGGTAAGCATGAAATCACGTACTACAATCACTTCAAAAGTGTTTTTTAAGTTTTAAATTTAGGAAAAGGCTCTTTTATCTTACCCACAAGCTGTAGATACAGCGGCTATTTGAAGGTGAAGTCTAAGGATATTTACTCCATATGGGTTGTCTATTTGCAGGCGCTATATCGTGACGAGTCACAGGCCTGTACCCAGGATTTTTCTTTGGGGGGGAGGGGTGCAAAAAACGAAAAAGTGGACTTAATTTTTCCAGGATGGAGGGGGAGGGAGGGAGTTCTCTGATAAAAATCTAACCACCTCCGAAAGAACAAAAAGGGATTTTTTCTGCCTTTTCAGTATCTCCACGTAACGTTTATTGTCGGATTTGACTACATACCAGAGTGATCTCGCTTGTGATTTTTAGTTCCGTCTACAAATAGTATGTCTATTGAGAACCAAAAGTGGACTCTCGGCCGTTGTGGGGGGTGCGTTCGCATCCCCTGCAACCCCCCCCCCCCCCTCCCTGGGTAAATGCGTGCAGTGCGGTTCAATCTCAGCGGATGAAGAAAACTATTTTAGACCTACCGGCACATCCGTGTAAGACTGCTTTCATGCATATCCATCCAGTCCAAGTGATTGGAACGATTTTGACGTTGCGCGCAGTCGTATCCCTCAGCGAGGAGAACGTTGAAAATCTGCCCGAATGGAAAATCTGTAAAACAAGGCCGACAGAAAACCAGGAATGTCAGCCAGTCAGCATATGAAAATATGTATATTTATATATTCGACAAAAAGGACACCGTTTATTTGTTATACAACCTTGCATAACAATGGAGAGATGTACAAAGTGCATTAGTTATCCAAAAAAAAAAAAAAAATAAAACAATGAATGACAATTTTCCAATTCAATTGAAAAATCTTTTTTTTATCATTATTTACTGAATTTTTGTTATTAATCCGATTATTTGATCACTTGTTTTAAAGGGGCACTCCCACGCTTGTAATAAGAAAGTTTAATAAACTATGGAAAAGTACGTAACATCGTAGACTTCCTGATTACTAATTCTCCGAAAAAGGAATGTCATGCAAAGGATCTAGTTGGTTTATTTATGTGATTTCAAGGTTTGAGCCTGCACCGAAACCTAAATGTACCATTTTGTATCAATTTTTATCCGCGTAAGGCGGGTTTTGAATATTTTTGAGAGAGTGCCCCTTAAATAGGATGAGAATAAGGAATATGCTAAAAGCTCGCTTTCAATGATAACATGCTCACTCGTTTGATTTACCTTAACTTGTCCTCGCTCCGTGTAGTTACTCCATGTTCTCCCATCCAGACTATACTCAACCCTGAACCGGCTCACCCATGATGCATTGCCATCGTGTGGTGATGTAATTAGTCCTTCAGTGGTGATCCCTGTGATCTTATTGGCTACCTTGAAGCTGTATTGCAAAAACTGCTGGCCCACGTCTGAGCCTGCACACCAGCCATGGAGTTCACTTGCGTGACGCGAAGAGCCGAGGTAGGGCTCAAAGCCTGGCCCGAAGTAGCTGGAGGCTGTCATCTCTGTCGTTCTGGGGCCGTACTCATAGAGAGGGATCTCGTCCATGCAATCTGCACATAAAAGGGATCGAGTCTAAAAAACACGTCATACAAGACATCCGGGTTTTATTTATAGCTATTTATGTACTAAGAAGGGTCAAAGAAGAAAGATCGGTAGTGGAAACAATTCGACAAGACAGAGAGCATGGTTTGGTCACACTATACGGCACGGAGACTTTCTAGTCACGGTCATTGAAGTAAGGGTTGGAGGCATAAGACTCATGGGAGAAGACCCGCTGGAGTGTTGGACTATATAAAGTAGCAGGAGCGCTCTTACATGAGGGCCAAGAGAAATGCTATAAGAGGATGGGTGCTATAGGGACCGGACCTGTCTTAGGGCAGAACACCAGAAAGAGAGAAAAGAAATTGAATTGAAAATAGCAGAAAAGGCGAAACCTAAAGCTTCACAGTAGATTACAATGAGTTTGTGAAAGTACTCACCGTCACAACCAAAGAACAGTTCGATCTTTAAGCATCCGAGGTCCTTCCATTGGTAGGTATATATCTTCAATTTTTGAGCAAGAAATGTTTCTTTGAAGTTGATACTGATAATTTCAGTGCTGTTTTGATTGGCAGGAAATATCTAAAATTGAATATAAAAAAACACATCATCGAAACTTTTTAATGTCAAGTCAATGTTGTTGTCTTTACAACAGAGACGGTAACGAACTACCATGTTTGTACAAACACCTATTTTAAAAAAGAAAACAGAAAAAACGTTATCAGTGCAAACGGTAAGTGGTGATTGACAAATGGCAGTTCTACGACTGAAAGGACCCTTGTTTTATACAAGTTAGGAAAAATATAAATAAAAAAATCATGTCGAAAATCTTTTTTATAGAACTCCAAGTATTTTGTTGTCGAGTTGGTTCAAACACACACACACACACCTTAGTTTTGCGTGTATTACACTGTGTGCTCAAATGGAATTGCACGTATGTACTACACTAAAACTACACGCGCAAACTACATGCATTAGCCTGGCAAGTTGAGTGCCCGAAATGTTAACAAGCTTTCGAACAGTACTGTCAAGAAATAGGGCGGGAGATTTTTTTCATACTTTTTATATACATAACTTCAGGCTTAGACGCGGGGCTAATATATGGAGCTAGGGGCTTCAGCGGTTTTTACCTATGCCTACATGCGAGCTTGTCGCGTAGTCGCGAAGACTGTTGACGACAACATTTTCTCAATCGATTTCATATATCGGTAAATTGCAAAAGAGCGTTTCGGCATTTCTCCTTACGTGGTAGTCATGCGCGCGCCAAATTCTTCCGGTCTAGTTTTCGTAGCCTCTGTTGTCCATTATATACGAAGCAATATAAAGATCTTACCGGTTGGTCATTTTCTCTGAGTGAGTACCAGTGTATAAGATCATCGGTGTATTCGATCTTGATTGTTTGTGTCCATTGATCCAGTATCTCGTTTCCTTTGACCGCCAAACCGTTGATAGGATAAGCTTTCGAAAGAGTGACACTAAGCCACTGATTTTCACTTTTCGTCGACGCGCACCATGATTTTTCGTGCGCATGCGCACCCAGCCTTGCCATATATGGATGGTAGCCATCAGTGGATTCGGAACTGCTAGCGGCGAATATTGAATCGGGATATTTTTTGGCGTCGTCCAGGCCAAGTGCATCGAGACAAACTGAAAAAAATAAAACCATAAAAGAAGGCCATGCTGCCATCTGATATTCTTTTAAATATAAAAGTATTATTTCAGAAATGTATAATCAGCATTTTTACATTATGTTTGGATCAAATCAAAACGGTTTAAACATTTCTGACACACTTACATAGATTAACAAATCAACTAGTCGAAACTCTCTGAGCTCCGCTCTCGTAAGCGACCAGCTCCATTAACGACCACGATCACCGATTGAATTGTCACACAACTAAATTGTCACACAAACTCTGTAATTCTTAGCTCTGGTCGCGACAAAGTCTACGGAAAAAAACATTTCATAGCTGGGTAGCCAGTGCATATTTAAAGGAAAGGAGAATTTATTTTCTTAATAATTTATTTTCTAAATAATTTAAGAATTCTCAGGACCCTCGGATACTTGGATTCTCAGGATCCTTTTTTTCCAGGTAAAACTTTAAAACCGACTGGTTTGTCGTTTTTAATCCCAATGTTCGATTTCCGGCCCTACAAATTTGTCTCCATGATCATTAATCAATTCATCAATTCAACGTTTTATATGGATCAAAGATGTAGCTTTTTCCGTATCTCTCGTGAAGAAATCGAGTGCAAATTGCAATATTGGCAAACAGCGCGCACGTGCCAATGCAAAAGGCAAGTTTTTTGATCAATTAAAACTCTGAAAAGATGCAAGTCCTATTTGTTTTAGCTTGACCATCTAGTTAGTAGATTCTTGAACAATTAGACTTCTTGGATTACGATTTTAAATAGATCATCGATTCATCGATTTTTAAGGTAACCATCGGAGAACCTGCTCTCGTCCGAATTTATCGGGCTTCACATTAGAATGACAATTTTACCATTTTTACTGAAAATCGGGATCAAGCCTTGTGGGTTTTTTTTTGACAATTTTCCTCCAAAAGCAACAGGCGCGACAATTTCAAGTTCGCTGGAATTTTATTGGCAATTAACAAAAAAGTAGCAAATCGTCTTTTTATACGAAGGAAAAGTTAAAATCAAGGATTATTAGAAAAGTATTTTAGTTAATTTATCTTTGTCTCTTATTATCTTTGTTCTACAAAGGAGTTCTTTTGTCTCTATTGTTCTCGTTCTTTGTGTCGAGGTGCGGATATTGCTCATTTGCCCAATCTAATTGCAGCTTGTAAGAGCTGCGTACTGACCCGATGATTCAGGGCGAAAGAAAACATTTTGTAATAAACGCCCCTTTCTAACAAACGCTTCCTATCGAATGAACGCCCCCCTCGGACCATCGAAATTTAATAAACGTCCCGGGCGTTTATTAGGTCATTTACGGTAGTCTACAAATTAATGTTGGTCAACATATTAGATGTTTTCATTGAAGGTTGTATATGTTTTTTTTTTGTTACAAGCGTTGTGTGTTGAGTTACAAAAGGGATGTTTCTCAATGGTCAGGGCAAACACAATACTAAAAAAGACACGAACATCAACAAAACTGTAGCGATACCTCTCCTCGCGCGACAAGTAAACAATGTTGGAGAGCTGTGGTCTGTTATTTAGAAAAGCATACTGTACAGTGCGGCTTTTGTTTTTCATACAGGTGTTTTCTCCTTCTCTCCCCTCTTCTCGTCAGTTCTCATACAATAGTTCCTTATGCATCACTGAGTGAACGAATAGAAGCAGGCTGAACTGGCTGAAAGCGAGATAAAAACCACTATCTCCCCGAGCGCGCCTTTATGACTTCTAATAATAGCAACTTGGAGTGCTTTGTTTCATATATCATATTAAGGTAATTGTGCTTTGCTTTTTTTTTCCTTTTTGTTTGAGTGAAAATTTGCTTGATGCAGACTCTGTAGATCTTTTCTTGAGAAGCCCAAACGTATTGCAAAAAGAAAAGGCAAGTTTTAGACACTGTCATTAAATTCCAACACTAAAATTATCATTTTTATCACCGGGGAGCTTACTCGTGATTAGCCGCCACTAAAAAGAGTATTGACATATTGCCTCATAACCGCTCTTATCGGGAGATGGTCGAGCTCTTCATCCACATAGATGTCTGTTTCCATAGTACCAATACTAAAGTTATTTTAAGAACACACTTTGAATGGTAAGTTCTCACATGGCCTTTTTAATTGTCTCACCTGTGCACCCATACATTTCAATTTGCAAATCTATATAATTCATCACTCCTTTGATATCCATCTTGATATATTTAGCTTTAAAAGGAGATCGTATGATGTTCTTGACAATAGATAAGCACTCAGTATTTGCCTTGAACACCTGAAATAGATAGATTAACTTTAATTTTTTGTTGGTACCCTCAGGGCCGCAGGGTTCGGAAACTATGGAGTCACGTGCCCCCCCCCCCCCCCCCCACCCCCACTCCAATATATAAATCACAAGGGAATGACCAGGAGGGGAGTAGCCTTTTTGTATGATGCTCCCCCCCCCCCACTATTTAAAGCCTGTTACAGCACTGTACCCTGGACCATATGTAGTTATTTTATCTGCCAACTGGAATAGCAACACGACAAATACACGTAGATTGGTTCATTATTATTAGAAGGTTACGGTGGCAAACAGGGTGTGGATGGCAAGGAGTCAGAGAGGTAGGATGACAGTAGGATGGGAGGACTGAGAGTTTGGTGGAATGCAAGGTGATGCAATGCGGAATATGCTCACTTGAACCAAGAATGGGAAAAAAAAACGCTTTCTTAATATAATGATATCATATGTCACGCAAGGACTTGAGTTGTAATCCGACACTTATTAACCCTCTCTCTCAACTAGCGCTTAACAGTGATGATCGAAATCAAGTATGTATATAACCATCGCAGAAGTAGAACCAATAAACCTCATTTAGAACTCATTACATGGTGTCAGAATAACATAAGGAAGAGCGCTCTACGATCGCCGCTTAGTTGCAAAGAGTTGAAATAAATAAAGAAATCAGCCTTTCGTCTTGCATGTTGTGTCAACAACCATGGCATCCGGTTCACTCCGCCTGAAATGAACTAGTCTGCAGAGGACATAAATGATGAATTAAATCGCTTTAAACAATATTGCAACCTAGTATTTACCGGCCCCTTCTCAAAGAAAAACGAGACCGAGGAAGCATCGAAATATCCTCGTTTGGAGGAGCCGATATCTATAACAGTTTCGTTTTTTGGGAGAAATTCAAAACCCACTAAGCGCCACGTACTAACTATAGACAGGAACGGATATTAGAAAAAGATGTAACCTTGAAACTCGATGAAGCGGTTGGCTGTGCCAGGACATATGAAGCCACGCAAGCCCATGTCGCCCAGCTTCACAACACCAGCGAAACAGCCGGCATACATATTAAAGAAAAATCAGAAACCCCGAATAAGGACTTGGGAAACCGGAATTCTCCAGTAAACCAAAATCGAAAATGTGGAAATTGCGGAGGATGAGTTATGAGAGCAAGCCTTAGAAACGCGCCTAAAAAATTTCCGAGCAACTATACCGCCGCAGCGAATAGGAAAAGGCAACAAAGCCGAAGCAATAGGCGAGTAAATAAAATACAAGGCAACGACAATGACACGAGCGAGGAATTCGAGGCACTAACTTTTGAAACAATCAGTGTTGAAACAATTAACCCGGGTCGGCAACCGAAATCTACAAAAGATGAAGCGTACGTTAAAAAAGAAATCAACTTGCCCCAAGCGCACGATAAGCCAACTACGCTAAAAGCAAAACTTGACACTAGCGCACAGGCGAAAATAATACCAATAAGGCTTTATCGCATGATGTTCCCTCTCAACAAAGATGAAAACGGTCAACCAAAGCAAAACATGTTAACGAAATCGAACACTGTATTGACAGCTTACGAAGGCACAAGAATAAACCGTTTTTGCACATGGGACATAGAATGTATGGACTCAGGGGAGAGTACCCTAGCTATATATTTTTTTTTTGTTACAGATGCGCAGAGCAAAGCTATTATTGATCTACCTCGCTTGAGTAAAAGCACATATCGTTAAACTGCACCGTACACGTGATCGCAGAGGAAGCGCGGATAACACCAATTAAGGCCCAAGGCCCGACTATACAAGCAAAGGCCCCAAAGGTAACAAAGAGCAGCTGATTGGACAAAATCCCAGTTGTTTTGACGGGGTTGGCAATTTCCAAGGGGAATATCACATTAACCTAGACCCCACTGTTCCAGCAGTAATCCACGCTCCAAGGCGCGTACCTATCAGCTTAAAGAAGACATCAAGCGCGAGCTTGACAAGCTGGTGGATCAAGATATAATCACGAAAGTCAGAGAGGGCGAACCGACCGCATGGGTTAACAGTCTTGTGTACCGACGAAAACCGAATGGGAAGCTAAGAATCTGCCTCGATCCAAAAGATCTGAATGCTGCATTGCAAAGAGAGCACCACGCAGCGCCTACTCTAGAAAAAACCTACCTTAGCTAATTGGTGCCAGGTATTTCTCTATTCTTAATGCCAAAAGCAGATACTGGAACATATTCCTGGATCAGCCATCGAACTACCTTACAACATTTAACTCGCCGTTCGGTAGATATCGTTTCAAGAGAATGACATTCGGTCTGAAGATGTCGCAAGACATCTTCCAAGCCAAGATCGACCAAGACCTTTAAAGGTTGTACGGGCGTAGTTGGCATTGCAGACGACATCGTTGTCTTTGGTAAAACAGCCGAAGATCACGAAGGCAATCTTCAAGAAATGCTCCAGAGATGCCAGAAAACGGGCCTCAAACTCAACTCCGACAAATGCTTTACCAAACAAAACAAAATCAACTTCTTTGGGGTCATAAGCGGTTAAGACGGTGTCAAGCCAGACCATTCCTAGGTCCCCCAAGGAAATGAAGAGCCGAAGCGACCAACGCGAGTTGCAGACATCTGGGGCTGGCTACATACATGAGCCCTTTCATTCCGAACCTAAGCATCACATTACCTAAGCTCACATTACCACTGAGGAAAATCTTAAAAGAGAACCGATCGTTCAAGTGGGATGCCAACTACCTAAAAACTTTCGACAGGGTCAAGCAGTCCATCAGTGAGGAAACCATCCTCACTTATTTCGACTTATTCACTTATTTCGCTTCGTTAAAAGGGCACGGATAAGAACTTACCAAAGAAGGAAAACCAGTTGCCTTCGCAAGCAAGGCGCTCACCGACGTATAAACAAGGTATGCAAACATCGAAAGAGAGCTGTAAGCCGTAGTCTATGGATGCTTAAGATTCCATATCCATTTGGTCGATCATTCACCGTCCACAGCGACCACAAGCCTTTCGAGAGCATACCTCTTATCACCTTACAGGTGCACCGCCCTTTTACAGAAAATGCTCCTGAGACTACAAGCATATGATCTAACTATAAAATACATACCAGGAAAAGACATGCTAATAGCGGAAGCCTTTTGAAGGCTCTCAATGGCTGATAAGCACCCTATCAAAGACATGAATGTCCAGATTCACAAAGTGTGTCCCAAATTCAGCAACGCAATGTTGACAAAGATAAAGAAAGACAAAGACCGACGAAGAATTAATCACACTCAAGGAAATCTTTACAAAGGCTGGCCGTCTACAATACAGCATGAACCTCCAACAATGAAGCCATATTGGTCCTATAGGGATAAAATTGCTTTCGACGATGGGGTTTTGATGAAGGACCAGAGACTCATCATTCCCTCAGCCCTTCAACGTGAAGTGCTCCTTAAGCTACATGAGGCCCATCACGGCGCAGAGAAAACCAAGCTTAGAGCGAGAACGTCAGTCTTCTGGAGAAATATCAATCAAGACATTGACACAACCACAATGACATGCACCGCGTGTAAGCAATACCAACCAACACTGTAAGGAACCATTCATCCAAAATGAAATCCCCACACCATCGCAACAGATCTATTTTTTTCTTTAAGTCTTGGAATATCTTCTAATTTCGGATTACTACTCAAAGTATCCATTCGTAAGGAAGATCCCCAAAGAAAAATGCACGAGTAAGACCCTCATCGACATAATGAAACAGATATTCTGCGAGCAAGGCATCCCTCAGGTAATTCGATCCGACAATAGTCCACAATACTCAAGAAAGGAATTTGAAGAGTTCGCCATGAAGTACGGTTTTAAGCACGTCACAAGTTCGCCAACCTACCCAAAAAGCAACGGAATTATTGAGAGTCAAGTGAAGTCCCTTTCGCACACAGACCCGAATATGGATCTCCTGTGTCTACGCACGACCCAAATTGACAAGTTACCATAACCAGCATAACTTCGGCTTGGCAGTGATCATCACAATCAAGCATGTATATAACCATCGCAGAAATAGAATCAATAAACCTCATTTAGAAATCAAGACGCTAATGCATGGGTTTTCAGGAGACATGAGGTCGACAATTATGTGTTATCCAAAGAGCAACACAATATCGAAAGTATCAACATTTGATATAAAATGCATAATGGTACCTTACGTTTATAGTCTTACTCACCTTGGGTTTTCCATTCTCGTAATAGTCCACCCAATAGGCCTCCTTCAAGCTGTAAGAAAGCGTGTATAGCCTCACCCATGCATTTCTTCTCCCACTTGTTGCGATTCCTGTTACTCTTTTGGTTTGTGGACCGAGGTCAACTTGCAGGAACTGATTAACTACTAAAGCAGCCCGCCAGGAACGCTGCTTAATGTGAAGTCGGGCATAAAAGTTATAATAATACGGACCGTCCCAACTGTGAGATTTTATAGCGGAGTCAAGGATTTTAAGGTTCTCCATTCCAAGCGGCTCGTCACAGACTGGGATAAAATTGCAAAATAAAGTTTATTTTCATCTTAATTTCTAGCCACACATTACCCATTATACGTATACTATTACAATTGTGTGTCCCATGGAAAAAAAAGAATCAGCTGTGAAAACCGGAATCTTTAATTTAAGGAAGATAATGGCAGAAAAAAAACAAGTACCAGGAAATTGCATATCCATGCGTGATGTTCAGTAGAGGACCTAGCTCTTTTAGCTTCCAAAGAAACTTTATATGAAAAAAAAATATATACCCCTACCAATCTTTTTTGCTCCAAAAACAGAAAAAAATCCTTCTTAGGAAATACTTTCTTGGATATTTGCGTGCCTTCTCAGATATTTGCGTCTGTGCGAGTCAGAAAGCCAAATGTCACAAAAGATAATCCCCCCCCCCCCCCTTTTCTGTCACTGAGCCAAACACCCCTTTCAATAGTGCTTTCAGCACACCACTACTTGTTCTATAGTGCAGTTTGCATAGTATAGGACCAATACCTTTACATCCAAAGACCTCGACCCGCATACAGATGCGGTTGTACCACGCTGTTGGAAGGAATCTTACAAGACGACCCACAACAGGGGACGCTAGCAAGTGCTTAACAGTCAAGTTAGAGATGCTGTTGCCTGCAAATACCTGCAAGGAGCCGAAACCTTTGTTGAGTGAGTTGTACAGTCATGAAATAAGCCAAATACCAGGAAAGTATTAAAACACCTGATTCAGGTGTTGTCCAATAAAGAAATAGGGCTGTTAGGTTTCATGCTGGTTTACCACTATGATAATGTGTTATCGTTGTGAGTTTGTAGAGGAGGTTGCATTAACGGATTGCATACAGGTTTTATGTAGAGTATCATTGTCTATTTCTATAGGCTTTTGTGTTCCAATTCAATAAGTTAGTTTCCTTTTATTGTACATTGCAGTCCGGTTCAATTAATGTTCGTGCTATTTTTGTGACCCTATTCACAGAATATTTGTAAAGAAACATGTGAAACTGTTTCTCGTTTATGTATAAAAGCAACCAAAATCCGTGAAAAAGTTAGTCAGCTAGTAGACATGAAAGGATCCACAGTGTTTTAAGGACCACAGTAATCTTTGTATTTTAAGTTGTTTTTCTCAATATTTTTTCTTTCTTTTTGTAATTCATGCATTTTATGTATTTCTATGTTTTAGTGAATCGTAAAATGAACGCATGTAAAAACACAAGTCTTGGCTGATTCAAGGGCAAATACAAAAAGGCACAGAAACCATTGTTACATTTTAACTGGCCCTGCCTGCATCTATTTTACAGCTATTCAAGCTGTAAAAGTTTAAGACTGTTATTGTTATTGTAATTGTCGTTGTTGCTGTTGTTGTCGCTATTTATAATCTCTTCATGGACACTATGTAGGATTATACTCCAAACTGATGTAATAGGTAGGAGCTAAAAAGAAACCATGGTGGCATATCATTGGTTTGCCACTTTGTACTTTAGTTATTTTACAGTATAACTGCATGTAACAAAGTGAATTTTAGGAATTTTTAGCTTTAAAATTGTTTGTCTTTTAGTTTGTGTTTCAAGATCATGTGTCATGTAATGTGATGCTGAGATTGAACAGGATTTTGTTGTGATTTATTGTTGGATTCTAGGTACACCTTATATCAAGTTGTAAACAAAAAATGTAATAGCGCAGCTGTAGAGTGTGTTTGAGGGCAGAGGTTAGCCTTCGCATTGAATGTTTCATACTTGTGTAATATCTGGCATTTATCGGTCAACAGTTTAACAATTATTGTTTGCCTTTTACATTCTATTTTAAGGCATCGTCTCCTTATTTGGAGAGCCCCACATTCTGTATGTCATAGTTGTTGTGTTGTAATAAACTAGTTGTCCTAGCATTCGTTGTGAAAAGAAGTTCATAGTTCTCTCTTCCTGCCTCCGAACCATCCTAAGAACCGACCTTAAATCCACCCGGCCACAGCATATCCTGTAAATGCATAGTTCTGTTTTGGTGATAATTTTAAGTTTTTAAGGGAGTTTTTGTGATTGCCAGCACCATGATATCCAAGCAACTCAATAGCGACTCCTTGGCGCCATAGTCAGACAGAAAGAAATATTACAAAGTCAGAAAAGTGATGTTTTTCTACAACCACTAGGGCTTTTTATCTGGAATTCACTGATTTCCTATTATATGCCCTTTGGGGGTAGGGGCTTTCGTTAGAGAAATTGGTTCAAAATCAAAATTTATTATTGGCTGCAACAATTTGAAATTCTAGAAGCAATTTGAGGAATTGTTTTTTTATAGTTTCACCACGACTTCTAGCGGGAATTCGGAGATCCAGTTCCTCTTTAGATCATTTACGTTAAAATATTGACACTCTTACCAAAGTCACATTGCTTTCATCATGGATGAGACTCCAATCATATCCTTGAGAGCTGACCGACACATTGTATAACGTCACCCATGCATGACCAATCGTGTCGTCGGACATACGGTGTTTTCCTTGAGTCGAGAATCCCATAATTCTATACGGTACTTCAAGGTCGACTTGAAGATACTGCCGATCATCTTGATCAAGAGCACACCAGGCTCCCTTGCCTAGGTTAGTACTAAGTCTTCCGTAATATGGCTGATAGTCTGCCCCCAGGGAGGAAGACGCCGTTATGCGTGAGCTGTTGATGTACCCAGATGTCATTCCAATCTGTGCGGTTGCACCTCCGTCAGAGGGATTCTCACACGGAGAAGCTAAAGAAATATAATAATTCTAGATCAATACACACTTGCAAATATAATTGCTCACTGATCTGATCACAGTGATTTCTAATAAAAGTTTTGTTTTGGCCTGACACTAAGCGCGCTTAGACAGCTAAATGTAAGATTCCTTTGAATTTTAACCAAAATGAACTAATACACTAAAAAATGATAAATATTTAATCATGTTATAAAGTAAAAATTGAACAGTGAAAACAGCCGTATAGGAATCGCTCCTATAATGAATCCTGAAGTTAAAGCAAAAAAGGCGCCGTATTCAATAAACGTCGTATCATCCGTAAGCCTTATTCGATGCAAACGAATCAAGTCAATTGTCAATCACCTTAATTTGCATGCTTTTCCATTAAATACAGCTCATGCATAATGCGACGTTTGAACTTAGCCGTAATGCAATTAAAGAAGTGGCATTTTTTTATGGACCTTCTCTGCCATAAATCTCCACTCGCGCACACATCTGACTTGAAAATTTAATGGGCCAAAACCTCACGTATCGGGCTGTTCTAGGGCGTCTCGGGCGGTCAATATGAGCCGCATCTGAAGAACTAGGACCGTCAAACCTCTGTAAATAAATAAATAGATAAATAAATAAATAATAAACAAATGAACGAACGAATGAGGTAGGGAGGGAGGGGACGAGGGAGGGAACGAGGGAGGGAGGTAGGGAGGGAGGGAGGGAACGAGGGAGGGAACGAGGGAGGGAACGAGGTAGGGAGGGAGGGAGGGAGGGAGGGAGGGAGGGAGGGAGGGAGGGAGGGAGGGAGGGAGGGAGGGAGGGAGGGAGGGAGGGAGGGAGGGAGGGAGGGAGGGAGGCAGGCAGGCAGGCAGGCAGGCAGGCAGGCAGGCAGGCAGGCAGGCAGGCAGGCAGGCAGACAGACAGACAGACAGACAGACAGACAGACAGACAGACAGACAGACAGACAGACAGACAGACAGGCTAGCTTTTTTTCCATTCTTACCTGGCGGCCTATGGATTCCACAATAAACTCCCAACGTAGTATGGACAAAGCAGTCGACACCTGATAATAAGTGACTTGCGGACCGTCAATACCGAGGCCCTGCATGGCGAATCCCGTCACGGCCATGACGGTAAGGAGATCTACCTAGAAAAAATAACAACGCTCTAATATAAGCACACGGATCATCTCACTGTTTAGATCATGGCACATAAATTCACTTTTTATTATATAGAGATCAACTCAGGAATTATTCCACTGATTTCCTCACAGATCATCTCGGTCAATATCAACTAACAGATTATTCCACAGATCATCTCACAAAACAAATCACAGATCATCTCAAAATCAACTCATAAATCAGATTATTTTAGATACAAATAAAATATAATAAAAAATTTATATTATAGAGAAATTCATAATCGATAAGGAAATTCCACGGTAAATTTCAGGCGAAAAACGATATCGTTTTTAATGTGAAATTTAACGTGGAATAAACGAATCGTTGATGAATTATTTTTTCAATCCTATGGTCAAATTCTTTTTATGGTTGAAGGGTTTTTTATGTGCTATTTTTAGTTAGCGAAGAAGCCATTACGTAGTTGTTATTTTACCAGCCAATGAGACGCGAGCAGTGTTTTTACTTGCGATTTATCACGTTCAGAACAGGTTTATGGAGGCATCTTTATTTTCGATTGTACAATTAATAGCTGGATATTTATCTGATTGAGCACGAAGCAATCGCCTCACCAAATCTGTGAGGATTCGTAGCTCTAACCTCTGAGATGAGAAAATGGACAGATCAAAACAGAAAATAGTTTTCACTTCAAAACAGGTGTCCGTTCAAATTTGAGGAAATCATGACTTTCTCCGGCTGGGAAGTAAACATGAAGGTTGACAACAATGCTCATTGGTGAGTTGTTGAACGTGAGTTCCGGAAACAGACAGCTCACTGAACCATCTAGAAACCGGCTGTGGTACAGGAGGATTTTTTACGCTTGGTGGGTAGCAACTTCGATCCTTTTTTCTGGTGTTGTAGGCCGTCGTACACTCTTTGAATTCTTGTATTTTGTTTAAAATATACGTAACGATTGTGTTTTTATTCATGTTTTTTGTCTTTCTGCGGCAAGAAAAGTCATGTTGGTGTTTTGACTTTCGTCGCCGTTTGTGTCCTACTCGCAAGAGTCAAGGGCTTAGAAAGTGTTTCAACTTCTGGCAAATTCAGACTTATTCTCAGGGCGAAAGTTTCTTCTAAACGAATCGATTCATAGAATTGGTTTTATGAGAACTTTGATTTTCTCAGCTTAACTTTGAAAGATATGATTCGCGTTGGGAAAAAATTCGTGGTACACCTGTGCTTTTATTGAATTCCACTTTTCAACTATTGAATTACACAAAAAGCTCACTCTGTTTTGACCAATGCACGCGCTGCATGACGGTAGTTGAGGTAGGTTTCCATGGTGAGTGCGCGCGTATGCTTATAGGTGGAATGGTCTATTCACAGATTATGTCATTGAGCCACTTACAGATCATCTAAAACATCAAGTCGCGTCTATTCAAATTAAAAAAAATTAGCGTCGGTCAAATCAGTGACCCGTCTGTCAGACCATATATAGATCAAAGCCAGGATAATTGAGAGATAAAGCACACAAAAAGTAAACTTACAAAAATCATAATCATAAGGTGATCAGCTAACACATTTTATTTAACAGATGACCCCACAGCGTGTCGTGAACAAAAAAGTACGCAACGAGACGGAGTCGAGTTGCGTGACTGTTGTTCATGACACGCTGTGACGTTATCTTTGCATCTATTAGAGGACAGACGCTCAAACCATGAGATTTATTTGTTTTATATAACAATATAATGTTTTCTTATGTTGCAATCTAGTTTTGGTAAGCGGACGCGGACGCGCTCTAATAACACATAGACTCTTGACCAATCGGAGCGCGCGATTTAGTGTCGCTGTTTAAGATAGGTTAACTCAGAATCAAACTTTCAAATCATTTTACAAATAGATTTTATACAACGACACTCGTAAATGGCAAACTCTGTTAACAACAGTCACGCAACTCGACTACGTCTCGTTGCGTACTTTTTTGTTCATAACACGCTGTGACGTCATCTGTGCATCTATTAGAGGACATTTGCACGCAAAAATGAGATTTATTAGTTAAATAAAATCACAGATTACCTCAACGATCGATCCAAAGAACAACTCAAGAATCATCTTACAAAGCAACTCACAGATCAATTTAGTACAGATTATTTCTTTGCTGATATAATTGTCTAAATACCTGAAGGTACTCCTTGTTAAGATTGTTTGATGCCGCACACCAGGCAGACGGACCGTGCAGGCGAGCATCAAACTCGTTGTAACCAGTAGCGGTGGAGGATGCCGTGATAGAAGAATCTGGAATCGATTTGCCTGCCATGCCTAACGCTCGCTCGCATACTGGAGAAGAATGAATTAAAGAATGTCGATCACCCATTCCATTGTTATTGTTTATCATCGAAAATTCGACAGTTTATTTGCCAGGAAACTTCAAAATAACAATCTGCGAATAAAGGCTGATATGATATTGACGATATTTGACTCGCCATTGAGCGGGAGAATAAAATGGCGGCATGATTGGCCTTCATCAATGACATATGCATTTTAATTTGAATAAACATTGGTGTTTTAATGAAATGTATTTCTATATTTACAGTTGCATTTTGTACATCAGAAGATAACCGGGGGACTCGTTTTAAGACATTGCTTTGACTCATTTTAGGTTAAAACGGCATGAAATTGGGTTCAATTTCCTTTCCAACCTGCCTTAAAAACTATACAAAATGTGCGAAAATAGTGTAGCTCTTATCGCTTTACCTGTAAAGCCAAGAAAAGTCGCATGTTTTTTTAATAGGACCCTTAATCTTTAGTGAAATTACTATGGGTGAAGGGCTCCTACCCTACGAACTAACCTCGGCATCCGTACAGCTCCATTCGTAAAGAAGGATAGTCAAATAAGACTGTTACTACAGTTAACTCCACGTAACGCGTCGTCACGTTCTTACGAAAATTATGCCGTACGATTTCCTTCCGTGTTGTCCCTTTGAATATCTAAAAATGGCAAACGGAGAAAGTTAACATCAAACAAATTTTTGAAGATTACAGACCCCGGATGGCTGTGTGACAATAGTGACCTCCCAAGACAATCCTGGACCCGGGATGGCTGTGTAACACTAGTGACCTCCCAAGATAATCCTGGACCCAGGATGGCTGTGTAACACTAATGACCTCCTAAGACAATCCTGGACCCGGGATGGCTGTGTAACACTAGTGACCTCCCAAGATAATCCTGGACCTGGGATGGCTGTGTAACACTAATGACCTCCTAAGACAATCCTGGACCCGGGATGGCTGTGTAACACTAGTGACCTCCCAAGACAATCCTGGACCCCGGATGGCTATATAACAATAGTGACCTCCCAAGACAATCCTGGACCCCGGATGGCTGTGTAACACTAATGACCTCCCAAGACAATCCTGGACTAGGGATGGCTATATAACAATAGTGATCTCCCAAGACAATCCTGGACCCGGGATGGCTGTGTAACACTAATGACCTCCCAAGACAATCCTGGACCCGGGATGGCTATATAACAATAGTGACCTCCCAAGACTATCCTGGACCCGGGATGGCTGTGTAACACTAGTGACCTCCCAAGACAATCCTGGACCCGGGATGGCTGTGTAACACTAGTGACCTCCCAAGATAATCCTGGACCCGGGATGGCTGTGTAAGACTAATGACCTCCCAAGACAATCCTGGACCCCGGATGGCTATATAACAATAGTGACCTCCCAAGACAATCCTGGACCCTGGATGGCTGTGTAACACTAATGACCTCCTAAGACAATCCTGTGCCGGGATTGCTTTGTAACACTAATGACCTCCCAAGACAATCCTGGACCCGGGATGGCTATATAACAATAGTGACCTCCCAAGACAATCCTGGACCCCGGATGGCTGTGTCACACTAATGACCTTCACAAGATAATCCTGGACCCGGGATGGCTGTGTCACACTAGTGACCTCCCAACACAATCCTGGACCCGGGATGGCTGTGTAACACTAATGACCTCCCAAGACAATCCTGGACCCGGGATGGCTATATAACATTAGTGACCTCCCAAGACAATCCTGGACCCGTGATGGCTATATAACACTAATGACCTCCCAAGACAATCCTGGACCCGGGATGGCTGTGTAACACTAATGACCTCCCAAGACAATCCTGGACCCGGGATGGCTATATAACATTAGTGACCTCCCAAGACAATCCTGGACCCGTGATGGCTATATAACACTAATGACCTCCCAAGACAATCCTGGACCCTGGATGGCTGTGTAACACTAATGACCTCCCAAGACAATCCTGGACCCGGGATGGCTGTGTAACACTAGTGACCTCCCAAGACAATCCTGGACCCGGGATGGCTGTGTAACACTAATGACCTCCCAAAACAATCCTGGACCCCGTATGGCTGTGTAACACTAATGACCTTCCAAGAAATTCCTGGATCCCGAATAGCTGTGTAGCACTAGTGACCTTCCAAGAAATTCCTGGATCCCGAATGGCTGTGTAACACTAATGGCCTTCCAAGAAATTCCTGGATCCCGAATGGCTGTGTAACACTAATGACCTTCCAAGAAATTCCTGGATCCCGAATGGCTGTGTAACACTAATGTCCTTCCAAGAAATTCCTGGATCCCGGATGGCTGTGTAACACTAATGACGGCTTATTACATGATCTATACCTACTAAATAACAATATAAACTGGGAAAAAGAGGCAAAACCCTATAATAGTTGACTTTTTATAATAAAAAAAAAACAGGAGCTGGGGGATGATTGCATAAATTTGAAAATCTCTACTGTAGACAATCAAAATTAACATTTAGACAGAGCGGGGCTGCTCCATGCACGGACTCAATTCCCAAAGGTGGAGTGGAATTGCAAATTTTTTGTAACTTTCAGTGTGAGCACGCTGCGAGAATGGAGCTCACTGACAGCGAAAAAGAGCGACTTATTTGTATAACGCCGAATATCCATTTTCAGGAACTGTAATGTCAACTACAATAATGAACAACCGGAACGAGTAATTAGACGCCTCAGATAGCCACACCACAGCCTAACTTTGCTTGTGGAATAATTTTGAAAAATTGCAAAAATTTGACCGAACTTACTGTTGAATTTCGAGGGTTACAAATACAAATGTTGCTTTCTTGACAATTAAATCGATGCATTGTTTATATTCAATCGTTCTTGTTATCAAATCAGTGGCGAAAAAGTTGGTGTATTTAGCTCATTTCTAATCAAGGTTTAATATGATGGTCCTTCATTAGTATTCACGGTTAATATCTAGTTTTAACCTACTCCTCCTTATTCGTATTCTCATTACTGACTTCATAATTAATGAGTTCATATTAAACCCCACGTTTTCCCTGATGTAACATCAAGCACTCCCCGCTCTTCAAGATTGTAAATTATTCAAAGGAATTTCAGTGAAATAAAGAACTTGCAAGAACAAGAAAAGGTGTCAATCATGTAATAGAGGAGAGCAAGAGAGCATAAGATAAGAGAGGGACACTTTGGTATTACCCGCGCGCCATGTCGATTCCGAATCTGGCTATTTTTAGTAACCACCACCCCACCACTGCGCGTGAGGATTTGCTCCTTTTATTTTGTCCTACTCCCCCGCGGGTTGCGTGTTGTTGTTTGCCAACTCGATAGGAATGAAAAGAGATCATGTAAAATAACTCGGAAGAAGAAAATAATAATAATAATAATAATAATTTTATTATTTATATAGCGCAAAATTTATGATCTAATGCGCTTTACAACAACTAAAAATTATATATGTGCTAAAACTAAGCTAAAACTACTAACTATACTATACTAACTATACCAAAACGATATTTTATCTAAAAATATGCCAAATTAAATAAATGAGTCTTTAAAAATTTCTTGAAAGTTAAAATACATGTCGCTGCCCTAACGTGTTGTGGTAGTGAGTTCCATACCACTGGGGCCGCAACCTGGAAGGCACGGTCCCCAGTGGTTTTGCCTGTCCTAATGCTAAACCTTTCTAAGATATTACTATTTGTTGATCTAAGATTGTAATTCGACTGCCTAGCCTTAATTAGGTCGCTGAGGTAAGCGGAAGCAATGCCATGTAATGCTTTAAATGTAATAAGAGCTATTTTAAAAGTAATCCTAAAGTTAACAGGTAGCCAGTGGAGATCTAACATAACAGGTGTAATATGAGAGTAGCGTGGCGTGTTCGATATTAATCTTGCTGCTGCATTTTGAGCGCGCTGAAGTCTGTTGATTTGTATTGCAGGAAGGCTAATCTACTTATCACCAGTGCCTGTACTAGAGTCTTGGCTGCATCTTTGGATAAAAATTTACGTATACGTCTAATATTAAAAATAGAATAAAAAGCAGACTGACATGTCTTGGTAATGTGTTGTTCAAATTTAAAATTACATTCAAACCAGAAACCAAGGTTTCTAGCTTCGCCTACAGGTGGCACAGCAGTCTCGGCTACTAGAAGACTGTTAGTCCCTACTTTTTACAGCTGCTGGCGCGTTCCAATGAGCATGAACTCAGTCTTGTTCTCGTTGATCTTGAGCTTGTCCGCGACCATCCACGACCTCACCGCCCTGGTGCATCGCTCCATGGCACACCTGGCCTCTGTCTCACCGACAGAGCTGTCAGCTTTGAATGAGAGGTACAGCTGGGTGTCGTCAGCGTATGCATGTGCGTGAGGCAGATGGGATTTGATGACCTCAAACAACTTGCTTGCATAAATGGAGAAGAGGAGAGGACCGAGGCAGGATCCTTGAGGTACACCAAATGATAAACTGCATCTGTCAGACTGTTGTCCATCAACAACAACACGTTGTGCCCGGTCAGTCAGATATGATGTAAGCCATCTTAGAGCATCGCCAGCAATGCCAAATGATGTGTTAAGGCGTTGGAGAAGTATGCAGTGATCGATAGTGTCAAATGCCGCGCTCAAATCTAGCAGCACCAAAAGGGTCACGTGCTGGCTGTTCATGTTGATCAGGACGTCATTTGCAATCTTTAAAAGAGCTGTCTCCGTGATGTACGATTTCCTATAAGCCGATTGTAGCTCAGGTAGGAGAACATTTTCCGTGACGTGGGCGTAAAGTTGATTAAATACCGCCCTCTCCGTGATCCTGGAAGTAAACTGCAAATTACTGACTGGACGTAGATTGTTATTTCCGGTGTCCTTAGCACCTTTTTTAAGTAAGGGAGTTACAGCGGCTTCCTTCCAGTCAGCAGGGAAATGACCAGTAGACAGAGATAAGTTTACCATATTAGTTATGACAGGGAGAAGAACTTCGAGAGAGTCGTAGACCAGACAAGTCGGCCAATTCATCAAGTCGTTCACATCAGATTCACTCAAGGTTTTGAAATGAGTGAGTGTTCTGTTTTCGCTTGACCATGGCCTGTCCGGGGGGACGAGCTCCACGTCTTGTGAGGACAGACTAGTAGCGTCTATGTCAGCTCGGATGGTATTTATCTTGCGTACAAAGTATCTCCCAATATCATTCGCTAGTACGGTCTTATTAGCATGCTCAGGAAAGCGAAGTCCTGTATTCCCACCCAGAAGCTTGCTTGCAGCATCTAAGAGCTTTCTCTGGTCGGAGCTATTCTCAGCGACGAATTAAGTGTAGTACTCGTCTCTCGCTTTGTTCATTGCATTGGTGACGTGATTTCTTTTCTTTTTGAAATCAGCGAGGTCGCTAGGCAGTTTAGACTTCCTCCATTTCCTCTCCGCTTTCCTGCGAGCACGCTTAGCTTGATCGATCTCATCATTGTACCAGGGCACCACTGGGCGAGTAACCCGAGCCCGTGTCTTATTGGGTGCATGTCGGTTTAGTAATTTTGCAAGGGTGTTGTTATACTCTTTTACATATATATCAAGCTCATTCGCAGTTGATGGCGAGTCTTTAGTGCACAAGGGGGATTGCAGCATTTCAGCTTTCAGCTGCTCCAAATCAATAGACATAAGCCTCCGGTAGTTGATGGTATTGACGAGAAGACCAGGTCTAGGTAGACCTAGACGAAATCGTACTACAGCGTGATCAGATAAAAAATGATCAACAACTGAAGGGCCGGTGACTAAACTCTCGGACATACGTGTTATAGCGAGATCGAGAATATGCCCGTCTTGGTGCGTCGGCTGGTCTACATGTTGCACTAGACCCAAGGCTCTTAGTGTTTCCAAGAATTTTTGGGCGTCAGGATCGTTTGGCTCGTCGACATGTATATTAAGGTCACCGGTTATTAGTAGGTTTACTTTGCATAACAACAGGCTCTCTAAGTATTCAGGAAACTCCGAGAGGAAGACGCTTGTCGGGACACGATGAGCCTCTGAGTAGGGTGGTCTGTATATAACAATAACCCGCAGGTTATAGGAGGATGACTTCACAAGTAACTCTGAGAACTCAAACGACTCACGCGAACTAATGCCAGACTTAACCGTAGACACGTCAAATGAGTCTCGGTACAGTAGTCCAGTACCGCCACCACGTCGGTTTGGCCTTGATTGTAAGACGCAACTAAAACCTTGCGGGCACATCTCCGTCTTCACGGCCAAGTCACTTGGCGACAACCAATGTTCCGTTAGAGCCATTAAATCCACGCTGTGATCACATATGTAATCATTGATCACGGTTGTTTTGTTCCTGACCGACCGAGCATTGATGTGGCAGAACACCATCTGCTTATGTGGCTTTATGTTACCAGGAACGCGATTTATTTTTATTAGATTGTTAGTGTCCCGCCAGATACACTGCTGCTTTGCAAACCGTTGAGCTGTTTGCGAGGGAGTAGTTAATGGAATGCGACTCGTGTTAACTCGTCCGGTAGTGTGACTCCATTGTCTATTGGTAGTATTCTTTAAGGAGCCGTCATCGTGTCCCAAAGGACCTGGGTTGAGCTGAAACACGAGATCGCCCTCAAGCTGCACGCGGAATGTAGCGGTAGTGTTGGGGTAGTACAAGCATGGCCGGCTACACCTCTTTGCACGTGAGAAGCCAAACATCGCAAACTTCCAGCGCGAAGATGTGGATTCGGTGCCAACCAGGTTGATCCCGGACGAGAAATTGCTCTGAACGCCGAAGAAACCCGTCCCAACTGACCAAGTCCGCGCTCCGACGATTGTCAGAAACAGCAACAGAGTGCTTGTAGACAGAAATAAGGCCATAGTGACTCGCAGGCTGAGTAAAATTGAGAAAAATGCGGAGCTTCAAGAAATACGTCCGCCACGGTCGGAGGCACGCAAGAAGGTGAAGCAAGATTGGCAAATATACTCACAGAAAGCTAAATCCCTGAATAGTTTGACTGTTTTGTTAGTATGAGCGGGCGATTCTCTCGCTACAAGGATAGTTTTATGAAATGTATTTTCTTGGATTACTTCTCAATTCACCGGAATATTCACAAAAATCAATATCATATCTAATGTCTAACTTACGGATTTCGTTTGACCATTAATTAGGAAGATAATGAATGTTGAAAAACCACGAATATGCAGCAAGTTAGAGCGGAAGCGGTGTTTGAAGCACGAGGTTTTCCGCTCTTGATTTTGAATGAAGTCTCTTTTTTTAAACGTTTTCGAAATCTTGTAATC
Source organism: Nematostella vectensis (assembly GCF_932526225.1). Lineage (NCBI taxonomy): Eukaryota > Metazoa > Cnidaria > Anthozoa > Actiniaria > Edwardsiidae > Nematostella > Nematostella vectensis. Next base: position 7,991,367 of record NC_064039.1, read on the forward strand.
CTCGAAGTACTACATCCTCTTAATATACCGCAACTGCCTGTATCCTTGATGCTAGAATGAAATTTTCGATGGTATTTGTGCAAACAGAGTGGGTTTTTTCGGTTTCAAGTCACAAAACAGCGGCAAACAACAAGATGCAAAAGCCAAAGCGCGGGGTAGGGTGATTAAAAATGCTCACGCGCAGTGGTGGGGTGGTGGTTACTAAAAATAGCCAGATTCGGAATCGACATGGCGCGCGGGTAATACCAAAGTGTCCCTCTCTTATCTTATGCTCTCTTGAGGTGAGTTAAATGAACATTCTATTAAATGTCGGATCTAGCTTCGTGACGTGCTAATCCAAAACAAAGAAATATATAAAACAAGCAAACAAACAACAACAACATAAAAACTGCTTGAATTCAGGAACGTTTAGCTATGGCATTGATGCTTTAAAAATGGCCCTGTCTACGGCCCTGGTATGTCTTGGGCTGCTTACCCTCTTCATGCCATTCTCAGTGTGATCCCGCCACAGCACCATATCTTCACTGTATGATAAAGTGTATCTAGCAACGTGATAACTGCCATATCCTTGTGTTGCAATCCCATTGACCACTGCTAGTCCTGGTCCAAAGTCCACTATTATAAACAACTTTACATTGAGCAAATGCTCAGTGGTTAGCCATCCTCTTTTGTTCATTCTAAGACGAGCATTGTAAGGTTCAGCAAACTGATCATATAAGTTAGATTGTATAGCATCGTTTTCAATTTCACCGCTTTCCAACCCAAGTGCATCTGAGCACACTGTTAAAACAAAGCAAAACAATTAGAGAGAAAAGGGTAGATCGCTAAAACGTCATGCTTTTAAAAAAAAACGACAATAAAAATCGACATAGATCTGAAAACAGCGATATGATTCTCTTACCCTTGCAGCCTTTAAAATCAATGCGTAGACATGCCGTGTATCCGACCCATGTGACGGGCTTTATACGGATATAGACAGCGACGATTGGACCAGGTAGATCTCTTTTAGCTATATTATTGCCATTCGTATTACCAGCAAATATCTAGAAACAGTTAAAACCAACGAAATATTTATCAAGACTGGGCTGGAATAGAGTATAAAATTTCATTTGGAATTAAGAGAGTTCCAAAAAAGCGCATGTACAGTGTAAGTACACATCTAATGTAAACCAAATGTTATAAAACCGTCGTTTAAATTATGTGTGTAACACTTGCATCACAAAATTCATCCACAGGGTGACATCTCGTGTTTTGGTTAAAAGGTACGCCCCTAGACAGACATGACGGAAAAATATGACGTGACGCTTCAAATAAGCCCATTTCACATCGAATAAGGCGGAGAATTTCTCTGAGTACTTAGTAACATATAGCAAACACAATATCATTTTTTATATCATCATTTTAAAAAGCCAAAATCTGGTTATGTGCACTTCGGGCTCACGTTATTTGTGTTTTGAAAATCAGTCCGTAATGCAAGGAACCTATAGCCATTGTAAGAAATTGTGTCTTCTCTCTCTATCTGGAATTGCGCGTTTCCCAGGTTTTTCTGTTATGTCCCCTAGACACGAAATATTACCAAGTGAGGTTTATATTCATGTGGGACAAACTTAAGTGGTGGATGATGACAATTACCTTATTTACAGTAATGATCTCAATCAATCAAAAAGATAATGCAGCATTGACCTACGTCTCCAGTTATCGTTATAAAAATATAAAACTGGGGCTTTAATGAAAAACGCAATCAACAACATAATGATAAAAACACAATTGAACAAGTTACAAAAAAAGAAGTAAGAAATTGCCGTTTCGTTGCAGCTGAAAATAAGGAAAATAACAAAGGAATAACAAAGGTGCTGGTAAAGGACAGTGTACCTGTACCGTCCCGCCTCTCGTGTAGTTGTACCACTCCTCGCCGTCCACGCTAAACTGCAAATAGTATGACGCCACCCAAAGACCCGAGCCGTTCACTACGTGGCCCCGAGTCTCGATGAAACGGACACGGTGCGTAGAGTAGAGGTCGATCTGCAGGTACGGCGTGGGGTCGTCTGGGGAGGCGCACCACACGCGAGTAGGGTTCATCAGACGAGCATACTTGGCAGCGTAGTTTAGTCCCGCGGTGGAAGAGGAGGAGAGCTGGCCGTCAGGAATGCGACCGTTGCTTATTCCAAGATCGCCCGTACAAGCTACCGCGATATAGACCTCAATCAAATTCTCATTAATATTCTATTTCTTTTATCGAATCGGGTGAGCGGAATTAGTCAGGGAAGGGACTTTTGTGCATTCTAATATGGTTGACGCAACGAAATGACTAGAGATAAGGAGCGGAGTGGTCCAATAAGTGGCGGGGCGAAAGTTGGGGGGGATGGGTGGGTAGTGGTCTTAGGGGGAGGGGTGGTTGGTGGTTTCAGGGGGGAGTGGTGGGTGGTTGTTCCAAATCCTATTTATAAGAACGCGGGGATTTTAAACCGTTCAACAAATTTGTTGTCGGTTGTTGTCGTTGTTGGTTTAAAAAAAAAACGAACATATATATCTAAAAAAAACAACCGCTCGGAAAAGTGTGTGTGTGTGTGTGTGTGTGGGGGGGGGGGGGGGGGGGTCGCTGCTCTCTCCCCTTCTGCCGCCCCTGCAAATCCAAGTAGTATATTCCGGTGTTTTGGTGGTCTTTTTTCCAGGGTTGGCAATGGTGAAGCAGGAGTGTCAGGGGTGAAGCAGAGTCGGTATTATAAATGAGTGATTTTGTTGTTGTTGCGAGAAAAGTTAGGCATCAATAGACTTTACTGCGAAATGCACCTATTTCAAAAAACGTAAGTTCAAACGGTAAATGGCGATTAATAACTGGCAGTTCTACGACCGAAAGGATCCATGGATCCCAAAAAATTTGTTTAAAATTCAGGAAAATATTAAACTAAACATACGACTGTCCATTAAATATAATTAATATATGGTTCTGACATCGCTTGAGTTTATTTATCACCTTTATTATGACAAATAATTTATACCAATAAACGGTCGTAGAACTGCCATTCGCCTTTCGCGCTTTCAAACTTTATTGAAATAGGTGTATACAATATATTATTTAATGTAGAACACTGTCGACGTTGTTTTCTTGTACCAATGACTGCACGAATTTATTCGTCTTTCAGCGTTTAAATTTGTGACGGCAGTTTTTGCGTTAAGAGGATGCGCACTAATAACGGCGGGCAATAACCTTATTGATACAAGTGCCTTAATGCATTCATAACACTTAAATACATACCCTCGCGTCCGTGTATTTCGATTCGCAAACACATCCTGAATTTAAAGTCTTTGGGTTGTATGGAGATTAATCTGGCTGTTACTCCTTTTAAATAATTACGTACAGTACTGTTGGGGTTCTCATTAGCGGTGAATTCCTGAAAAATTAATAAAAACTGTTTATCAGCTTTAATGGGTGTAGTTCAGATGTTTTTCATCATTTGGAAGAACTTTGTTAGAGGTTAATGTCATAAAGATGCCCCTCCATCTGTGTCACCTGGGATTTTAACCGAACCAATTTTATTTACGTTTCTCTCAATATTCTTTGCTAAATTCTTTTACAGTGCTATCTACACAAAAATATGTTTCGATAAACACCAGCATTATCCTATTGAAAATACCTCAATATTAGCTATACCAGGGCCGTAGCAGGGGGTGGGGCACTGGGGGCACGTGCCACCCCCCCCCCCCCCCACCTCCCAATATTTTAAAAAAATAAAAGGAAATGACCAGTAGGGGCGCGGCTGTGCCCCCAATAATTTCTTAATGTTTCTATATTGTGCCCCTCCAATATTTCAAAGCTTGTTACGGCACTGTATATTCAACCTCGCTGTGTATTCTTTGAAGACTGTTGTCCTATTTTACGTCCGAAAATGCCACTTTCACATCATTGCCAAGGCTATTTTTTAATTCGAAGCTTGGTATCATAATAATAAATCTATCATAAATGGTTCTTAAGTGGCAATGATATTTTCATCTCAAATTTTGAGGCCTTTCTCCTTTCTTCAGGTTTGAAAATGCCTCCTCAAAAAAATTAAATTGTGTTTTAAAAACAAACAAATTTTCACAGCTTGCACATCACTGAAATATCATAGATTGTTCAAATATAATCTTTTTTTTGTCGGGATACTCAACACTGTTTGCAGGCTGTCCATAACAAGCTTTGTTAAGAATAAACCTTTGTTGAGAATACTGCCATTCTCTGTTTGAGATTTTCTTGTTCAAGCCTTGCGAATAGAAATCTATACTTTTCGGACGTTTTCAGACCGGGCGCTTGACAAAGTCTTGCTTAGACCATTTGGAGAAAAGGCTATCTTAGAAAAATCAAAAAACAAAATAGTACAAAATAAACTAAAACTGAAATTTAGTTTTAGAAGGAAAAAGGCCATTGATTCGATCATGCAGTAGTCTACTTTTCATGGTGCATAGAAAAATGAAGCAGTTCAAAAGATCTAATAAAGCCATGCTTTGGTCATTTGTTTTACGTTAGCTTACGTACGCAATAGCGGATCTACGGGGTGGATCTAATGGTCCAAAAGAGCCTGGGGTGAGCGCGCGGGACCCCTGTGATATTCTAAAACGATAGGGACTAGGCTCCATTTCCAAGATGGCTGCCAGCAAAAAAAAACACGAATTCCTGCAAGTTATCGTGGAAAAATTCTCGACTTACAAAGCTCTACAGCGATAAAAAAAGCGAAAAAAAAAATGATTGAAGCGGACTCCCAAATATGCTATGTAATGCCTAATAAGGAAATGAACGAGCGAGCTAGAAAAACGACAGTAAGATTGACTGATATGCATTGTGTCTGTTCATTCCAACGTAGACTAAATCCGCCCCTGGAACGTTGAAAAGATGTACCTTTGACCTGTACTGACCTTTGTTATACCCTCTTCTCCGTACTTTCTCCATTCTTTTCCATCGAGGCTGTAGTCCAGTGAGAACATTTTGACCCATGAGCCTCTGCAATATTGCGCAGGAACTTCACAAAGCTCTCCAGGAAGGGCGCTCGAGTTGAAATCGCTGGGGAAAAAAATATTGGTGAGGACATTAAGAAAAACAGTCCAACAAGAGATATCTCACACTAAAATCATCGCACGCTACTTGATACAAAAAAGGTTACACTATACACCAAACGTTGTAGTCCTGTTAGGTTGTTACCGATGCCTGGCACGTGGGATTGTTTCTATTCTATCAATGAAATCGTGCCCGGCTGTTTTGTCTCTTAGCTCACGGAATATACAGGGCCGTAGCAGGGGGTTGGGCACTAGGGGCATGTGCCCCCCCCCCCCCAATATATAAAAAAATTAGGAAATGACCGATAAGGGCGTGGCTGTGCCTCCCCCAAATATTTTCTTAATGTTTCTATATTGTGTCCCCCCCCCTCAATATTTCGAGGCATGCTACGGCCCTGATATAGCTGGTCAGTCACTTGCCCACTTTCCTAATAGTTGTTGTTGTGTTCCAACGTAATAATTTGTATTGTATTTGTAATAAGTTGTATTGGTCTTTGCCGAGCTCAAATAAGAGGTGTTTTATCGTTTTATCGGCAGGGGCATTAATCGACCCTCCTTTCTTCTGGACGTCCTTCTTTGTGCTGGAATTCGGTATTCATCCTTCTAAAATAGACATTTTCATAATTTCATGTCCAAGTACGCCAAAATGGGTTCCGGACTACTCGCCACCAACCAACGTGTCACAAATGGTCAACTTTCCACCGCTAATACACATGTTCCCATCTCAAGCTCTCAGCTCCTTGTAAATAACTCTCGATTTTCGGTAAAGTTGTTCAGAGGCTTGGTTCTCATGTTGATTAGTGAAGGGCTATCGATTTTCGGTTGAAGTTTTTCTGCCCCTTGGTTCTCATGTTGAGGGATAAAGAAAGAAGAGGGCCTTCCATTGCATACGATTGATCACATTTTCTGCTGTGTCGAGTAGGCTAGCGTTGATAATATACGTTTTGTGGCGGGATTGGGGAACTTAGGTTGCATTGCGTGCGCTAATGGCTCTCAGGTTATAGGGTGTTTAACCAGGGGGGGGGGGGGGCTTGTGGTGGGCCGAGTTGACCCCACCCCTCCCCCCTTTTAGTTATTTTGCTTAAAAATAACAACAAATATAAGAAAATCCACGGAAGGAGATGGATCCGGCCCATCTTTTCTTTAACCCTTGCTTCGTCCCAGCGTTCAGCCAAAGCGTCCAAACCTGCATCGAAGTAGTTTTCTTGGCTTGATCGTCCCGAACTCTTCCCGAAAAAGAAAGCGCTCCGCATGATCTTCAACCGCAGCACAGCCTCATGTTCGGCAAACATTGTATCCCGAACATGAGACACGAAAAACGGAGGAAAAGTCGAGGGAAAACTGCAAAGGGAAAGACTACCCCCTCTCGAAAGCGCATGCTTGTTATCTAATGTTCAAGGCCACAAAATACCAGAAACTGGACACATCAAACATTATATAGGCCTTCACCTATATCAGAAACAAGTCATCCTTCAAATGCAAAGAATGCGTCAATTACACAGCTCTTTCTAAATGGCTAAGTTCAGATTTTCTCACCTACAGTTAACCGTCTTCATAACCATTTCGCAATACAAGAATGGATTCCCTTGGGTCTCAACAGCGGTCACTTCCCACACATTGCCCAGGTCGATTCGCAAATATTGCTGATTTTTTGGAAGCGACATGTTTGAGCACCATGAGCCGTTTCCATGGAGATTATTGAGTCGCCCACGATACGCTTCGAAGCCAGGGCCCCGTGCGGAAGAGCTTGACATGTTGAGGTCTGGAATCCTGCCATCTTCCACGCCGAGCGCTTCGGAAACTAAATAATGCAAAACAAATTGAATACAATGAGTTCCTAGCGCAGTTGGTAGCTAGAGATTTATCATTATCATGGTAAACATAATTTATTGAATATGGATTGGAACTTTAAACCTGTTGTAAAACCATTGTGAGGCAGTGCCATACAGCCTATAGCATAATAGGGGACGGGGACGCCCCACCCACAACATGGAAATAAGTTAAGGCCTGGCTAAACTAGTCGACATGTCGAGTGCGACATGTAGCGTGCGACATGTCTCCTAAATGTTTCCTAGTTTAGCCACTACCGAAAACATTTAGTGCGCGACAAATTTTGTAGAGGGCGACACGAAAATGTTTCTCAACTATCCGAGAAACATTTCTTTGTCACTTCTACAAGATTTGGCGCGCGCTACAATGGCTAAACTAGGAGACATACATGTCGCACGCTACATATCGCGCTCGACATGTTGCCTAGTTTAGCCAGGCCTTTACATGTTAATAACGCGATTTAACATTATTAATGCTTCTTACCAGGACAGCCATAAACCTCCACTCTTATACAAGGGTGACCATACGCCTTCTTCGGATAGAATCGGACGTATTGTGCCCTCACAGAACTGTTAAGAGTGCGGGTGACTACCATATGGCGGCTACCTGTGTTGCCAACAAAGTGCTGCAGAAATCGACAGGAAAATCATATTACGGTAACGGAAATAACAGAGTGGTCGTGTACATCATTTGGCGAGTGTTATGGAAGCAACAGACAACTTAGACCGCGAACAAGGAAGGGACTGGGAATGAGGACAGGAGGGTATGTGAAGCCTTCTACATTTAGTCATTTTTACTCGTGAATGCTTGCAAAGCATTTATGAGTTATTGGGGGACTTCTATGTTACTGGATTGTCGGATGGCTACATCGATCATCCGTATAAACTAATTAGGTCTTTCTTTGCATATAAGAAAACTAGGAGAAAACATATGCATTCAAAAGTTGGCTCACAGAGCCTTGGATTTGGTATAGTTCTGTGATGCTTTTGGGCCCTTATCTTGTGGGTCTAGCTCTGCGTTTCTTCGCAGCACTTGCTCGCAGTTTGCAAAGTATGCCCAGCTTGAACAGTGTCAAGCCATTTTTATCATTTTAACATTTCCCAGATTTAATTCACCTTTGCTATGTAATACATCATCAATAACCCCAAAATTCAATTTAAAAAACAACATGTATTATTATGTGTAGCCTATGGAATGGTTTTTGCATTTGTTACAATAAAATATATTTTTGAAATGAGCGTTCATTTGTTACCATTGTAGCTGTTATACTATTCGTACCCTGACAATGTTGTCTTCCATGTAGTCCCACCACTCTGTTTCATCTAGACTAAAGGAGAGAGTATATTCCAGCACTTTTCGCTCGTTATGGCTATCCCCTTTTGTTGCTACAGCTGTAACAAGCTTTTCAGAAAGAAGATCGACCTGGGAATAAATATAAAGTTCATTCGGGTGACAATAAGTTTTCTGTTTTTGTTTTGGATAACAAATCACTGAGTTTCATCTTTTGGCAGCTAAGTTTTGTCATTTGCCAAACGTTTTAACACCCAGGCTACCACTTGCAAGAACAAGGGATTTGAATTGGAACAAAGGTAGGGTACGTAACACATTGCTACGTATGTGATTTACCTATGCCATCTCTTTTTTCTTGACTTTCAACAATAGAAAAAATCTCCAGAATTCCCCATACATCCCCATATTGTAAATTATCATCGTCAAAGATAGTCCCCTCTAATTTAACGAAAGTACATTTCATGATCTCCAATAAGATAATTTCAAAGATGAGATAAAAATGAAAAAACGCTGTACTACCTGCAAATAGTCATCAGGGTCATATCGAAGACAGCAGGAACCAGCGTGAGTATCAGTCTTCGCATAGTTAAGTGTTCCGCGACTGGCATCGCAGTAACTTGATGTTAACTTGGCTTCGTTTCCCTGTACTACAAGCGGGGAGTCGCACCCTTATTAAATATGAACAAAAAAGCATAGATAAGAAATAGAAACCCTTGGTATTAGGTACGGGCCATGTCAATCCCAAATGATGCCAATTCTCAGATAGCCTGCTAGCCGGCTCTAACTGCGGGTTATTCGGAAATGTTTTATTTGCGAATATTGGGAACCCTGTGCGCACGGCTAGCAGGCTAATTCTCAGTAGCAGCAATTTCACGTGTGCTTGATAGCGAATATCACAACAAGAAAGCCGTGTGGTCACTTTACTGTTACTAAGGTTCTCAAATGATCGGGGAAATAAAAAAAGAATTTCGCAGTAACTTCTCACTACTCATTTCCTATACAGTTCAATAGCTATGAGGGGTCGACTCAGCTAGAGCTCTTATTTACAATCACAGTAATTCAAGGCATAGGTTTTATCACTCACTGTCTTTTGGACAGAGTTGAATTATTCAGCCTTTAAGGAGTGTATGCGCAAATGTTTTTATTTATTCATTTTGATACGCTTTCTTTAAGACAAAAAAATGGCTGCTACTGCCACGGAAAAGAGACGAAGAAAAAAGTATTAAATAGATATAAGCCCTTTTGGACAGAAACTTTTCGAATGATTCGTAAGCGCTAAATAAGTTTCTTTTCGTTGTTGTTATTTTGCTGCGAAAAGCCGGAGCGCGTCATGGGATTTCTTTTTGCACTGCGCAAAAGCGGTTGAATGGAGATAAATATCCAGATAAATATACTGTTCTAAACAAATAAGGAACGATGGAAAGATCAGATAAAGCAGTGCTCTCTTTGGTCTATTTCTTTTCAAAGCTATTTTGTCAACTCGCAAACATTGACGAATACTAAACATTGTGTGACATCTGTCAACGAACATCGCCGAAAAAGAAAAAAAACGCGCAAAACTGTTACAACTGTTTATAATCGATACTCCCTGCAAGCGCATCGCAATGGATATTGTGGGTCCCCTGTAGAGAAGTACATCAGGTAACAAACAAATACATCCTAACGGTTGATCAAGGTCGACTATGAGACGAGATATCATGAGGCAGTACCACTCAAAAGTATTGACGCCGAGCACTGGGCTGAGGAACTCGTGAAGTTGATGAGTCGTTTTGGTGTACCGGAAGAGATCTTGACAGATCAATGCTCTAATTCCATGTCACAGCTGACAGAGAGAGAGCTTTATAGGATGATTGGGGTGAAAACCCTCAGAACAAGTCCCCACCATCCTGAGACAGATGTTTTATGTGAGAGGCTCAATGGCACTCTTAAGAATATGCTGAATAGGCAGCATAAGAAAAGTGACAAAGTGTCAGGAGATGTCATAACGTATGTGATGAAGGTTGGGAAGAACCTGGCTGAAATGATGGAAAACCGCCCAGAGGAACCTAGACCGAGCTTAGAGAAAGCAAAACACGTGAAATGATAGGACGTCGAGAGTCAAGACCCTCCAAGACGCATGTGTGGTATTCGTATTGCTGCCAACAAGTGCTAACAAGCTACAAGCACAGTATCAAGGATCCTACAAGGTAAAGAGACAGGTTGGCCCGGTGGACTGCAACATGACATGGCCAACCAGAGAAAAAGCGACTGCGCACATTCCACGTCAACATGTAAGCACCAAACACACCCCTGTGAGATGTTAGCTACCAGGCTACAGCAGTTAAGAAGGGATGCGATAGAGGATGATGACGGAGACCTGGATCTGGATTATTCAGCCCTCCAACAGTGAATGGGCAGACACTTCAGTCATCCTTCCCAAGAAGGACGAATCAATACGAGTATTTGTAGACTACAAAGAGCTTAACAAGGTATCTGCATTTAACGCATATCCGTAGCCTTGTGTCTGAATATGCAAACTATTGAATAAGCCTGATCCCAGCGTGGAAGAGAACCAGAGTGAAGTTAGTTCCTTATTCGCAGTTCCTTTTTCGTCTGTTTCCTTATTCGCTCAGTTCCCTTTTCAAATCCGGGGGGGTACTTACATGATACCTTTTAATTCGAGTTGAAACAGTATTTAGGCATAACAGTTTATTCAGAACAAGTCCAACAGCATTTTCGTCGGGTAAATTTCGATGCTTTAACGTGCTCGCTGCTAAGAGGAGCTGTGAACATGAGACTCTATCTGCTACAAAAGGTCAAATTACGAAATGCGTGCAATCGCTTTCACAAATGAATCTAGCAAAAGAGAGGAAATCTACCTCTCATCTAATAAATGTATTTGTATCTTGGGCTTTATTTCCAAACGCATTAATATATTTAGAGGGGAAATATTCACGCTTTACTTGACTACGTACGTATGTCGTGTGAATTTGACCTTGCTAACAAAACCACAATTTGACAGATAGCGCTTGTTGTCAATTAACACCTTGGCTACTACATAAGGCTCTGACAAAACAAATAGATTAAGTGCAGTGACACGAATAGGCAACTGCTCCTTATTCAAGTTAGTTTTCGCGGATAAGGAAATGGAATCTCCCAACGTCCGATTTCGTTTTACGACTTTATCCGAATAAGGAATAGACTATGAAGAGGGTTGTCAGTGTTTGCTCATCATTTCTCAATAAAGGACATGAAATTTCATAACTCCCGATTCGCTTTTACGACTCCTTTCTAAAGAGTTCTCGAAAAAGGAAATGGTATTTCATAACTCCCGATCTCGTTTTAACTACTTATCCGAATAAGGAATAGACTAAAAAGAGGGTCGTTAGTGTTTTTTAAACATCTCTTGAAAAAGGAAATGGCATTACATAACGCCTGATTTCGTTTTTACTACTTTTTTTTACCGAAAAAGGAATGGAGTAAAAAGAAGATTGTTAGCGTGTTTTTTTTTTTTTGTTTTTCAACATCGGCTTGTTTGGGTTTCCTAATATTTCTTGTATTGTGCACCCCCCACCCGCAATTTTGTGCCAACCCCCCCCCCCCCCCCCCCCCCCCCCCAATCCGCAATCTTATATGGCATGCTACGGTTCTGGCCCAGCTCTAGTGTGTGCTATAAATGTATTTATAAATATAATAAAATACAGAGTTTGGACCATTATTTGAAGTCTTGTTTAATTCTATGTTATTGCAATAAAAACACTGTACAGTGTGTTGCCCAAGATCAACACTTTCTAACGAACTTTGGAAAATGATACACGATACAAGCAAGTAAATTGTCCTATGTCCAAGCCGCAAGGACATGTAGTCCAGCTTATCTTTATCATCGTGCTCTTGTAAACGCTGTCAGTAAGGTAATTTATACATATTCTATGCTTTTAATTTGAATGGTCTCTGGTTATATCAGAAGATGTAGCAAAGCCGGTGATAGGAAGGCTCCCTGTTCTTTCATTCTCAACAAGTAAATAAACACTACTTATGGTAAATAGTTTGTTGTTTAGGTGTATCGGCCTTGTAACTAGATACTCTAGCGGCTCCCCTGCCTTGAATTTTAACGCTTCGTGTGTGGGTTAGGGCTAGGCCCGAAGAACATTAAACAGATAACATAAATATAAAAATAAATATGAAAATAAATATAAGGCTGAATACTGTCCTTTTATATTTATGACTGAGAACTTAGGGTTACGCTCCTGACAGTTCTTGTATGTCAACAGAATATACCACTTCAAACAAATTCGGACGACTGCGGTGTTTTTGTTTGCCAAGTAAGCTTTTACTATAAGGTGTTTACTATATAAGGGATATTATTTAGTCTCTATATGTTGAAATATTTTTATGCTGCTGATCATCACATCGGAATAATAAATTAATGTTTTGCCAGATTGCTAGATGTCTAGGGCTATACAGCGCCATCGATTTTGAGCAGGTAAGATAATGTATATAGTAGAGTCCAAATTGTTTTTACTTACATAGGGTTTTGCCTAAATGTAAAAAAAATTATATTATTTCAGAGAGATGTGCCTATCTTGAGGCAACGGATGGTTTTGGAGATCGAGGCAGGGCGTCTGTTTGACCGAGACCACTGTTTCATGTCCTAGGACAAGACAGGCAACCTGTACGCTTGGCTGTCTGTTAGACTTGTGGAAGAAAACCTTTTACGACTCCAATCAATCAACTCCTGCAGATGTTTATATCATAACATATCGTGCAAAATCGTCCTTCAGGAAATCCAATATCTTTTCAGAACAATAAATGGGACAAACATAATCAAAGTGATACCGCTTTTCTTTTCCATAGTGTATCACGCACAAACGAAACAATCCTGTGTAGAGTCAATTATAAATGTAAATAAAATTATTTCAAATAAATTTATTCATTGTGTAATATTTCAACCAAATATGTAATATTTACAAATTTCAACCACAAACCATTTGCATAATACCCTTGGTATAAGAAAATGAGAAAGTACAACCTCCTTATAGACAATTCTTATTGATGTATTACACACGAGATTGGAATAGTTATGGAGGCTGGTGTCACTCGTATATTTCAATAAATTCATGCATTTAACAAACGTTATATTCTTTTATTCAAAAATATCGCAAATCTGTATTCAAATATATCGTAATAACAAAATTACATTTCCTTTTACGGAAAAAAACGACGTGCAAACACTGACAATCCTCTTCATAGTTTATTCCTTGTTCGGATAGGTAGTTAAAACGAAATCAGGCGTTATAAAATACCATTTCCTTATTCGAGAAATGTTTAGAAAACACAAACGACCCTCTTTTTAGTCTATTCCTTATTCGGATAAGTAGTTAAAACGAAATCAGGCGTTATGAAATACCATTTCCTTTTTCGAGAAATGTTAAGAAAATACTAAAGAACCCTCTCTTTAGTCTATTGCTTAAGCGGATAAGTAGGTAAAACGAAATCAGGCGTTATAAAATACCATTTCCTTATTCTAGAAATGTTTAGAAAATATAAAAAACCCTCTTTTTAGTCTATTCCTTATTAGGATAAGTAGTTAAAACGAGATAGGGAGTTATGAAATACCATTTCCTTTTTCGAGAACTCTTTCGAAAGGAGTCGTTAAAGCGAAATCGGGCGTTATGAAATTTCATGTCCTTTATTGAGAAATGATGAGCAAACACTGACAACCCTCTTCATAGTCTATTCATTATTCGGATAAAGTCGTAAAACGAAATCGGACGTTGGGAGATTCCATTTCCTTATCCGCGAAAACTAACTTGAATAAGGAGCAGTTGCCTATTCGTGTCACTGCACTAATCTATTTGTTTTGTCAGAGCCTTATGTAGTAGCCAAGGTGTTAATTGACAACAAGCACTATCTGTCAAATTGTGGTTTTGTTAGCAAGGTCAAATTCACACGACATACGTACGTAGTCAAGTAAAGCGTGAATATTTCCCCTCTAAATATATTAATGCGTTTGGAAATAAAGCCCAAGATACAAATACATTTATTAGATGAGAGGTAGATTTCCTCTCTTTTGCTAGATTCATTTGTGAAAGCGATTGCACGCATTTCGTAATTTGACCTTTTGTAGCAGATAGAGTCTCATGTTCACAGCTCCTCTTAGCAGCGAGCACGTTAAAGCATCGAAATTTACCCGACGAAAATGCTGTTGGACTTGTTCTGAATAAACTGTTATGCCTAAATACTGTTTCAACTCGAATTAAAAGGTATCATGTAAGTACCCCCCCCGGATTTGAAAAGGGAACTGAGCGAATAAGGAAACAGACGAAAAAGGAACTGCGAATAAGGAACTAACTTCACTCTGGTTGGAAGAGAGCGTCGAAATTTAGTCCGCACTAATTTCGAAAAGATCTCTGCCTGCTCGAACACGAAAATTATAGCGCAAAGCCTATCTTATGGCAAAGTTGTACGAGAAAACAAAAAAGTTAACAAATAAACTTGTGAAAAGAAAATGTTTACGTGTATATTTCGCGTGAGCTCTGGCGTTAATGGTATTTTTTAGAAATCCTTAAGGTGCGACATTTCTAGCCAACGCCAACGCCCCTTGTGAAAACCAGCTATTGTTGTCAGGGTTATAGCGTTGTAAAATAAAAGCTACTACTACTACTAGCTTCGAAAACGAACGCCGAAACTGGCGAGAAAAACGTAATAAAACAGCAAATACTGTAAAAAAAAAATGGGCGAGCATGATTTTTCGCCTAAGACACCTACTTAGCGACCTGAAGTGCTGATTTGAGCAAGAAAAGAGTTGTTTTAATGCATATTTCACTGTTAAAAAGCGAGAGAATAGCCAATATTTTAATAACAAAATTCATTCACAACATTCGCCTTTGTAACCAGGCTTTATCGCAATACTCAGTTGCGCATGCGTAGAAAATTCTTCTTCCGGTTTGCGTTTCCAACTTTATAATCTTTGAAAAGTGTGGACTGATCGCAAGTGCACTAGGCGAGAGATGGCAAGAATCTGATTGGCTTAGGATAATTTGAATGGCGTAACAGAAAACCCAAAAAGACAAAAACAAATCGATGTTTTGAAAATGCGGCGTCGCGATACAACGGATTCGACAGTAAAGAAATTATTTAGATAAGAGTGGAAAAATAAACATTAAGATTATGCGAAAATTTTCTTATTTGGAAGAATCGAAAACGCATATGTAACTTTGTAGGCACCCACCTGAATAATGTTATAAAGCTACATTTATTATTGCAGATACTTCAACTGCTAAGATTATAGAATTTTTCTGTTGTGACGCCATGTGATGACGTCATCGCCTGATGACGCCATCAAAATTTAGAGATTCATAAAGAATGATGCCATTTATCTTATTTCACAAATATTTGGCTGATTTATAACGTCTTGCAAGTTTTCCTAGCAACGGCCCTTAGAGAAATGTCCCAACACCCTTAAAAAATATCTTGTTTACTCGTTTGAATTAGCCGATTGAAATGAATGCTTTGTGTGACTCGGTGTTGAGCGGGAGCATGAAATAGCTGTTTTCTATAATTATTTGACTGACTTACCCGCGTGGACCATCAGTGTCCTGGTAACCTATAAAAAACATTGGCTATTAGCACAATCATTTAAGCACACGACTCATTCATGCCATACTCACACGACTCATTTATGTCATACGCATACGACTTGTTCATGTCATATGCACACGACTCATTCATGTCATAAGCACACGATGCCAATACCGCAATGCATTGCATTTTATAGAGAATACTACATGGAAAGTTCGCGCCTACGGTTTTTATTCACGAGTTGTGCAGTATTAAAAAACGAATGAGTGAGCGCAGCAAACGAGTGAGTTTTTTTTATACAAAACAACGAGTGAATAAAAACTATACAAAGCGCTTTCCATGCTGTATTTTGTTTATTATATACATACCGATATATTTATTATAGGCTTATTACATAACATTTTATTAGACTTGGCTTCAGAGGCTCCGAGGTTTATGGTGTTCGACGGTTTAGTTGAAGACAGACAGAAACTTTGAAATGAATCTGTCTCGCTAATGTCACGCACGAGACTGTGATGTTAAATAGCGTTTTAACAGCTTTAAATCTCGCTCGGTTTTTTCCTTTGTATTCTTGTTTTCAAGACTTTCTACATAATCCTCTACAGTGTCATTGAGAGTAATCGTTCGCGCCTCTGATTTGCTGAGACCAGTGAACGAACGAAAATTTACTGAATATGCTTTCAGTGAGTATTTCTCAGTATGTATATAATTAAATACAATACAATAATATTTATTTATCGAGGGTAGCATATTAACTAAATTTACACTTATCCGTGTCATACGCACACGACTTATTTATGTCATACGCACACAACTCATTCATTACTATTTCTAACCATACAAGGATGACTTATTGTGGATGCAAAAGCAATGTTGCCATAAAGTCCTATGTTGATATAAAGTCCAATCTTATATTAAATCCTATAATAATAAGATATCAAATGAGGTATTTTTACGCATTCTAGTATTCAAGAAGCCGTCCGTGTAATGTTCGAGCAATTTCGAACATCAAAAAACAAAATCGCCATAAATTTTGCTTACTACATTTGGCCGGAATTAGTAAGTGCTCTATGTAAGGTGTTTTGGTATTTTCGAAAAGCTCAATTGAAAGAAAAGTTTTTCGTTATTCATTATTTATTTTGTTTAGTTATTTTCGCAAGCACAAGCTTTTGCAGTCATTTTTACGAGACTTGAAAGCTCTAAAGCACTTATTTGATGTAGCATGTCGAAATGAAAGAAACGCAGCACTTTGGACGGATACCCTCGGGACCGTTATTTAGTGTCCGTTTAAAAGGATTACCGTTGACAAGTGACAAATCCCGAGTCTACAATTACTTTTAGGTTAAATTAGAACTTTTAAACAGTATTTTACTTTCGTAATCTTACTTATGTGTCGCTATTTTTCTGTAAATATCTAAATTTCCTCTAACGTGACGAGAAACAATAACAATATACGGTATGACCATTTTGTGGACGACATAAGGACCTTAAGGGGGCCCTAATTGATTCGACAGGACTGGTTTCCAAAATTTAAATCATGCGCCACCATACAATCATTATTTGCGCGATGCCTCTATATTCTTCCAAATTCTTATGAAAGAAACATCCTAGATTCGGAGTTTACGGCAGCGCTAGGTTAAATCTAAGCCGATTGCGGAATAATTGAGGTTAATCGAAGGTCGAAGTTTGGAAAATAGCGTGCTACCCGAATGACTTTGGACGGCACAGGCACACAGTGACATCGCCCCGAGAGTCACCAACCTGTGAATTCCAGCTGAAATCCAAAACAACAGAAGTTCAAAGATTCTGGGAGATTGGAAGAGTAACCGATACAGCAAAATTACCGTATGGCATCGTTACGCGCATATATATTTAATTCTAATCTGGTGCAACTGTTTTTCCAGTATTTTTTTCTGTGAACGAATTGATTGAAAGAACATCTCGACATGTTCAAATTGTTATAGTCGATTTAGAATGTAATCGACCCAACGGAATATCGTTATCCGACGTGATCCTTGAAACCCGATTTATTTATTAACAGCATATTTTAGAGGGGTCTCACGTTTTTGTACTGCACAGTCGCTTTTTTCCATTCAACTTGCGATTCAGCTCAATGATTCCGCAATCGGTTTGGGTTTTAACCTAGCACTGCAATAATCTCCGAATCTAGGATTTGAAAGAATTCGAAAGAATAAAGAGAAATCGCACAATAATAATAATGATTGTATAGGAGCGCTCTGAAAATGCAAGATTTTATGGGAAAGCAGTCCTTTGGAATTGACGCGGGCCACCTTTAGCGAAACATTATTATATTAACTTATCGTACTCATGCTGTTAAAAAATAAAGATAAATAAAAATAAAGCACACACGAAAAAAACAATTGGTAATATTCTCGAGTTTTGGGCTATTTCCGAAGTTGCCCGAACCTTACACAGACGGCCTCATAAATAAGCGCAATACTCCTTCAAAAAGCCCCGAAGATTCCCGAAAAAATATTAAATAATAATAGGGTTCGGGCTATAATAATCCATGATAAATGTTTGAAGATTATTAAAAATAAACATTCTTACTTACCCAGATGAGGAATAACAGCGAATTCACCAACATTTTCCATTCACGCACACTCGTGCTCAGTCATGACCTTTTTTGCGAGGTGTTCCATTCTGTAAAAAAAAATATATAAAAACCAAATAATAAGCTAAACGTGAACATTGTAAGATATTTATTAAATGCGTAAATGGTATCATAGCTTTCATAAAACGGCGTGAGAGGAGTAAAAAGTAAACAGCTTCCCATACAAGCCCTTGATTATAACAGTTCATTTTTCCTGAGCGTTAGCTTGTCCAGCCCTCTAATCCTGATCCTAGTTCGCTTCATACAATAACTCAATGAACATATCAAGAGATTCCTAAATTGTTGGCTATTGTTTTTGGTTATTTCATAACACTGGCATATTCGAGTAATAATTTAATTTGCAGATAAATTTTGAAAAGGGTTTAAGGGGAATTCATTAATTTGTTTTGTTTGTTTTTGTTTAAATTTTTTGCTCCAATTTTTCAAACCTTTATTTTTTAGAACTTCATTTCTGTGGTTGCGACATTTTATCTGACTCTATAAGATATATAATTTCTTATTCAAAACACTAAGCATATATCTAAGTCATAAATCCAGTGTTGAAAAGCCATATAGCGATTAATAGACAAAAGTATATGATTTGTTAACCGTTATGTAGATTATATCATTTCCTTTCCATTCTCGTGCTCTTAAGATGATATGACTTCCCAAATATTGATAATTTAGGGAGTGATGAAGTTAAGAACCTTACCTTTTATAATTCAGAGGTTTTAGGCCTCGCTGTGAATCGTATATAACGGAATCGTCCAAATACTGATGGACTTCCAAATGAAAAATGTCTTATCTAGATGCACCTGTTGTCTTTAGTATCCTAGCAAATCTTATAAATAATGAAGTTTGCGCAATCTGAGTAGCTCAATTCAAGTGGGCGTGCACAAAACATTGATCGAATAGAAGACGTCAGATCTCCCACATAGAACATCCAATCTTAAAACATCCAATCTCCTACAAGAAGCCAGGCTTCAACCTAAAGATTTGTTGAACATCAAGCAAACACCATGTAATAAATGACCTCCAATAAGGACAGAGCACAAGAACGTAACTGAGGGTCTCCCACCCTAATAAGTCCTACCAGCCTAGGTAAGGGAAGAAACGAAAAAATATATATATATAATAACAATAATAATAATAATAATAATAATAATGATAATGATAATGATAGTAATAGTGATAATAATAATAGTAATACTGATAGTAATAGTAATAGTAATAATAATTATAATTTATAATGATAATGGTAATATAATAATAATAATTTTTTAATAAAAAAAATAATGTTTTTTTAAGATAATTAGAAATGCATTTTAATTTCAATAAATCCATTTACAATAATGATAGTAATAATTAATTGAATAAAAATAGATATTTACAATTAAGAAACTATAGAAAATTCTGTTATATAATAAAATGAATTACAATAATAATTAGATCAAATAATGTTGATACCAGTAAGAAAAAAACTATAATAATAATACTACTAATAAAAAATATATATAATAATTCCTATAATAATAAATTAAGAGAGTCCAGCCAGTCCTTTATCGATCTATAATAATAACAATAATAATAATAATAATAATAATAATTTTTAATAAAAAAATATTTTTTAAGATAATTAGAAAAGCACTTTAATTTCAATAAATCCATTTACAATAATGATAGTAATAATTAATTGAATAAAAATAGATATTTACAATTAAGAAACTATAGAAAATTCTGTTATATAATAAAATGAATTACAATAATAATTAGATCAAATAATGTTGATACCAAGAAGAAAAAAAATATAATAATAATAATAATACTAATAAAAAAAATATATAATAATTCCTATAATAATAAATTAAGAGAGTCCAGCCAGTCCTTTATCGATCTATAATAATAACAATAATTAATAATAAAATGAATTAATAGGGTCTCCCACCCTAATAGGTCCTACCAGCCTAGGTAAGGGAAGAAACGAAAAAAAATGAAAAAATAAAAATATAATAACAATAATAATAATAATAATAACAACAACAACAACAACAACAATAATAATACAATAATAATAATAATAATAATAATAATAATAATAATAATAATAATAATAATAATAATAATAATATCGGATCGAATATTGGATCGTCTTCAAGCTAAATCAATGGATCGCTTCCATGGTGATTGGAAAGAACTTGTTGCAAAGTATGAGCAGCGAGGAAACGCTGAAGTGGCTGAAGCCCAAGCAACAAATGACCTTGTACTCCACTATCGAAAAGAGCTAAGAAAAGTCCTTTTTGAAGTGGATGCGTACTTTACGGAAGGATCCAATTTTCAAGAAAATCATGGATACGCGTAAAAACCTAATGGACAACGATGGGTTTGACTGAAGTGAAGCGGCGGAATTGGAGATAATTAAGAAAAAATCCTGTTGTCAAAGATGTTCGGGGAGCAGCCGCTTCCTCAGCAAGCAGAGGTCCCAACTTGGAATAAACCATTTTACAATCGTAATTGAACTGCTTGACCGGGGGAAAAAGCCGTTTTAAAAATAATTTGATTATAATGTAATTATATAGTTGTAACAAGTTTATTATACTTTTATTATAATGTTATCTAAGCTCTAATTAAAAGTACATTTCAATTATTATAGCTAAAAATCCTTGTAGACTCAAACGCTCTCAACATTGTTACCCTGGTAATATTTTTATTTTATATTAACATTAACGTCGAATAAAAAGTGCTCGCTAAACAATGGTGTGTTGTCTTTTAGTAAACCTCATACAATTTCCATACAATACCCTTTTGGTTATCCTTTTTCTCTCCACCCTAGCAGTAGAGCTCTGGTTTTATAGGGTTCTAGAATAATAGAACAAAGAAACCCCTGTTTCAACAATAGACTAAAAAGCACATAGTTGAAAACAAAGGAACACCTGCGTCAACAAAGGCTCATTACGTATGCCTGCGCAAAATGAAAACAAAGGACCACCCTTGTCAAATCGCAAAATTAGTATTACTGCACAAAATTTTTCTTGGAGGGGGGGTGCGAAATCCGAAAAAGTGGTCCTTATTTTTCCGGGGGGGGGGGGGGGGAGTTCTCTGATAAAAATCTGAAACAAAAGAAGGATTTTTTTATGCCTTTGCAGCATTGCCACGGGATGTTTATTGTCGGATTTGGCTACATACCAGACTTATCTAGCTTATGTTTTATAGTTTTGTCTACAAATAGCACGTCTATTGAGAACCGAAAGTGGACCTTCAGTCGTTGTGGGGGTGCATTTCCCCCCCCTGAACCTCCCTGGGTACGGGCCTGTCCCTGTGCCTGCGCAAAATTAGTGTTCCTGTGCCTGCGCAAAATTAGTATTTCTGTGACTGCGCAAATTTAGTATTTTTGTGACTGCACAAAATTAGTATTTCTGTGCCTGCACAAAATTAGTATTTCTGTGCCTGCACAAAATTAGTATTTCTGTGCCTGCACAAAATTAGTATTCCTGTGCCTGCGCAAAATTAGTTATCCTGTGCCTGCACAAAATTAGTATTTCTGTGCCTGCACAAAATTAGTATTCCTGTGCCTGCGCAAAATTAGTATTCCTGTGCCTGCACAAAATTAGTATTCCTGTGCCTGCGCAAAAAGTTTTTCAGCGCACATTACGTATGAGTGCACAAAATTAGTATTTCTGTGCCTGCGCAAAATTAGTATTCCAGCGCAAAAAGGGCTAATTTGGTCCTTACTATACTACTTCTATCCTATAGATGTTTCTATATAGAGTGCTAGCATTTAGATATTAGATCCATTAATTCTTTAAGCGCCTCTAAAAAATTATCGTCTTTTTCACTACACTCAAAAGCATGTGCAAAATCAATCATTTTGACTTTGACTTCATGCAGGAGATCTATTCCCTTATCAGAAGCTCTTTCTTCAGCCATAGTTCTATTCTCTCCTTCGTAGATTATCATGAGAGAGCTGGCTCTAATTAGAAATGTTCTCTGTTTCTCCCACCATTGCAGGATTGATTCCATTTCTCTCAAGATTTTGCTGAGAACTGAGGTTTTTCTGCACCCACTTGCTCCAGATAGGAAATAGACAAATGCTGAAAAACATTAAGATGTGAGGAGAATGAGCGGATTGAGTTGCCTACCGATCACTACTACTGTACCATCACAGGACATCTGAAACTCCGGAGAGCCGGCTACTTAACACATAAAAAATACCAAATCAGTGTTTTACCATTTAGTAATTGCTCGTCTGTGATCAATGCCTTTCCATCAGCATTGCTAAAATATTCATACTCCTGCCTTGTTGGGTTAAACACCTAAAATTTTAAAACCGAATGAAAAAGGTCAACATAATTGCATAACAGTAAAAGTTACACGAATGACACATTTACCTTGAAACCGAGAATTCTTAATCCGTATTTTCTTTGTAAAGCAGACTTAGATAGCTCCCTTTTAATCTTATCCTCTTTTGCGAGAGGGTCCCAGCATATCTTTCCAATCTTCACATCCAAGATACAAGGGACTCTAAATCCCTTTGTCATATCTTCAAGCTGTAGATATTCTTCATTTTAGTCAAGAACATTAAAAATATAATTCATTAAACCTCAGTTGTACAGTGGCTACAGCACAAACTAAATATATTGAGGAAAAAATGAAAAACATGGACAAGCATTCTGCTGCATCCCGCATTGGAGGTAGCTTTTGCGTTCATTGAGGTTTTTTATCAATATCCAACTCATTTCTAGGAGCCCGTGAAAATTTGGTCTCCAAAGTGTATTGGAAATGGTACTAAGATGAGAATTTGAATCACTTAGCAAAACCTGTCTTCCACATGCAAGGTGCTGTAGTATCACAGATAAACATGTTTGTCCAGTATTTTTCAGTGGTTTGTGAGCAAAAAGAAACCTAGCAAGGGGCTAGGAATAGTTCTGCAAGCATCATCATATTTTGTTTTAATTTACAAAACTGTGATTCTGATAGCACATGCTACACTGCATGCTTCTTTTTTTCAGATGTTCCAATATTTTAAATTTTCTCTGATGTATCAAACAGTTATACCAAATCCAAATCCACTCACACAATGTACTGATGATTATCTAACTAGAACTTTGTTACTTCTTTAAATAATATGAGTCAGCAATCAAATAGTGATGTTGTTTATGAGCACACAAAGGATACGCTGCATGTCACCTTTGACTAATGGTAAGGAGACAGTTCCAAAGTAGCCAGGAATAAGTCTTCTGAGCTCCACTACATCATTTTGCGAGCTTGAAAATACATATTCATAGAATCCTATCTCTCTTGCTCCACGGGGATAGTCTTGCACAGGCTTCAGAAGAATTCCCCCTTCTAATAACAGCATACCTTTATAGACGAATTTCAAAATTCAGATTTTTTTGGTTAAAAATAACACAGTAGAACTTGCCTGACACTATACAAGGAGTACTTTGGGCCTCTGACATCTAGTTTTAATCATTAAAACAACCACAAGTTACACACAGTGTAACTTTATTCCCTCTCATATTTAAATACCTTTTAGTAGAGTGAGAAGGCTTATTATACCCAACTCCAGCCCCCCCCCCCCCCCATTTTCAGGACAATTACTGAAACAATATTAATGGTTAGCACTAGAGAGCAGGTACTTTATCTCCCAAGAGATGATACAGCCCGATTCCCCCCTCCCCTTTTAGTAAGCCTTCTTTGTAAACCAGGACCCTGACCCCCTGTCTATTAGCCTGTTACACTGTAGATGGCTTTCCAAAGTTTCTGGATTATTGTGCATCCCACCCCTTTCATGATTCACGCCACTTTAAAAAAAGTGTCAGGAGCTGTGAGATTGAACCAATCACAGCCGTTCAAAAAGTAAACATAATGCAACAAGCGGCCGATCAAAATGATCGTTTCCCATGAATTTTGAGAAACTTGCACATAACAAATAGAGAGTATTAACAAACATTCCCACACAAGTTAACAACTTCTGGCGAAATTTGTAAGTTAGGTTTCCTAGTGAAATATGGGAATTTTTACGAAGTACCAAGTTATTATTTGACAAAAAAATTTTCTTCCTTTGCAAAGGCCAGCGCTAAAAAAGCAGACCTCTGTTAGCTTTGAATATCAAGGCATATCAAGGTTGTCTCATCAACAACAATTGTACTTAGATTTCAGAACAGGGGGTCTTCCACTTCAGCACTGATCTCAAATCAGAGGCTTTTACTTCTTCAGCTAAAGCAAATATAATTTGCTCCTTGGCTTAAGAGTCATTCTCTAACTTTGTCACTTTATTTGATGAGCTGTTGAAATTAGCCAATCAGTGTGCTCAGCTCATCAGCGAACGGAGAACATGCACAAGGTAGGCCTTTACTGCAGGGTGGTGTAGAGGGGGTGCCCATCAAGAATAACAAAGTTATTTTTCAGGCTTTCACAAATTTCGAATTTAAAAATGAAGCTTTCATGAATCATGGTTTTAACTTTTGCTTTGCTCATGAATATATGATTTAATATACATAGATCAACGCTGCAGTAGATCTACTCCTCAGTTTAAACTAACAAACAATGAAATCAATGTTTACATTTACATATAAATGAATGAATTGTGACGCGAAAAAAAAAACGCAATCAATGAAGAGTAGTTGTACTATAGCTCCTGTCAAGTTGAGCACTGTTTTGCAGTCATTCTTGTTACATAAATTCTGTGTTTTTATTATTCTTGGCATCTACGACCACATTTCACGAATTTAGCCATGTGAAATCACAAGTCACAAAATAAAAAATACCATGAGAAGAATACTTAATTATAATTCGTGAATTTATTTTAAGGTTTTCACGAATCACGAAAATACTCTTCACCACCCTGTTATTGCTGGCTCTCCTTTCTCCCTACCACAGGAATCCCGAAACTCCTGAGAGCCGGCCAGCAGGCTACCTGACTATGTATATTTAGCAAAATCATATTTGTAAGAAACACTGTCTAATAAGTAAGCTTATGTGCTCCCTTGATGAGTATGATAGACCTTATTACATCTTTAGATAAACGTGAAGTTTATGACTAGTTGAGACGAATGAGTAGGCATGCTTAAGTCTAAGTATGTTTAAAACTTCAACTCTACCTTTAGATTTCTCTCCACTACCATGCCCTGCGACCTGGTGCTCGAAACATCTTAGCTGGTTTTTGCTTAGAACGCTCGTGGTCTTGGCTGTTATCTCTAGAAAGCGGTCATAATACGCGCATTTGTTGGCTGCCATGATCAAATTCGCCCGCTCAAAAATTCACACCTCTAAAACATCAAACACTGCTAGGCGTTCTTCGCGCTCGTTACTAGCCCCCACTCTCTATCTTACGAGGAACGCCTGCTGAAATCTAGGGCTAAAGTGTACGGCGTTTGCCCTTACGTATGGTGGTTTTGGTTTTCTGTGTTGAAGAGATCATACATTATGCACGAAGTTGTGGTTTTCTTTTTTATTTGCTCTAGAATACCTCCCTTATGTTGATGATTACGATTTTGTGGTCATTCCTGGTTGCGGCTATGGGAAGTGAAGTCCAGGAAAATAATAGAACAATGGCGCTTGTCCCGTTCAAACCTCATCTAACTTTGGCAACATTTCACAAGAAAGACCGGAGTCTTACATTTGCCGGTCAAACATTGACGATATATCAGGATTGGAACGATGGTGGTGTAGCCGCGGTGCTTTGGGATGCAGCGATCATACTAAGTCGCTATTTAGAGCAAAACAAAGAGCTAGTTCATCAGAAGCGCATTATTGAGCTTGGTGCAGGGACAGGCTTGGTAGGAATGGTAGCCGGGTTACTAGGCGGCAGGGATGTCCTAATTACAGATCGCAAGAGTGCATTATCGCACACTAGACTTAACATTGAGGAAAATCGAAAGTCAGGTCTTCAAGATTCATTGCAAGTCAAAGAACTTGTCTGGGGGCAAGATGTGTCGGACCTTTCTCCCCCATTTGATGTCATTTTGGGTGCAGATATTATCTACATTGAAGATACTTTCAATGACTTGCTGAGAACTCTCAGAGACCTTAGCGGAAAGGAAACAATAGTTTTGATTTCATGTAAAATCCGCTATGAGCGGGACAGTAACTTTCTAAAAATGATGAAACAAGACTTTGACATTAACCAGGTGCTCTATAATAAGGATCTAGATATTACTGTTTATATGGCAAAAAGGATATTCCAAAAAAGAGAACACTCAGATCTTTAGAACCAAAAGGGGGCAAGGGGCTTTTGATCAGGATAAGATTCCACTTAGTGGCTAAAGGAGCTTTTTTTTAATTGACTTATCTAAAAATAGTTGAGTAGTGGGCGTGTCTGTAACCGCCACAGACCCCTGTTCCCACATTGTGCTGGCCAAAATTGATCATATAGACAGGGTGCTGACAAATTAATTGTATTTTTTTAAATAAAAGAGTATAATTACAGTGGCAGTATTGATTTCAAGTAAAGAAATCAAATATAGCTAAACTTCTATTGTTTTTATTTTTAGTCAGCAGGAAGCCCACAGCATTTACTAAATCTAGAATATTTTTTTTCATATTTCTACAATTTATATAATAAAATCTTTAAAAAATAGCCCACAACCAAGTATTTCATACAAATTCTACTTACCCAAAATATACGAGATAATAAGAATTGAACTTTTTCTTCATAAGATCAATCTAGATGAGCATATCAAATTAATCTTAAAGATAACACCTCCAAGCTAAACGATATCTCTGCAATTTTACACATGCCAATCAATAGTATGAAAGAGGCAAAGTTATCTCAATTATACCAAAACCTACTACCCTAGTTGAAGCAATCACAACCAGAAATGATCCCTTTGGGGTATAGACAGAGGGGCTCAGGAACCTCCCTTTAATGGGGCCTGGTCCCAAATAAATCCTTAAATGAAAACATTTTATCATTATACAGGGGCGGATCTAGCTTTTTGCTCAAGGAAGGGTTTTCAGTGACAAAGGGAGGGGGGTAATCTTTTTGTTACATATGGCTTTCTGGCAACCCAAAAGGGGGCTTTAAACCCCCTTAACCCTCCCCCTAGATCCACTTCTGTTATACAAACTAGGTATCAAATTAATCTTTAGATAAAGGATAATCTACCTATATACTTAAAAATAGATTTTAAGAAATGGCAGAAACATGTTAAAAAATACACATATATCTAGCCTGGGAGTGAGAGCTGACACTAAATGTTATATTTCAACCACCATGTTAGTAAACAATAGTGTATCTAAGAATTTTGACATCTAGTTTCATTCAAAAGTAATTATATATCAAAGCTGTAGTATTCAATTTTCAGCAATAACCAGTGATCAAATTGCCCTAACTTTCGATGGATTTATCATTGTTATATAGCTGCTGCAGACACTCTTTTGGCAATCTGGTATTGTTCTATCAGCCTGCCAAATCTAATGCAAATCCGAGCAATCTATATCATACAAACCCATTGCATTATTGTTCTCAATAATTTCAAGCCTTAAAATTGGAAAAGAACTGAGTTGTAATTCCTCTTTCTGCTTTTAGGGAAGTCATGTACTGTATCTGGACAGCACATTTAAAATACAGGAAAAAACGTGTTTGAACGGCCTTTTGGAGGCATCTCCATTTAGCAATATTTGGTTTTGCCCGTTTTTTTACATCAATTTATTTGCAAGTTTCTGGGATATAAAAATATTGTGTTTAAAATCTGCAGTGTCATCAATTTCTCTCAACACACCATCCGCTGTCATCTTCGTTGGACCATAGGATCGCCACACAGTGGGCAAGTGAGCACATAGGACGAAATACAGTCCTGAAAACAAGTCTGATGCAAAAGATGGCCACATTTGAGAACCTGGCAAGGAACACGAGAGGTGTGAAGATCCTCCAAACAAATCGGACAGTTGGATCGCGAACTCTTCTCAATACATTTATGGGAGCTTCTTAGAGTGATTGGAATACAAATATCACACTTAGCGCAATGAAAGAACTTGTCTTTGCCTCCTACTCTGCATATACCACACATATCACAGTGAAATTGTCCCTTATCAGCGTCGTCGTACAAGCGACACAGCGCACAGAAGTAGAAACCAAATGTGATGCCACAACTTCGGCACCGTGGAAGAATGCCCTGTATTTCGCCACATTGTAAGCATTTTACTTGCGATACAAGCTTTCTGTTGAGTTCATGGGACTCCGAGGCATCGTGGCAGAGTCTGCAGGTGTAAATCTTATTGCAACAAGGCGTTAAAAAGGCGCATTTTCGCACATAATGCGAGCAACCCGCCATTACCTTCTGTAAGATTTTATCATAAACACTTCAAATGTTGGGTTGGGAGCATGCGGCCGAGCCTTCCCGCATCCACAGGAGTCCCGCGTGCTGATGATTCAGACTTACGTCAATGTTTTGGCGTCCTCTTTTTTCTTTCTTTCTATTTCTTTTGAGGTTTTAGCAAGGTGACCATAGTGACCATTTTTGGACACCAGAGTTGTCTTTGGACACGATAATAATATTACTTAGATTATGCTCACTAACATGGATGCAAATGAAGAATGATCATTCAAGCAAGACGTCACAAAGTACAATAGTCACAACATGGCGGCCACTGCGCGAAGTTTTGTCCGGAGATAAGTCACAATAATAAGACAGGAATGAAAGTGGCTCTTGTCTTATAACTGCACAAAATACAATGATCATTATTGATTACACAGTAGGAAAAGTCTGCGTTTTTTCAAAAGCTGTTTATAGAAGTATGCTTCGATAATGTCGTTCGGGGAATCTTGTTAAAAAAATTTCACACTTAAAATATTTAATTCCTGATTCAAAGAGGAACAACATCAATATTCTATGACATTCACTTGGACTCAAACTCTACCATGGACTCGGAAATTAAAAGAGATGAAGTGCCTCGAATCCACTCCGTATAGTTAATGCGTTTCATTACAAAACTATTCGCCATAACGGCAAGCAAGAATGGATGCATGGAAATCAAGCAAGATTCTCGCTACATTGATTATTGCAATAATTGGAATCACTCTTTGGATCGGATATTATCTGTCCTCTTATTACAAAGGACCGAGATGGTTTCTTTCAAGAGAAGCAACAGCATCAACAAAACCACCATCGCTTTACCAAAATGTAAATTGTATCGTGAAGACGGCTGTAAACACCAGTAAGAAACTTCCGGAATTCATAGAACTTGTGCCTGGTACGCTTGTATACTCTGCATTTTACGATAATACAAACCGGGAAGCACCTTATTTTCGTATCATGATTATCTCGGAGACTTTCAGACCAGTGCCAATATTTTGCCACTCGCTTTGTGAACGAACTAAGACGGAGCCTGCCTCGTACAAACTCATCAGGGAACACAAGAAGAGAAGACATGCTGCTTTCATAGCCACGTGCACAGCTCCACGAGGGATCGGAAGAACCCCGGGATTTCTTGATATTCATGCCGAGTTTGAAGGACAAGTGACTAAAATAACACGCGTACAAGTCCAAAGCACTGCAGCTCAAAACCGTCCGCATAATTTAACTATCTGCGTCCCCCCTATTTATAAGGGTGACGGACCAACACGAAATGAAATAGTGGAGTTCATAGAAATGAATTCTATATTGGGTGCTGATCATTTTGTCTTCTATGACGTCGCAATACCGTCCGACGTAAAAGAAGTGTTAAGGCACTATGAAAGTAAAGGGGTAGCTTCCGTGCTGACATGGGTAATGCCGGCATACATGCTGGACTTCTATAGTATTCATTATCATGGCCAGATGTTATCCATACAAGACTGCCTTTACAGAGCTAGAGGAACCTCCAGATTTGTAGCTTTTCACGATTTAGACGAGTTCATTGTCCCAACACAGGAGGAAACAAACCCAGAATTACTACAACGGATACATAAACAGGATATTAGTGGCTATCGCATCAGAAGTGTCGTGTTTCCAACACAACTTGGAAAAGACGACGATTCAACGGAACTGATAACTCAAAAATACTTCAAAAGGACAGCATCGTATTTTGATACTCGGAGTAAATGTGTCGTTGACCCACAGCGAGTGTCTGTGATGGGGATACACGATATTGATTCCCCAAGTGAAGCCCGGTTTAAAAAGGACTGGATAATAACTGAGGCGACGGTGTATCACTATAGGCAGTGTGCAAAGTACGAAGACTTGGAGAATGCATGTAAGAGCCTGATTCCTGAGAACCGTATGAAGCTGTACAGAGATTTACTGAAGAAAAAAGTTGCTAAAGTTTTGGCTTTGGTATGATGCATTCCCTCGACCTTTTGAAGGCAAATCCGTTAAACATAGTACCGCTAACTACTGCCTACACTAGTACAGCTCCAGATATGAGGTCTAGCAGGAGCAGCAGTATCATTCATTGGCTTGCCTTTAAAAAATAGATGAAAGACTGCATCAACAACGTAGATGATGTTGGCTGTACTTGAGAAAGGACATTAGATAACAATTATACATATTAATGGAGCATCTCTTTTTTTTTTATAAATATTTAATTGATAGACATTACAAAATATAATATCAAACTACTGACTGCTTTATATTCATGATACAAAAGTTTTTATACTACCTAATCTACTTAATCATTGCTAAAATGGAAGCAAAACGTTCTTCCAGGTAAGTTTGTCCTTATCCTTGCGTCTTTCGCACACTTGCTGTCTGTTTATCCTAATCCTTGGTGTTTAAAGGGTTTCGGGTGTCGATGATACGTAACATTCTCTCCCTGTGTTTGCCCCCAGTCCCTCTTGCCTCGAGGCTAACCACAGGGATCTCAAACAAAACACCAAGGACTGGGATCTATTACATAATAGATTTATTGTCAAGATTGAATGAACATTGAAGTCTATATCTGAACAACGTACCATTAGTAAAAATCTATGAACATCAGCTTTGTTAACTGATAACGAAACTTTATATATATAACGATGTTCTAAGTTTAAAGCTCTATTTCTATAGTGTGTCAGTTACCATGCTAGTATTCTCTGTTTCTTTTATCTCAATTTAGCTTATCTCACATTGGGGGAAATTTTTGTTTTTCTTAAAACATCATACTTGGTCCTTGGTCTGAAAAAAATATAACTATAAAGTCTCCAAGAAACGTAGGGCTGGATACATTTGTGCACGGCACATGTGCATGAAGTGGATCCGGGCATTCAAGATATGATCTCCACGTAGTTTGCAGGGAACATGCCATGCCGTCCGTCTGGCCCAGTCCCCCGCCACCAACCTTCATCGATTTGCTCGATGTTGGTAATGATATCATCGGGGTCGAATGTAATCTCATTGTCATCCGCTGGTACAGAAAGCACATGTAGTAGGTTAGACTTCATTGGAGCTATGGCATTCAAATGGAAGCAAAACATTCATATGGAGCTACCCCCTTCCAGGAATCAGTGTCCCTACCCCCAGCCAGGGTTCCTTTCTCCAACAGGTCAGGTTCCCCCTGCATGTCGGAAATAGGGTGGGCTGGGCAATCTTTTCCGATGCACGAAGACATCCCTTGACAGTATTGACATTTGCCTTGACAACATACTGTACATGTGTCAACGTAAACTACGGACAATACTAAAATCGTTTTACTTACGGAGCAGCTCGAAAAATAGCGGACATGTAAAACTTGGAGCGTCTAAGGCTAAGTTCAAACGTATTTTCCATGAGCCGTATTCAATGTAAATGCACGCAAATCAATCGATTCGATTGTTTCATCTATATTTGCATGCATTTGCATTGAATACGGCTCATGGATAATACGACGTTTGAACTTAGCCTAAGGCATAGTTTAGACGGCATCACAGCTGTGTAACTAACAGGCTAAAGAGCAGCCCTTCCATACAGTAAACTGGAAAGCGTGGTGTATGTGGAGAGCTCTTATTTAAGATACGACAAATCCTGTTGTGTACTCACAAGCTTGGTAGTCGTAGAGTGCTCGCGCTCGTACACCAACATCACCATGAGGTGCAGCCTTTAAAAGTAGAAAGTACCCCAGTAAGAAATCCGTCACAAAACCTATCATCGACTATAGCGTGATGTTGTGTTTCTAAGATTGGCAATATGAGCGAGTCTATGCAAGAGGGGAGTCGAGGTAATAAGATATTATAAAGTCTGAGTGACCAACCTTTCGCTGCTTGAAAAGGAGGCCGCTTTAAAGAGATTTCTGTCATACCTGGGGAGTAGGTTCTTGGGGCGCTGCTGAATTCAGCTCAACGTAGTTTGCAGGGAACAGCCCGTATTTGCCGCTAGGTGCAGTCCCTTGCCACCAGCCTTCATCAATCTTCGTGATATTGGTGATAATGTCTCCGGGATCGAAGCTTATTTCCTCTGGGCTTTCTGTTGATGTTACGATTTGATCATAAAATGAATGTCATAACTTTACAACAGAAATGTGATCAATATTTGAATCATGATGATTAACAGATTACAATGGCGGTGGTGGATTTTGAAGACAATGAATAAGTCTCCAAGCCTACCGATTTTGTCGGGAATAACGGTATTTCGGCTTTTCTTGAGTATTCCGAAGCAACAACATTTGATATAAGAATAATCCATCCCGACTAAGCAATTTTGGAACTATACGCTGTTTACCAACAAATCTCAAGACTGCAAAAAACATATTAAGGGATAAAACGCTAGTATTCCATGTCTTTGTCTTTGACAGTTCATTCGTACTCTCTTTTCCAATGGCTCTCAGCGCTGGACAATAACGCAGGAATTTTGCCTAATTACCTTTGTATTTATCATTTCAAAAGTTCTCAGGCTACACACACTGTGATAATGGTCCCATGATCACAATCCTAGTTATAGCGACGACGACAAAGACGGTCGTTAACGAAGTGGCAAATATTCAATCGATAATGGTGGCAGCAGATGCTTCTTATCTGTATTATCTTAAGCCATCGATATTAAAAATGTGTATGTAGTTCCAGAAAATATCCATACCCCCCACCCCCATGGAGGGGGTCGGAGGTATGACCCCCACCCCTCTGGAATCTCCAACCCCCCTGGAAAAAATAATAAATACAGTAACTCTTAAGGAAAAAAGGCATTTTACACCCCCCCTTCCCCCTCCCGAAATCCTTGGGCGTTTGACCCCCCACCCCCCTGGAATTTCCAATCCTCTCAATGGGGGTATGGATATTTTCTGGAACTACACAATAACTAGAAAAGTCTGCACCTTGTTGGTAGTCGTAGAGTGCCGTAGCTGTTACTCCAGTATCTTCAGCAGGTGCCTGGAAGGAAAAAGGGATGTAAGATGGGAAGGGTGGATCATCTTTCTCTCTCTCTCTTATTTGAGCACTATGAATCCCTCGTCTTCTGGGATAACAACGTTGACTCAAAGTTCCCGTCTCTCGACACATTTCACAAACCTGAGATTGGGGGAGGGGAGGGGGAGGGTTGACGGCACCGCAGGGGACGCTCGTAACTAGCTCTCACACTATTGTTAACTGCGTGACGTTCGTCCGTACTTATAAATTGTCATGTAAAAGACGGTCGCAAGTGAGAGCGCTTCTAGAGACAAACTTTGTTATGCACCACTCAATTGAAGCCACGGCAACCCAACCGTCGGGACATAGCGGGGAAAGTAACATTCAGGTGGTGTTAAATTCTCGTTACTTTCCCGGCTACCGAGGCCTGTGACGCTATTAAAACCCCCGGTTTATGGCCCCGGTGTTTTTCGATAACGTCCACTATAGAAAGCCACACTTCAATTGTACACAGGGACCGCGGAGCATGTTGAAAAGTGGAGGGCTGTCAATTGATTTGTTTCAAGGCTTTCTTTTTGCAATTATTTTTATCATATCAATCAATGGCTGTCGTTTTTCTAAATTGTCTAATAGCTGCCAGCAAAATCGTAGTAAACACGAATTCCTGCAAGTTTACGTGGAAATTCTCTATTTACAAATTTCTAGAGTAATAAAAAAGCGTAAAAATGATTGAAGCGGACTCCCAAATATGGTACGTAATGCCTAATAAGGAAATGCCCGAGCTAGAAAAACGACAGTTTTTAAAACAAGTGACTGATATGTTTTTTTTAGAAAAAAGTGGGGCGGCCGCCTCCCCCTCTCCCTCCTCCCAGCCCCTCCCGTTCCGCGGTGCCTAAGAATAACTCCGCTTACCATTCTTTGAGCCGCCATGTTAGTGAACTAAAGCGGGTGCATGATACACCCACTTCAGCACAGGCTACCCACAAATTGAAAAATCGACAGACATAGATAGATAGCAAGTAAACTTCAATACTATCAGAGAATTAGATTTGTTGAAAGATTTTATTTGAATACGCCGGGAAAATGCCGGAAAACGCCTGATGTTATTCAAATGAGCCATCAGACGCAACTTACGGTAGTGCGTTAATTCCCCGCCCCCATTCCCGGCCTGTTGAGGGCTTCTGTTAATCCCCGGCAACCGGTGGATTATAGGTGTTAAACAGGTGTTAAATCCCCTGCATAACCGCGTTACTTCCCCGGTATGTCCCGGGGGTCGGGGGGCCGGGCTGTCAATTGGCTGGTGCATTATGAGCACGTTACTTGTTATTATTCATTATCATCATTTCAACATGGCGTTCACCTTACATTTGATTCTGCCGGAGCAGCTGTCCCTGCTGGCACTTCAACGTTTTCATACAAATCCTCGGGTTCCTCTGGTGGCGCCCTTGAAGTAGGTATTTGCGGAGCCACTGTTTCGTACGCGTTCTCGTCCCACTCATCTTGCGGAGGTGCATCTTCTGGGACATCCTCATAATTTTGTGACTAAAAGGTTCATGATTATGAGTGTATGTAATATGATAGCATTTACACAAATGGTAGGGGGCAAGGCCGTAAGATGGTGGTGGTTGAAACAAAAAAATAAAATAAAATGCCTATTCCCCCTCCCTCAAATATGTAATTGTCCACCCCTAATACTCAGTGACATGGGATTGTCTTCTAGTCGGAAGAATCTAGCGTCAGGTTAGCTGCTATCGGGATTTCGTCAAAGGTGAAACCCGGACCCAACATTAAGAGAATGTGAATTCTTTGTTTGTTTGTTTTTTTCGGTTACAGTAGGTCGGAGATCCCGTCTTTTGTCTCAGTGTTTACACTTACTCCCACTGCGCAGAGCAAGTGTGCATCATAAGGACAAGCAGTTGAATGTGTTGAGCGCTATACAACTACATTTGACGACTCACGCGAAAACGTACCTTAGGGTTTTCCGCGAGTTTGGCCAAACTCGCGCCCATTTCGCGGAAAGCTCGCGGCCTTCTCGCGGAATGCTCGCGCTTTTCTCGCGGAATGCTCGCGCCTTAATAACGGAAAGCTCGCGCCCATCTCGCGGAACGCTCGCGCCTAAATAAGGGAAAGCTCGCGCCTTTCTCGCGGAACGCTCGCGCCTTGACAACGGGAAGCCTCGCGACTTGCTAAACACAACTCGCGGGTCGTATCTTATAAACGACATGGAATAGCGACCAGCAAGTTGATCCTTAGTCAACTCCGATTTTTCGGAAGGACGATTTTTTTTACCCAGCACGGAGCGACGATTTTGTCTAGAATTTGTGTCGTTACGGCTTTTTTAGAAGAGTACCCAAGCACCTTGACAAACTTCGTAATGTGTTGGGTAATAAAGGCGAAATGCGTTTCGGAGCTCGTATCGGTTTCGAGCTTCACCTATCACGAAGATCTCCATTCCAAATGAGATCTTTGTTATATATTATTATTCCAAAAAAAGATTCCCCGATATGTGAGCTTTCTTTTGCAATAAACATTGTCGCAATTGCTACATTGCTCAATTAGATAGAGCCGAACGCAAACCAAGGAAGCGTCGTTGTTCGGGTGTCTTTGTCGAACAACGACGACATGTTAATATGTAGTGGCGGCGACGACTAAATCACGCCGGTTTACGTTTGCTCAAAAACTCGCGTATTAAACAGACCCCCCCCCCCAAAAAAAAAAAAAAAAAAAAAAAAGATTCCCCGATATGTGAGCTTTCTTTTGCAATAAAGATTGTCGCAATCGCTACATTGCTCAATTAGATAGAGCCGAACGCAAACCAAAGAAGCGTCGTTGTTCGAGTGTCTTTGTGGAAAAACAACGACATGTTAACATGTCGCGTCGGCGGCGAATAAATCGCGCCGGTTTACGTTCGCTCAAAAACTCGCGTATTAAACAGACCCCCCAAAAAAGATTCCCCGATATGTGAGCTTTCTTTTGCAATAAAGATTGTCGCAATCGCTACATTGCTCAATTAGATAGAGCCGAACGCAAACCAAAGAAGCGTCGTTGTTCGAGTGTCTTTGTGGAAAAACAACGACATGTTAACATGTCGCGTCGGCGGCGAATAAATCGCGCCGGTTTACGTTCGCTCAAAAACTCGCGTATTAAACAGACCCCCCAAAAAAGATTCCCCGATATGTGAGCTTTCTTTTGCAATAAAGATTGACGCAATCGCTACATTGCTCCATTAGATAGAGCCGAACGCAAACCAAAGAAGCGTCGTTGAACGAGTGTCTTTGTTGAACAACAACGATATGTTTATATGTCGGCGGCGACTAAATCACGCCGGTTTACGTTTGCACGAAGGCTCGCGTTTTAAACAGCCCCCCCCAAAAAAAGATTCCCGATATGCGAGCTTTCTTTTGAAATAATGATTGACACAATCGCTACATTGCTCCATTAAATAGAGCCGAACGCAAACCAAAGAAGCGTCGTTGTTCGAGTGTCTTTGTTGAAGAACAACGATATGTTTATATGTCGGCGGCGAATAAATCACGCCGGTTTACCTTCGCTCAAAAAATCGCGTATCAAATAGATACCACAAAAAAGATTGTCGCAATCGCTACATTGCTCCAGCCGAACGCACCTTAAGAAGCATCGTTGTTCGAGTGTATATGTAGAAAAATAACTTTACTACGACTAGATTTAATAAAATTTTATTTATGATTCTATATATTTAAACCATAGTATGTTTAAACGTTGTTTTCTTAAACAAGTATATGGCTTCTAGCGAACCAAGGCTTCGATCGAAACATCTTCCGACTGATGTCAAACTGTCGGAGTCGATATCAAGCTATCCCTCAAGAGGCGATTGGTAATAGCGCTGTTGTCTTGATGTAGCATCGTAGCGACTTTGCCGTTCGATTCCCTTGCTAGCACTCGAGATCTCAACGAAACCAAACTCAAATACTTGCTTACTTGTTTACTTCTATCCTAAGAGAGGCTTTTTCTAAGGTATAGACCACAGTAGATGTCTATCGCGTTTCACCGACTTTGGAAATCGAAAGATTCAAGTTCAGCCCTTTTGCCGATTGTTACGTTATGTGCTCGCGACTCAACAACGAAAGGCTCGCGCCCGTTTTGCAAAAGCTCGCGCCAGACTCGCGGAACTCTCGAGCCTATCTCACGGAACGCTCGCGCCCATCTCGCGGAATGCTCGCGCTTATCTCGCCGAATGCTCGCGCTTATTTCGCGGAATGCTCGCGCCCGTTTCGCGGAACGCTCGCGCCCGTTTCGCGGGTTAATTCGCGGAATTGAGAAGCTCTAAGGTACGTTTTCGCGTGAGTCGTCACAATTTAGTATAACTTACATTTCTAACAACAGAAAATTAATAATGGTAGGTAATTACTTTTTACTAAATTAAGGTGTGTGCTAAGTACAGAAAACTATTTAACAACGTTTCGTTATTACTTAGCTTTCTTTGGCGTGGTAACTACTGTACACATAAAAAAGCATACCTCTGGTTCTGGCACATGAACAGGTTCCGGTTCTGGCTCTGGTTCTGGTTCCGGTTCCGGTTCCGGTTCCGGTTCCGGTTCTGGCTCTGGTTCTGGTTCCGGTTCTTGTTCTGGTTCCGGTTCCGGTTCAGGTTGGCGTTCTGGCTCCGGCTCTGCTACAGGCTGCCTTGGTGGTAGCTTAGCAGGAGGTTTCCGCTTTGTTTGTGGTACAGGTGGAGGTGCCTTCTGCTCCTGGAAGGAAGGTTTTTGTTCCTTTCCTTGGGCAATGAGCGCTTCGGCCTCCTATAAAACATGATGAGAAGGCCATAAAAAATGCGAAGATTATAATACAGGTTATATTTAAATCCAGGGGCGGATGTTCAAAATGGGGGGTGGATAATGGCCGGCTAGACGGCCTATAACTGATCCAGTGATTCTTGATAGGTCGCTAAATAGATCTTACAATTCTTCACGCTGAATTGGATTTGCCGCGTCAGCAAAGTCAAGCTGGCAAAGGAGAATGGACAGTACCTCCCGTCCCTCAGACATTTATTTTCTTCAAACAAAGTGACTTTTCGATTTTTTTTCTACTCAAAAAGGGGGGTGGATATCCACCCAATCCACCCCCCCTTGCATCCGCCCATGATATCCCCTTGTAAACAGCTCCAGTATTGCTAGCCCAGAAATGCTGTCAATGTTTTTACACACTACAGGGAGGTGCTTTGTGAAGTAGTTTGGCAATATTGTTTTTGTCTTGAAGTCAACAGTGCCCAAAAATACTGGTCGCTGTTGTCACTGTTATCACAGGGCTTAATATTTACTGGTATGGTATAGATATGGTAGGCTGTATCAGAGATCACAGAGAAATTAAATAATGGTGGTACAGAGCTGTTCACATTGAAAAAAAGTGGTGAAAATATATACATACTGTAATTATATGAAATTACTTAAAGGTACACAGCAATGCTTCAAGTAAGCAAAAAAACACAGCATAAAAATCAAATGGAAGATTATTTTTGGATCAAGTCATGGTGGCTTTATTTATCGGGAGTCAACACTGTGTACCTTCATCCTTTCCTTCCTGAGAGATTCTGATCGCTTTTTCTGCAAGTGATCCTCACGCTCATCCACTTCTTGTTGCTTTTCCTGTACAAGCAAAACAAGGGAATTAAATATGAGGAAAACACTAATTTTTTAGCTCATTTTCTTATTACTGTCTTTTTTATTACTATTCTGGAATTGGAATTCTGGAAGTCATATTTACCCATCTTTTCCTGTCTTCCTCCTTCTTTCTCTCCTCCTCTTCTCTAGCCTTCTTCCTGTGATGGCATCAACAACAGTACCAGCTAAATATTGCCTCCAAGTAAGTTATGAAAATATATTTTGTTGGGAAAAAATAAAATAAACAAAAAGTTTAAAAAAGAAATATGTGACAGTTCATGAGAAAACCGAACATGGCTTCATTTCCATATATATATATATATATATATATATATATATATATATAAAATTCATTACGCGAGAGCGAAGTTTCCGTTACGCGAATGCGGACTTTCCGTTCAGCAAGAGCAAGCTTTCCGTTACGCAAATGCGAGCTTACAAAGTCGAACGATGTCATACAATTCAGTCAAGCATTGGTAAAGCATTATCGTTGATTGTTCGAAGTTGAGCACAACTTTCGCAAAAACATAATATTTAAATAATCAGAAGGAACATACTTTTGCTCCTCAATACTTTTAGATCTCTCTCTGTATAAGGCCTCTCTCTGTTCTGCTTCCTTAGCCTGGAAAGTCACAAATTCAACATCTTAATGCATTCATTTGTGTTTGCAGGATCATACCTACCAACCCAAGAAGCCAACCCAAGAGGGGTGAGGAATGCCCTTATTACAGACAGCCTTAGAATAAAGCAGTTCACCCAATGCCCACCCACCCACCCCCACCACATACACACCCCTATAACACGCCTGAACTAGAATCCATTATCATTGAACTGGCAAAAAATGGCGCTACACAAGCGTTATTATTTTTGCTAAAATTCTGAATAATTGGTGTTCCACATGGAAGAGCAGAAGAAAAGGTCTAAAATCTTGAGACTCCCACCTACTGGGGTAGAGTTGGCAGGAATGCAGTATTAAATGCTGCAATGATAGAGGTCTATGAAATTATGGGTGAACAACAGAGCCTTGTTTGATGGATCAAAAGGTACCTCTCGCTCCTTTCTCTTCCGCTCCAGTTCTTGTTGATGTGCAGCTGCTCTGTTTTTCTCCTCCTCAATTCTCTCTTTCTCTTTTTGCTGGTAAATAAGAAAATACATAATTCATTGGCTTAATAACAGGCATTTTTACATGCATCAGAAATTCTTGCCATAGTTTTGATTAAAGGCAAAACTACTTTAAAAAATCAGTACTTTAAATAATCAGGTATTTCAGTTATTCAGGCATTCAGACATTACACAAAAAGCACGACTTACCACCATTTACATTTACTACAGGGTATCAGTAAAACCTTACCTGCTCTTGGGTCCAGAATTCATCTCTTTTCTTGACGTTAATATCTTTGCCAATATTTGCCCGTTTATAAACTGATCCCTATGTAAAATTTAATCATTTTAAAATTATTGACTTTAAATACTCAGGCATAGCTGAGATGGAATATTAAGGGGGCTAGGTTTCTTTTTTTTTCTTGGTATAAAAAGCAATAAAGAATAAAGACTAATTAACATTTGACCATGTTATTATTTTAGCAAATATATAGGTTGCATTAGCAGAATCAAAGGAAGTCTACATTACAACCAAAACATATTGTAATGTAAAATAATGAATTCCAAAAAAAAAAAAAAAAAAACAGAGTAACACTAGGCATGGCCTATTTGAGATTTCTCCCTAGAATTTTGGTGATGTGCTTAAAGCTGCATTGTCACCAGTTTACTTCCGGAGGTCAGACAGAAACATCAACCATAAAAAGACAAAAGAATCTATTTAACAGGCCATCCGCTCTAAATTATCAATCACATCCTCAAAGAAACTAACAATAGACAAACTCTGCTTTCAATATTTTGTGTTTTCTCAAAGAGTTTCATCAGAGATTGTTACGTAATTGACCGGAAGTTAACTGGTGACAATGCAGCTTTAATTCTTCCAATAACCTGTTTTATTGTTTACATCTTAATGTGCCTGAGATAGCTAGCTTGCAACTGAAATGAGTTACATTGGCATAGGGATTCAAATGCTAGAAAATGTTTGACACAATTCAGACCAACCCTAGACTTTCACTCACTATAGTACCTCACTCAGGGCCATAGCTAAGGGTGGGGCACAGGGGGGCATGTGCCCCCCCCCCCAATAATTAAAAAAAATTATGAGAAAATGACCAGTAGGGGCGTGTCTGTGCCCCCAGCTATTTTCTTAATGTTTCTGTGCCCCCTCAATATTTCGTGGTATTCTACGGCACTGCAACTGCAATATTATAAATGTTTTACTACTACTTACAACAGGCAGTATAGGTTCTGCTGGCTTTGCCTTCTCTTTATGAACACTGTATGCAGCACCTATTGAAACAACAAACAAAAATGGTTTGCAGTTACAATACATTTGATACTTGAAGATGAGTGTAAGGTCTTATGGGGTTAATTGGCTGCAATGATGTCCAGTCTCAGGGGGTATACAAACCCTGTA
Source organism: Nematostella vectensis (assembly GCF_932526225.1). Taxonomy (NCBI): domain Eukaryota; kingdom Metazoa; phylum Cnidaria; class Anthozoa; order Actiniaria; family Edwardsiidae; genus Nematostella; species Nematostella vectensis. The sequence goes on from NC_064039.1 coordinate 8,033,051, forward strand.
TGATTATCAACCCTTTCATTGTGCGCAAGGTATGGTACTTTTCCTTTAATTTATTTCAACATATTTAGGAAAATCATACCTGATGCCTTCTTAACTTTCTCTAAGATAAAAGATTCTTCGATGTCATCTTCATTTCTTGCATTGATGGTAACATGGGCACCCTGTGGTATAGATGTCGCCATAAAAAAATATACAGGGCAAGAGCAACAAACAGCAAATTTAACAAAATATTACATACACTAAAAAACTTTTCCACAGGCATGACATGATTAGCACACAAGCCCTTCCTACTGCTCGGTACTCCTTCTCCTTGCTGAAAGAAACAAAGATATGATTAGCTGATAGCTGGCCAGAGTGTAATATCAGCTACAATCAGCTATGTTAACATTGGATGAGCACGCAAGTGACATGAGGCGTCAAATTGTTGTTTGGAAAAATAATTTTTGTATCCATCATCCATTATTATTGGGTTTTGTTTTTTTTTTACAAAAAAATGCAAGCTAGAATTTGAAGTCATGTAAGCATTGAGGTTTATCTTTAAATTCATATTGAAGAAGAGACCATCAAAAGTCAAAGTACCGAAGATAGAAAATCTGTTTGTTTGAGTTTGTCAACACAATTGACAAAGGCTTAATTAATCAGTGTGTCTAAGAATACCCTTGTTCACAAAAATGTTGTAACAACTATATAATACATAGAAAATGTAGGAAAGTTGATTGACCCTACTTATGAGCACGATGGAAGTCATTCCTTAGTATGGCAATAAGAAGGGGATTAAAGGGGATATAAATTCATTCAACTTTCAAAAATTGCAGTGATTTATTTTGGTGGTGTGGGTGACTTTTTTGTAGAGGTGAGAGTGTTATAGGAACTCTGAATTCCTCTGGCTTTCACATTTCCTATATAAGGGAGTTACATACAGTCGCATCAGCCAAAGACACACAATTGGTTTGGGATCCCTGTGTAAATATGTGTGAAGAGTTCATAGTCAGGATCAAGTAGAGGATTAATAGGGATGGTTGACTTCTAAAAATCCTTGGAGCAAAGACATATGATTAAAATGGCCCTCTCTCTTTCCACCCCTCCCCCTTAACAGCTTTTTTACAATACCAATTAAAGTAATCTAAGAGATTAGCACTTACCCAATTAATAAAGACTATTTTAGGAAGACTTGTGTTTGGGTCTATGACTTTGATCCCCGCGTACAAAAGCTTGCCATCATTCATCTCATCTGCAAGTTCTTCCAAGCCACCATCTAATGGTATGGCAAACAACAAATAAAAGTTCTCATAACTTACTGAAAAAAAATGTAGCATAGCATATTTATTCAAATAATTACCCTGGCGCTTGTTAGATTTTTTTATTCTCATACAGGGTGCTTATTTGGGGTAGGCGCTTATTCAAGAGAGGTGCTTATTTAAAAGGGCGAATTTCTAACAAAAGGCCAAAGGTGTTTTTATTTATTATCAATTTTATACTACATCAGTTTCTTGAAGTAGCTTTTTTAAATAAACTTTTATCCATTAAACATTTGTCTCTTTCTTGTCCTGAGTCTATGTGCTCCAGTGCTTTCTTAGAACAACATGTGTGATAGTCATTTTACTCAGTAACCTGGGAGGGGAGGGGGGTGCTTATTTGGGGGAGGCAATTATTAGTAGTTTTAGTTCAAAGAGGGTGCATATTCCGAGGAGGCGCTTATTCAAGGGAGGCGTTTATTCAGGTAAATACAGTATAAACATTTATTTCAATAGTTAATCTGTCTTTTATTTATCTATCTGATTACTTGTTAAATAATCTATTAATTCAAGATTTTTTGGACAGGGAAAACGTCACCCATAGGATCATAACTGAGAATAATACAACAATTAAACAATTAAAAAATGTAAACAAAAACAAATGACAACAAAATACATGCATACTTGACATACTAGACAAAACTATCTCTTAGATAAACTTGCCACGTTGGTGCGACATAGCTAGATAAGAAAATGAGGGGTTCTACTTAATTCTTCTTATTTCAAAGTTAGAAATGTCTGGCACACCCCTCGGATAGAAAGTAAAGTCTTCACCTAAAAGTCTAAATATTTGACCGAATCTAGGCAGGAAAACTTATACAAATGCTTCGATAATCAGTTAACAAAGGGTAAATTACATCATTAAAACAGACTAGTAAATAATTACGAGATTTGGCTAATAAGGTGTAACTTCCGACTTCATACCTCCGGTTTCGACTACTTTCAGCACATTGGTATTCCCTTCATAGCCAAAGACAGCCCTGAAAACACAAATCATAAGCCATGCATATACCATAGATCTTCCCTTCGCTAGCTATACTCACCAATTGGTGTCTGATTTGCCATCAAATATGTCTTGCCAAGTTTTTTGGAGTTCGCTGCGGTGCTTATTCAAGTCGATCGCCATCTTGGAATGAGTGATCGTGTCACGTGAATGGATGAATACTTCCGGTACCCAGTCTCGTAGCCGTTTCTGAACCCGTCTCACAAAGGCGGCGTTTGGGGATCGGCTGCTGGGGAGAATAGTCACTTGTCGGGAGTTGGGCGCCCTGGAAATTCGATGTTTGTGTTTAACTAACAGTAGGCAAAGAGCAAGAGAAAACTGCGTTAGCATTGCGCATAAATCCAAAGGAAAATCCGAGCAAAAAAATGAAAAATACACAAGCAGGGAAGTTACCTAGTAATCTGGTATCATTATAGTTTACAAAAACGTAGGAAGAAACTACCGAACAGCCTCTATCTGCTGGTGTGCGTCGGACCTTGTGGTCTGCGTCGACAGTTGATTAATTAATAAAACCTCTAAAAAACGCAGATTTATGTCTTTTTAGAACGATATATAGGCAGGCCAATACCTACCTTCTTCTTTTATAACCTGAAGAAGGTAGGTATTGGCTTGCCAAAATATCGTTCTAAAAAACATAAATCTGCGTTGTTGTCGACTTTTTCTTTAAAGGTTTTATCATTATAGTCCTGGCATCCAATTTTTGCGGACTATTCAGTACGATCAGAGCGTCCTATGCTACTTCTTTTAGGGGTGCTCTTTGAAGGGTTTATATTTTGTTAAAACTCCGAAGGCACTTCGAATTTCTGCCTCACACATTTCTACACTATATATATAAGCACGAATATCAAATGTCAACATTAACTAATTCGCTAATGTGGACGTAGGGTTAGTTTTGAAGTATAGGAGGAAAGGAGTTGCCAAAAGGTTTGGGTTATCGAGGGTTTAAGTGACAGTGAATGTATGAATGCAATCCGATACAGGGCCGGGAGGGGGGGGGGGGGCACATAACCTCCCCTCCCCAATATTTTCAAAAAGTTATAAGGAAATGACCAGTAGGAGCGTGGCTGTGCCATCACATATTTTCTTAATGTTTCTGTATTGTGCTCCCCCCAATGGAGAGAAATTCCAATATGGCGGCCATTACCGTTACGAGACCAGTCAATAAAGAATGCCTCCAAATCTAATGATCTGATATCCAACGAATAAATAATTTCCCAACTTAAAGAAAAGATAAGTTTGATTTGTACTTCAAGCCATTCTTGGCAGCGAGAAATGCATATTTGTCTTAGAATTCGTACATTTACGGCGCGATTTCAAATCTCCCGCCTTCCCTTCGACGCCATTTTTGGTATGTATATCTTCCCGACTCTCCTAGGGAAGGATTTGATGAGCTTGGGCCCGCAATGACCACAGTCATTGCTTAGCAGTCTATCCTAAGGGGTTATGCGTACAATGGGGTACAAACAGAGCTAAATTTTGCCATTCTTAGTGTGTTTAGAAAACATGTTTCGTGGAGCGATTTTGTCTAATTTCTTCGCACTTTTCTTGGCCGGTAGCATGATTCGTGTTTCAATCAGACATTCGAGGAAATATGAAGGGCATTGTACTCAGGAAAGAAGCACCTAAAATGGGGAGAAGAGGAAATAAAGGCAGGAAGAAAAGACATTGCAGAAAATAATATGTGTTTTTGTAAGTTCTGTACTGAAAAATAGCACACAACAAAGCAGGACATTAGAACTAAACATAAGCAGCAAACATCAGGTATAAAGTCAAGATACATCATATATATACATTTTATTATTCGTAAGTCACTTTACAGCTGTAGTGTAAGAGGACACTTCAGTAAAACTTATTCTAGTGAAACCATTATTTCTACTTTCTTGTTGCTGCAACAGGTGTAAAACAAAAATGCAAAGTGTGCCTATCTGCTGTTGTACATCTGGGGCCGGTTCCTGAAAAGCCGATTTGCGCTAACCCAGGGTTAAATTAACCCTAACCCACGATTAAATTTTTACCCCCAGATAGTTCCGTTCCCGAAACGCTGGTTAGCGCTAACTCTGGGTCAGTTTGGAGGTAAAATCTAACCCTGCTCGCGAGGTGGGTTAACTCGCTAACCCACTGTTTAGTTGGCGTAACACAGGCCTCCCAAACTTTGTAGTAGAACTAAAGCTTCATAAAATAAAGTTGTCGACAAAAAAGACGTTACACAAAACAATGTAGGGATCAAATATCCTAACGTTTACATGTTTACCATAATCAGGCTTCGGCAAATGACCCCAGTTTAAAAAGATATTTCAGCGGTACCCAGGGAGTGTGCAAGTAAAACTCTGATATTACATTATCTAGGGTGGTCATTACCTTGGGTTCTTTCTCTGGTGCCATCCTGCTGTTAGTAAGTACCAGACTTCATGATCCAGAACATAAAGAAAGGCTAAGGGAATTTGTCAACTTTCCCTCACCCTGTCTGTCATTTATAAGTATAATAAACAGAGTACTAGGTACACCTGTTTGAATAGGGAGTATAGTGCAATTTGATTTCTAGGGGAGCACTTGGTCATTAGACCATTGTGCCCTCGTGCTAATTTATTAGATGTAGGGTTAAAAGTAGGGCTTAGATCCCAATAAAATGCAACATTACTATTTGTCTGTACAAAACAAGGGAGTGGTATACAATAAAAGAAAAAATTTGTTTCAATATTTGTTTTTATAGTGCATAACTGGCTCACGGGAACAGCAGAAAACTCTTTGTACAATGTCTCAGCTTGTATACTTACACATATATGTACACCAAACAACTGAAGGGCTACTAAAAAATGCCTGATATCCATCTAAGTGAGTTGGAGCCATAATTGAGTCTATCTTTCTACTTTTTGGATCAGAATGCACCTGTATAGTATTTTGTTTTTATTTTGCAATCTATGATAACTACAAATAATGTAGAAATAATAACAATTGAATTCGCTTTTGTTTCTATTTGTCCAAAAACGGTCTGGATCCTTTATTTTTATAAAGGGTTTAACCAAACATATGTTTTATACTTTATAAGTTAATTACACAAAATAGAGACATGGCTTTTACTGTTTTCATTCAATGGATATCCCCCCTGTAGCTACACTTGCTTTTACTGTAAGAATGAGAAGTCTTGAACAGAATGGGTAAAAGAGAAAGCATTTTGGTTTATTCAACAAAAGTATAATCTATAATGCAGTTTATAAAATGTGACTGGTTGCTTTATACACTTCACCAACACATGAATCAATTTGATAGCAACAAAACATGTTTCCTTTATAAAGGAATGTTTATGATTAAAAATCACATGGAAAATGTAATACTGTATATGTCTATGTATCTGCTTTTCTTGAGGAATATATCCTGTTGATTATTCAGATGTCACCATGACTTGCTTCTTGGGTATAGCTAGGATGAAATCATATAATTAATTAGAAATTATATAATAGACTCAACATGCAAGTTTGGCACCCAATTCATTCAGACAGAGATTTACTAAACGGTTTAGTTAACATTACTAGAATACAAATAATGGACTTCTTTCTCTGATGATTTAAGTATACTGTATGTGTATTAAAAAGATCCCAACAATAAAAAAAAACACTACCATTTAATTACATATTTATGCTTAAATTCCAACTTATAGTAGCTTGTAAATAGAATTAAAGCTTCACACACCAGAAAACAATCTTGTCCGAGCTAAAGGCGAGGCAAAAAATAAAAACAAACGCGAGGAAAGCAAGATTTGATCTACAAACAACATCTTTTCTATAGAACGCCGCATTATTACTTCTTTCGGCAGTAATGGACAAAGTCAAGATGCATTTTCTAGCAAAACAGAGTTTCCCCGCCACTTTAGGTACCAAGCTTATGATGACTAATTTAAATCCTGTTTTCTGAGTTTTAAAGATATATGAAAAGTAAATTTTAGGCATAAAAAACTCACCTTTTGTCGAGGTTTGAAATCTGTTTTCCGATCATGCGTTTGCTCTTTTTTTGCATAACTCACGTTGGTTTCATAGCTACTGAGTTTCCTTTTTTACACATTCTATCGGACTAGAAGGTAGAGTTGAATTTGATCCTCACTCCACGGCGGTTGATTGACAAATGAGCCGATTCTTCCAATGGAAGCACCAGAATTGCAGTGAACGGGAAGGTGCCCTTGTCATGACTGTCATTTCTTTTTTTTTTTTCTTTTACTTTTTTTAACCTTTTTATAGACAACAGCTTCGTTGCAAAAAAGCGTGATTTTTTCGCTTTCTTTACTTGCATTTCTCACGTAGCATATTAATTCTACCTCCTAAGCAAAGAGATTAGCAAAAACGCAATGGCGTTTTATCTGGAACAAGCGTGTTTATTTAGGGGGCATTTAGATAATGAGAAAAGCTGATAAAGAAGATTTACTAAAAAGCTATCCTATGAAGTTGTAATAGCCCTACAGAATGAGTTTAGCACTTACTGGTATCAGTTAAATAGAAAGCTATCACAGTGTAAATACATAGCGGTAATAGGAAATAGCTAGGAATAATCTTTCACACTTATCAATGCTTGAAGGGAAAGCGGAACAAGTTCCCATTATAGGTTTCGCATCGTCTAATTAATCTACAACCCTTTTCGTGTTCCCATAAGAAGATTATAGGGAACTTAGGCAACGACGTCGACGGCTGAAAAAACGTGACGGTTTCCCGCTTAGCGCACAACTCTAAACGAGATTTGACAAAATTATTAACTATTTTTTTAGTCTAAGAAAGTGAAGATAAGCTCCTAACGCAGACACGCCTACATCTTCACTATAACGTAAATTTTGAGTTTTACGACTATAGTTCATCAGACGACGAATGCATTTCATTTTTTGCGTTTTAAAATACTCAATTGTTTTATAGTTGCCGTGGTTTCTTTGATCACGGAGGTGGCTTTGATTAAGACTTTCGGTTCGACTTAAGTATGATTTACATTGGCTATTAAGTACGTGAACTCCTTGGACAAGGGATTTTTTTAGTGTGTTTTGGGGGGTAAATAGGCATCTGATTTTTAAAGGGATATGAGGAGTTTTCAGTAGGACACTGAATATTTAAAAAAACCCGCTGTTCTCTCTGCGCCAATGCTTGCAGCTGCAGAATTTAAGGCAAAGATCTGTCTTTAGTTTGCTTGGTTGTCTTGATTTTATTTGTTTATTTCATAATTTGTATTTGTGACATTGTCTATCGGTCATCAATACGATAAATATGGCAGCTAGGACGGTCGCAAAGATCAAGTTGTCAGTGCGTATATCACCATTGCGACTTGTGAGTTTTTCAAAAACTTTGAATGAACGATCGCACACGATGAAAACTGAAATGTGCCCTAGGCTTCAAGGGCTCTTGCGTCGGCGAGAGTATAAAAGCGAGCAGACGAGATCCCAGGATGAGCATTTCCTTCCCTCTCCGAGCGCATCCCAATTTGGAAGACCATTCATGGGCCACTTGGTTTCGGAGGAACATTTTCGTGAAAGGAGCAACAAATTGCCTTTTGCTTTCTGGTTGATGGCATCATTTGACCACTCATAGCATTTTTTTTAGTAATATGGTCAATTGCGAGCGGGTCGAATTTTGGGGCACTTATCATGGGTTGTCAGCGCCGAATATCAAAGCTGATGTATGTACTTATAAATACAAACAAACAAAGCAATGAAAATCATGCCGCAATAATGTATCACCTGTTGCCAGTTCTTTTATTTAGTTTAGAATAAGGGGTGTGCGAATGCGTTTGTTTCAGCTTCAATATCGAGCTACAATGAGCTACAATATACGGAGAGCTTTGTCATGATCTCAAATTGCGAAAAATCTAAATCTAGGGTGTTTCGAGACTTGTACAAAAGTAAGTAACACCCAAAACACTATATGTATTTTTCACTTTTCAAAACAGAATTAACATATATATGAGAACTGTGACAATACTTGATTTTCTATTTGGAAATTGTGATGAAAGATTGCACAAGGAGGTCTTGACATGTGTCAGATCCTCTTATTGCCTACAATTGGACTGATAAGTGGGTAGAATTTCTTTGTCAATAGCGATTAGATATCTAAACACATTCACACTCCACTCAATTGCAGAAAGGTCTCTTGAGCTAATTCTACCATGAAAAGAAAAGAATCGTTTTTTTTTTTTTTTTTTTTTGCAGTACGCATATAAAGGACGCAAAAAGAAGCACCGTCAAAAATGACGGCATCCGCGCAAGCCAATCATCGATAACAATCATCCCGAAAATTATGCGCAAGTTATAGAAATCTTTCAATATATCTTTCTGTTACTAGAATCTAATTGCAGCTACCATTATAAGGATGCGAAAATACCGCTTTCTGAGATAAGGTGAAATAATAATTTTTGTTTGTATTGATATTCCCTTGAGCGCCCAAAGCCTCATATGTCGGGAAATCATTTTGGAAGTGCAATAATTCTCATTGAAGCCTTTATTTTTCAACGGAACCAGCAAAGTATTTAGGTTTGCTCTTGTGTTGTTTGATCCTAAAGGCGGATAGTAATCTAGAGTTGCTGTATCATTAATTCAGAGGTTTATTTAAGGGTAAACTATATCATCCAGTTTTAGAATAAAAATGAAGTGCCCAGTTTAATTTTATGTTATCAATGACTTGTTGTTTTTAATGCCTGAAATATTTTTATGTTAGATCTAATTAATGGTTTCTTTCATACCAGCTATTTTTTGAATACGCCTATTAGTCACTTGATATGACGCGCTTGTCAAATATCATGTAAACACAACTAATCGAAAAAAAAATATCCTTAAAACTTTCTGTACACTGTAAAACTGAAAAGCTGGATGGATGATATACCGAAAAGTTCTGCGTTTTTTAGTTATTTCGATTCTTTGCGCGTTTTGAATGTGTACTTATTTGAACAAGAAAAATGGATTTCCCATGGTGGTTATTTTTATTTATATATAAGCGAGTTTTTAACTTTTTGAGAAAAGTTTGTGGTCTTCACAATGGATTATATTTGACTCCAGAAAACCTCAATAAGCTTGCTTTTCATTTCTTTCGAGGTTGAAATTTTCCTTTTTATAGACAACTTCTTAAAAGGCTTTGCAACGATTTTTATTTGCATATAGAAAACTACATTGAGCCTAGCTATATTGCTATTCAAACATTCTTTGGGAAATTGTATTCATGGGGTATTCAATAATAAAATTGTTAATAGTCCTCGGGGTTGTGATTATGCAGACGAGACTTAGGGCACTGTGATAAGCGTGAGATGACTAAGGAAGCCCCGAGTCCCTAATCAGCACAGCAGCAGGTGAAAGCGCCATTAGCTGACTAGAACCAGAGCAGATAAACGGCGATCATTCCCTGAATCAAGGATATATCTCCAAACATCGTGCGTAAAATTTTTATTGTCCGGCGACGCTGCAATGCGGGCGATCTACTCATGCTGTTGCTGTTTAAAAAGGGATTCCGTCTCTCGGTAGTGCGTGCCTCCTTGTTGATATTAAACCCTATGGGGGTATTTGTATTTGAAGACCTCGTTCAAATGCATCTGAAAAAGACGTGAATTGGTGGGGCAGTGTGATTATTTTATTCTCTGCATGTTCGATTGTCAATAATAGACAGCGTTTGTTTTTACGAGCAGTTGGGGACGCCACACTTGAAAGGAGAAAACGCGCGTTGACCCGAAGACGTAATATTGACTCAGATCTGACAGCTGTTGCTACTGAATTCGCGGTTTTCGTTTTGCATAGTCTCCGATGATATATCAAGTACTGGCCGTCACAACAGACCACATCCGAGTCTCAACCTCCGTTTCCAAAAAACTCGAAGATGAAAGAGAGAGGCGGTCCTGACAACGAAACCTTTTACCACTACAAGCAATGCTATTTTCTTGACACTGAAGCTGACTTCACAGGGGAATACTCCACTACATATATTGCCATAATCGTGATTAACAGTCTGGCATTTTTGCCCACGATTTTTGGTAATGTATTGATCATCCTTGGAATCTGGCTCATCCCTGTTCTTCAAACTCCGTCAAATATCATTCTTGTTGGTCTCGCGTGTTCGGATCTCGGTGTTGGTCTGATCGTTCCTGCGCTCAACATTGCGCGCATCGTCCCTAAACTAAACGGCGCGCACTTCAACTCGTGGTGCACAGTGCAAGTGGCGTATACCTTCTTCGGTGTGATGTTTTGCGGAGTTTCCTTCTTGACAGTGGCCGCTCTAAGTATCGATAAGTACTTGGCGCTACACTGGCATCTCCGCTACGCTGGGATCGTCACCACTAAGCGCATCATCTACATCTTGGTCAGCTTCTGGTTCGTCTTCGCCGCGATGTCCACGGTTCAGATCTGGAGCATGACCCTGTACCGCATCAGCGTGTGCATAGTACTGGCGATATTCCTAATCGGCACTTCGTTCACGTATTTCAGAATCTACAGAGTTCTCCGTAGACATAGTGTGCAAATCCAAAGTCAATCACAAGCCGCGAGTAACTTAGAAGGTCCTTCTACACTTAACATGGCGCGGTACCGGAAATCTGTTAAAAGCATGTTTTTGGTCTATTGCCTTTTTCTGCTCTGCTATATCCCTTACATATGCGTTCAGACAATCATTCTGATCATTGATATGAATGGAAGCTATGGTAATGCGAGAGACTACAGGACGTTCTACGTGGCAGTTGATTGTACGGAGACTATAGTGATCTTGAACTCTCTTACAAATCCGGTCATTTATTGCTGGCGTATGAGGGATGTAAGGCATGCAGCGCGCGTGGCTCTTTCCGTCTTACGTTGCAAACCGGCGGGACAATGGCAGTCCGAACGATCCGCTACTTTCACATCTTAAAAATAAACACCAGGGTTAAATAATCAAATGTACGCGCTTCAGTAAAACGGAGTATTTACAGATCTTACTATACGAGTCGCCTTTGCACTGTTTGTTGACGGTTAGTGGGTGTTTTTCTCGCCAGAGCGAGTCCCACACTCAAGGCCCCTAAGAGAAAGGCCCAATCAGAAAAGCTTCACTTCATTTGGTCACGTAGTTTTGCGAAAAACATGCAGCGATCAAAAACATAGATATTGAGACGCACAAAGGAAGAATGCGAGATATGGAGAAAACTGAGAACTTGGACCCTAGGGAATTAATCGTAGCACAATGGCACAATATTCTATAGCCCTCTAGTTCTGTTTGTTGTCAGATTCTAAAAAACATGAAGGTCAACGCAGTGATAACATTGGGCACATATTTCAAAGCAATAAGGGATTATGAAGAGAGGGATTCTTGGTACTATGGATTATAACGATAAGGAAGTTGTATATTTGGGCTTCTCAAAAGAAGAAATAGCACTGAAATTTTTTTCGGATATTTATCCGAGGAATCTCTTTTTATCTTTATTCTTAATCGCTTTTCTTAGTTCTGCCCGAAACAAAAAACCTGGAACTTACACGCCGGAACCAAATTTAATTAATACACTTTTCTACTGACACTCTCTGCGCGATTAAACTTCTTCACTAATCAGAATTCTTATGAGATACTCATTTGCAGGTTTGTGTGATCTGGAGCTTATCCCTGTGTTTGGAAATCCAGGGGATGAACGAGCGAATAATGACTACTAATAGCTGGTCCGTTCTCAAGCGAATGTCAAAGCTCTCCGGCAAGCTCTCACGTCAACTCATCTTGTCCCGAATTCATTTTATTCAAAAGCTGGTATGTTTACCCAAAATAAAACGCAATTAGGACATATTTGTAATATGCGGAATGAATACGGCATATAGACTCGGATGTTGTTTATTGGCAAGAGATGTAATAAAGTGAAAAAATAGTACACGGGTGAGTAAAAGTGAAATAAATGAAATAAAAAAACAAAATACGTCGACCTTTTAAGCCTTGTTCTTGCAATTAGTTGGAGTTGATAGCGTTTTCCTTAATACATGATAAATGCGTTTGTTTTAATCAAAATGAATTTTCAAACAGTATTCAAAGCCTTAATATTACTTTGTTGTGTCGTTGCGCGAACCGGAAAACAATCTCTTAATGTACTTTTTTGCTTAAATAGTTTCTGAATTTAACACCTTTCGCTTGCGGCAAAGAGAAAAACTCTAAAGGCTCTAAAAGCTTTTATATTACTAAAAGCAAAAAAAAAAATGCTTTAAACATGTGTAAACTGCCAGCTAAAGAAATCACAATCTTTTTAGATAAATTTTACGTGATCTTTATGTGCCCTTATGATAAATACAAAAAAACATACTGAAGTTAAAGAGTCTTAATTGTTGAAGATAAAAAAATAACGTCATTAAAAGAGCTTGAAAGGCATTTGATGACTCTCCCCATTTAACATCGCGTGGATGCCGGGAGGTCCCAATATTTTTCGACCTATACACAAGACATTCTCTGTCAAGTACTTGAGTACCGTTAACGTATTTGCTTTGCTCTTTGGAGGCAATCTCTAATAGCAAAATGGTATGTCAATTAAGAACACGTGCGGGGGCGCAAAAAAGTGATTAACCCAGCGACTAATACTAATAAAAGGCTTTCAGTTTACATTTTGTAATTCGGTTTGTGCAATCTCAAAGCTTTTTTGTGTGTGTCTGGAAGATTGTCTATCGTACTTTACATATCGCTGTTTTTTTTCTAGCTGCTTATCCAGCCCGTTTTTATTCTCATATTTGAATAAACAAAAAGTTAAATCTTTTATTTTCAGTGAATATGGTAATTAATATAAAAGTTATAATAAGGTTGATATTTGGTGTGTGTGTGTTTTTGTTATTTCTACAGCTATTGTGTTGTTCTTGCTTTTGTGCCTCAAGCATTGCTGATAAAATAACGAAAAGCAACGCTGGAGCCATTAGAACACCATGTAGGATGATTGTTTTTGTCTTGTTTCTCGCCGGCGCGATAGAAACATAGGAGGGCCTGATACTCAGGTTAGGTCTTTATATAACTGTTGTTTGTTAATTCACGTTATCATTTTGTTTGTTTCCTATGAGCAAGCCATATACACTTGTCGATAACCCGCGAAATTTGAGATAAAATTCCCACCATCTCTTGCAGAAGTATTATCTAAGTATGATGAATTTTTTGGGGGGCTTTTAGAAACCTGGATTCTAGGTTACCCACAATCCACTGCGAGTTTCGATACATAAATTCTCGGGTACAATCTTATTTAAAATGTATGTAAACTGACTCAAAATGGTATTAAAATAAACTAAAGAGCTTTGCAGGTTTATCCCCCCTCCAAAAAAACCCTAAAAAAATGAAAAGAAAGAGACACTGTCTGTGTGTGCCTTTGAGCATGTTTTTGGCAATTTCACAAAAGCAAACTTGGCATGTCTGATTTGTAAACACATATTTGCACGACACGTGCTACCACGGGTACAAGACAAAGTTTCTTTTTTGTAAAAAAGGAAAGAGGTTTTCGTTTTCATTTTAAGGCGCACTGAAAGCTAATGCATTTCAAATATACGTGTTGTTTTTTTCGTCTGATTATTGCTCTACAAAAAAACCTCGGCAGCCATACGTGTAGGCAGGTAAGCCTAACATTCTGACTAATAATAAGAGCTTACCTAAAATAAAAGATGAAGCTTTTCCTATATAAATTATCAATTAGGATATGTATGCTATGTTGACATCCAAGAAAGCTTTTCCTTTATTAATGACCATTTTAGGATATGCCTTGATATCCAAGAGTATTCGCATTTATTTTTGCTGTCCATCTCTGCCAAAGACATGATCAGCATCATCACCTTTGTCATTATCGCCATCACATGGCCGTCTACAAGATTTTTGGTTGTCTTCACCAAATGTCAATACTACGTAGAGTTTTTGTATCTAGAAGCCATTTCTTTCAGTAGCATATATCTGCTGCTGCTGATTTCTAGAATAAGCAGGAGCGTAGTAAGGGAGGGGGGGGGGGGGGGGGTACGCAGGTAGAGCGAGTTCAGCTCCCTCCTCTCGACCGCCAAATAAAAGAAGTATTTTCTCATGGGAGAATCGCCAAACGTTATTTCATCACATCTATGCGGCCTGCGCTCTCAAAACACATACACTCATATAAAAAAATCCTGGCTATGCACATGGGAATATAACATTTAATCTGCCATAGCTTCTTAATACTATCGGTAAAAATCAGTCGAATACACGAAGCGCTTGGAGATTGTGTAATAAGCGCTATACAAACACAAATTTACTTTTCCGTGAGTGTATTTATATTGACGTAATCCCAAAAAGTAGGCGTGATATACTGCGTCACCTCTACAAGCACTACGTGATCTTCACCAAGATCACGCTAATTATTTAATTGCTCCTCTTGTAACTTCTAACCCGTTATATGAACAACATTGAGTATATGTCAATCTATAGGGAACAACCTGTCTTCTCTGTTATTTGTATTAATTGTTTTTTTTTTTGTACGTGGTTCCGTCCTTAGTACTTGTGTGTGCCATGACAAGTGGGGAGATGCGTTAGAACCCCAGGCAAAAAGACGACTTTTTGAGCGACATCGCGTCATTCTTGGCGACATTTTCAACTACATCGTGTCATTGCTGGCCTTGACACGAGTAAATAAACGGTGATAGGCAATCGGGCATTACGTATACTGAGATAAGTGCACTTAAATGTTTTAAAAAGATAGTGTATTGCATTAACAATGATATACCACCGCACATGAAGAACATGATTGATGGCACGTTCGGAAAGCGTAATCACCACAAACTGCATGTTATTACATAGTTGTATTTTACTTAACCGGAAGGGGCAGCAAAGTATTACTTTTAGCACTTAAATCCTATATTTTGCAGAGAGTAGAATACATTGTCGATATTTTTCGTTAAATTTCTTCGTTTCTTGTTACATGCTTTATGTCAGGCGGTTGCCGGGTGCTTAAAAATGGACCTGCGGTATAAAAGGCGCGTACTATGTAGAGTGAGCTAGGGGTGACCGAATTTTACGAAACTTTACAGAGGTCATAAAAATGATCACTTCTAACCGCTCGATAAGTTTCGTGTGTTTTTATTAAGAATTTCTCACAAAACCCAAAAACCACTGTGAGCTTGGGTTCCCTGTGTTGTTTACCAGTGTATTTCGACAATAGATGAATACATAGGTTTTCGGCTGAAAATAAGCGGGCCAGAAAGTAAGAGAAAGTCCTCGTTCAGCAAATTTTGATTACAAATCTCTCAACTGCGCAGAAATCGTGCGCATGTTAGGTGAAGGTGACCGAGGCACTGTAAAAAACTTGCAAAGACGCCGACATTTTTTTTTCGCGCGCAAAATTCAAAATAAGATCATTTATATTACGGAAATGTTTATTTTTTCACCACAAAAAAGAAGGGGATATTTTATAGAAGGTGTGTATGGTATTCCATTTATTATGTTCCTATTATTTCTTCGATAATTTTCAGTGTTTATGACACATAGGAAAAAAAGTTGGTAGAGCTCTGAACTATTGACGGTTTCAGTGAGTCGCCATCGCCATCTGCCCATGGGCACGGCCTCTTATACCGCATGTGCAGCCCCTGGGCGCCCCCGCACATCATGGGTATTTTATACCGCATGTGCAGCCCCTGGGCGCCCCCGCACAACATGGGTATTTTATACCGCAGGTCCATCTTTAAGGATGGTTTCCATATGATCGCACTCGAATGCACAGCGATCATATCAGGAAACCATCCTTCAAATGTGTTACGACTCGACTGTTGTCTTAACGCTTGCATCTAGAAAAATCAAAAACTATCTAGAAAAATCAAAAACGTATTTTACAAAGCATTCGATGTTGACTTTTAAAGTGCCCCTAGCAAAGAATTCTTCTAGCTTTGATAATGCGGGCACTTTAATACTTATTTCATGTGATTACTGATTTTAAATGCTGAGTATAGCCTTAACCTTTGAACTTTATAACTGCACTCTCAGCTGCATTGTTCTGCTTATAATTAACCTTTCTGCTGATGATATGATCTGTAACTCTATAACCCTCTCTGTAATTACATTTTCCAAAACTAAATAAATGACCAGTATAGGGGCGTGGCTGAGCCCCAAATTTTTTTAAGTGTTTGTGTATCGTGTTAACACCCCCCTCTTTATATTCCTAGGCCTGTTACAGCTGTGAAACTTGTGTATTAGCCTGCTTTTAAACATCTCCCTTGACTCTGACCGGGTTTTTGGCTCTGAAAAACGACGGTACTGCAGACCCCTAAGGAAACACTTATGCTAGATATCATCATATTATCATCATGGGAGTAATTAGTGTGTTTAAGCATAAGGTTGTCGTATTGTAAACCCTATGCAGACCACTATTTATTTTGGAAGTTTGTAAAACGCGCCTTTTATCGAGCGTATGGTTATATTTACTTTGTAGTGTATCATTTTTAACTTGATTGATGTTTCTGTGATGGTGATCCTGATATGATTAAGGTATATGTGTCTATGAACCATAGACTTCGCTTTATAACACAATTTCTACCACAGTTTCTAAAGCTAGGTGATTATGTAAAGCTGGTAGACACTAAAGGCGTGGTAATATTGCCAAATGGTTAAGAAGATGTGAAGAAACGGGGTGGTAGTTATGGTTAGGATGACGGTGAAATGATGATAATGGGTGTGATGATGGTGGTGGTAGTCATGATAATGATAATGATGATAATTTTGACCAAAAATATTATGATGAGAAATCATAATCGAAAATAATACTACGATTGTTTAAAAGCATTAATTGCATTAAAACAAAAACTTCGATTCTCGGTTGCGACCTGGGTAACATCTTTCTGTTTTTCATGGCCGTGAATTTGACCAGTTGGACGTGTGTGAGTTTACAAGGAGCTTATTTTCTTCAGTCTCTTCTTCAAATCCCCTATTGTAATTGTAAGTTTACACAAGGGACCGACCATTTGATATCTGAGGGTAATAACACGTTGGCTTTTTCTCTATGGAATATAGCTGTGTATTTTAGCAAAGGACTGCTATTTTTGTTTCTATTTAATATAATTCAATCAAATGGTCGCTAGGTCTGTAAGTCCCCTACAAATTAGACAAATGTTCATTTTTTTCCACACAAATGCATTATGGTAAGGAAAGTTAAAGTGACTGTTCTTTTTAACTAAAAAGTTGAGATAGGCGTTTCCAGAGCCAGACGTTAGCGATCGCTCACGGCGCAGATCCGTATCTTTTAATTAGGGCTTAAAAGATTTAAAATGATATGATATCCCTTGTTAGGAAAAACACATGGACGACCTAATAGATATTCTTATCGTCGCATAAAATAGGAAGCCATGCATTTTCCCCAAATGTTAAAAGGGTTTCGAAAGCAGTTTCAGATTATTATTATTATTATTATTATTTTTTTTTTTTTGCGGGACAGGGAAATGATGATCAGGGGCACTCCTGTGCCGTTATATTCATACTTAACAGGGTACAATGCCTTTGTATGTTATATGAACGACTTTAATTACTGAGTTTGTTGTCTTGTTTAAATATACTTATTCCATTATTTTGTTTTCATAAAAATGCACTTATTTTTCAAACAAAAAACGAATTTACCTGTGGGCTTTTTAGGCTAATCGAAAAGGAACTTATTTGTATAGTCATGCAAGGTTGATAACATAAGTGGGCCAAGAAATAAACTGTGAAGAACGCAATAATGGTTTATCGAGAATGCTGACAATTTTAAAGTGGATTCATTTATACTTATTTTAAGTGAGTTTAATTATTTTATGTACAAGGAATTCGATTCACACAGGACATTGTATCCCTGTGTAACGCAAACATATTTCTAATTAATAAATCAGTCATTGTAGGTAATGATTTTAACAATATCCTGCAGTACTAATATGCATATGAGAGAAACTCCAAAGTTGCTTGTTCTGGTATAGCCAATTATTAATTACCTTTGATCTTGCAAAATTCCGGCTGAAAACAAAAATAAATGTAATCAATAAGCCGCAAGTCAGAATTCTGCATGGTGGAATACTGGCTTAATTTCTTGTTTCCCGCCTTTCGCTAATATCTTCAATAATCGAGTTTATCTCAGTCTCTCTAAAAGAGCTTTATCTTCATTCAAATCTTTTTCCGTTACTTGTGTCACTACTTCGTTTTCCCCTGATAAGTTTTTTTCTCCAATGAAAAAAAGAACTCAAGCGACAGTTTGTGTAAACACGGTTGGTATCGGATAAAGCTCCCGCTGCCTGGTTTTGTTTACAAATCGCTAAGTTCAACTGAATCTTTTTTAAACTATCTTATCGCATAAAAGCAAATGATTTTAATGTCGGCTACAATATTTAGGCCAAAGGCGGGGAAGCAAATCCATGTGTTCTTTCTCTTCCTGTTTCTTCTCTGGCACAGACCTCGGAACACTACATCCTACGATTCCACAACCTTCGTACGGTTGTAACAAAAACGCGAGAAAATACGACAGTGTAACAAAAAAACTTTATATCTTCTACTTCACATCGATACAGATTTTAAACTAAAACATAAAAAAACTACTCAGTTTTTGTATAATATATATACACTCTTTTTTTATGAGAACCTTTTTTATAAAAATGCCAAAGCTCAGAATATTACTTTATTAGTCTGATGCGTTCTAAAAAAAGAGTGTATTATACAAATGATCTAGTTTGGATAATCAGATTGCACCGAAATCTCGAAGTACATTTTTCAATATATTTCTATTCAGGTGAGATTTGCATATCATGACAATACAGATCATTTAGTAAACTTGAGTGATCATTTTGGTTTATTCCATATCCAACCTCCATGTATAACTGTTTTTAAAGTTTAAAAAATATTGCTAAAATCACTCCTCAAGACTAACCGACGCACCCTCAAAAAGACAAAACCTTGCACACGTTTTGTAATTTAACGGATTGCTCAATCAACCAATGTAGGAATCGTCTTACCAAGACTTAGCATAAATGTTTCTTGAGAATTTATAATAAGGGTATAAAACTAAGATTGCAAGCGCCTATTATTTTGAGTGTACTTGTCGTATGAAACTCGAAAGGCCAACCTAGACTTTTTGGCTATGTCTAAAGAGCGCTTTCTGGCTGCGAGAAAAGAAGTCTATATTTCTAAGAGGGTCATTTTACGATAACTACATCTGATTTGTTTGAGTAGCAGAGTTATTCAATATCAAATTCATTTTAGTATATCAGAATTGAATTTTAATTTTCCTTCACAGACATACACTTCATAAATATTGTACCCTTTAAAACATAAAAAAAGTTATTGATTACTAAGCCTTTTCCATCTCGTATTTAAAAAAAATGGCAATAATGATAGTCATTTTCTTATTTCTTTGTTTTAGCATTTACTTACTAGGTAACTTATTTGATTGTTATTAAATTCGCGTTTTTTAAAAAGTAATTTTAGTACCCTGTACTCTTACAAAACATTTTAATTTACTTTTGTCTTTCAGACTTTCAAGTTTTCTCTGTACTCATTAGGGCCCCCGAATTGCCCTCCGTAATTTCGATGTGCACGCAGTTCTCGGCTAATGCTCGCATGCTCGCGAATTTTTTTTCCGCCGTGCTCACATTATATTTTCCGATGCACTCGCTGCTCGATTTATTTAAAAACTAAAAATACTCGGTCTCGCATAAAAACGGGGAGCTCGCAAGTGCTCGCCAAAGACCATTTATGGGCCCTCCATTACGAAGTACTATTTTAATTTCCCCAATATCACTAAATATATATTATTTATATTTGCTCGCTTTTAAAACTCCCAATACCCTATCTGTTATTGTTATATTTCTACGTGTTTTATTCATATCGTTTAGAAAAGGCGACTTGAAAGCATTACATTTATAATCAAGTTTTCCAACTTTCTTATATTTGGAATTAGACTGCGCTGTGTTCCCGTTATATCCGGCTCTCTGTTATAGATACACTTGAAAGCGGCTTTCTGTGGGGCTAAGAGATTCATTTATTTAGCTTCAGGAAAAGTTTCGTGTTTTTCCTTTTCCCATCAATCTCTATATCCCTCGAGATCGCGTCTTTTTACATCCACATTCACCTTTTGTTTTCTTGTTAGTTCCGGCTCCCTAGAAATTTCTAGTGCCGCGTATTTAGACCTGTAGTAAAGAAATTGTCATAATATTCGCAGTCAACAGCAAATGTCGAAAGAAATTATTTAGTTCGAGGACCATCCATAGCAGCTATATAGCTTTTTTTTTTCTTTTTGTCAACGAACTTTCCCCTGTTTGCGTGCTATCTGCTTTATATCATTAAAGACCACTATCTACATCAAGTACTTGTAAAGAAACGCCACAATATATTCAAGTGCACCAATTTGTAGTCATTGTTTTGCCTTTTTTGATAAAGGTGACATTTTAGAAGGCCAAAAGGAAGAAAGCAAGTTTGCATCCGATAAAACGGCTTGATGTTTACTACGCATTATCATAATTTTGGAATGACGTATGCCGCGTTTGAAAGAGTGCAATTTTCTTGCCTTTTTAATATTACGATGATATATCAAACTATAGGAATGTTTTCCCTGTTCATTCCCTATCTATTAATTACACTTTTTCACTCACGAAAAGGCAAAAAGTCTGGGTTTGTTGTCCTATAACAATCTCGTTTTTCGTTTCTTATTATTTTCTGCTCATTTACACCTTAAAGGCGAATTTGTTAATAATTGTTTTTTTAGAGGACGTTCGTTGTAGTGGATAGCTTTTGCCAACGCAGCAACCGATCGCACCAAAAACATAGGTTGGCTTCACTTATGAACTTTAGCAGACGGCCGCAAGAGACGGTGTAAGCTCAGTTTATGAACCATCTTAGGCTTGTAGCCAGCCAGTAGAGATATTACAAGGAAAACATCTGGTATTTGACCGTTTTTTTCCATAAGAAATAATTGCTTTTTGCCGATCGACGGGGTTGCGCGCGCGCCTTGCGCCGGTACTTGCAAGCGATCACATCAAAGACGTTGGATAAGCTCAGTTTAAGAACAACACTTGCAGCCGATCACATACAAAACGTTCCTTGCAGCGCGCCTTATGTCACGCATTCTCCAGCAGTAAATAAAAGGGTTCATGAGCGAGTTCAAGATAACGATGGTCTCTGTAACGTCCACTGCTACATACAGGCCCCGCCAAGAATACGCTTGCTCTAGGGGTGCGTCATACAAGTTCAGAGTAGACACCAAAACTGTGATCTGTACGCAAATGTACGGCGTATAGCACAGGACAAACAGACAATAGACAACAAACATACTAGTGACCGACTTTCTATACCGCACCATGTTGACCGTGTCCGATGATGTACTCTGTCCGGATGAACTGTCTTCGTTGACGGCCGCCTTGGCCTGTGCGCGCTGGGTTTGAATCTGGACTTTGTGGCGCCTTAAGACTCGGAAAATACGAATGTATATGACTGAAGTACTGAGAAGAAATAAAGGGACAACGAGACATACGCTGATTCTGTACACTGTCATGCTCCAGATTTGAACTGTCGACATAGCTCCGAATATGACCCAGAATGCGAGCACTATGTAGACCACACGTTTTGTTGTGACGATGGTAGCGTATCTTAGATGCCAATGAAGTGCAAGGTATTTATCAGTCGTGAACGCAGCAACAATCAAAAACGACACGCCACAAAACATTACCCCGAAAAATGTGTACGCCACTTGGACATCACACCAAACCTCAATGTTTTTGCCTTGAAGTTTAGGTACAATTCTCCAAATGTTCAGCCAGGGAACTATCAGACCTACTCCGAAGTCGGTGGATGCGAGACCTATGAGCAGCACGTTTGATGGAGTGTGAAGTGAAGGCGTCGAAAAGATCGCGACAATGATCAAGCAGTTTCCTAAAATAGTCGGAATACAAGTGATCGCGTTTGTCACTAGAACAAAGAAGTACGCGGCAGAGAATTCTCTGGTAAAGTCAGCAACATTACGCATAAAATAGCACTGGTCATAATTTTCGGCCATAGTCGCACTCGAGTTGCTGTCCATGATGTAGCAGAGAGATGTCGCGATGTGGCTAGCCTTTGGCGTTAACTAGCTCAGGTGTACCGCTCGGTTTGTTAAATATGTGCCATTGATTTGGGTAACTAACGATACTAAACATCCTTTCGCTGTGATTGGAGAACATGAGCTTGAAGTCGCTGTATTTTGCGAGCTGTGCGCCTCGCGATTGGTCGATTTATGACGAGTAGCTTGTTAAACATCTATTGGTAGCGAATAGAAAACATTGCGAGATTGGCATTCAGGTTTCACCGTTATCGGCAGTTACCCTCGAGGGATCTCCGGTTTGTTTCCTTTGGTAATTTTGGTAGGAGCGTGAAGCTTTCAGTGGTTTATATCACTCATTAGTAACATACGCAAATAGCCATCGAGGAATCCATCTAGTGCCGAACAAACATCCGTGTATGAGAAAGTAACTCAATACTTGGCAAAAAATAACATGCTCTTTCATGGCTAGCTATAAAACGACACGAAACACCGTTTGTCAATCATTTAAGCATTTCTTTTAATCGGTGGTCTTGCTACATATTCATTAGTTGCTGGGCGTTGTAGTGCGTTAACAGCCAAGTCTCTGACCTTTGAGTTCGTGCGATGCGACAAAATGCCAGGGGGCAACTTCTTTGCACTTTGCCTTGAATGAGCTCTATGAGTGTCTTTAAAGCAGCGCAGAGAGTAAAATGGGGTAGACAAATTTAAAGGTGTTTAAAATGTTTCTTTGTATTTTGTCTTTTTACAGCAAACCTTTTGGGTGGCAGAAACACTCGCTTTGTTTACTTATGATGCAATTTTGCAAAATGCGATATAATACTTTAGGGGAGGAGAAGGTTTGATCACATGAAATCTTGCATTGTCAGTATGATCGTTTATTTGACGCAATGAAGAAAACGCAAAATCCGGCTTACTCTCTTGGCCATTTCCGGATTTCCATTAACCAATACACTCTAACAGAAATTAAGTCACTGCCAAACTGGGTGCAAGTTGAATGTTCGGTTATCACTAATCATATTTTTGATGTTCAAACTGCAAAGTACTAAAAAAAAGCAGAAGGAAAAAAGTTGATCACAAGATAAGAATGTTAACGCTTTTGTCCTTATGTATGAGCGCAGTACCAATTACTATTTTGAGTAGACCATCGACACCTTTGTTCATTTAAAGGAAAGGAACTTCACTTTAAATCTGTAAATTACAAAAAAACTAATGAGAGATATTAAGATATGATGAAAACTACATGTCACATTTTATTAATTTCAACACATTTCATTCATTTTTGTCTTTAGTATAATGATTAGTAACATATATTATGGGTAAAGGCTTTTTTAAAGAATCATTAAGGAATCACAAGACCGAAAAAATATTCTTTTCAGAAATCTTTAATGATTATTCATCATGAACGTACTAACAGAAAGCTATCAATAACACCCTCGAGGAAAACGTTTTATAGAGTCCTGAGCAATCATCGCCTTATGCAGTACTCAAAATTTAATAAAGGGGGCAACCAAGAAAAAAGAAAAACCCATCAATAACAGAAATTAAGCTTTCTTGGCTAATGAGCGGAATATAAAATATATACCTATAAGCTCAGGACCGTAATACGGGAAGGGGGGAGGGGGGATTGAATTTTTCTCTTTTTTGGAGTTACCATTAGGAATTACTTTTTTCAGTATATTTCCATCTTCATCGAATTTGTATATGCAAAGCGTCGTTACATGGCTACATAAACTTTTAGAAATTGATGGGTATGGACAAAAATGATTATATATGATTTTGAATGGTCGTTTTTGTTCAGGAAGGGAATTTTTGACGACTTAAGAATAAGAATAATGGGAGGAGCGCTACTAATATTACTCACACAAAGCCCTGGTATGGAATATATTCAGCAGCCCTTCGAGTATTGATTTGTTTGAACTAGAAAATTTGACTAGACAGCGGGAATAAAAGAGAACGTTACAATGGCCTTTGACGCCAATACTTGAATTTAACTCAATAATTGAGTTATAATCTACTGAGTAAATCTAAATCTGACAATTTACAATAAAAGATTCTTTGTGGAAGAATACACGTATTAGAAATTCTGATGATATGCCAGAAAGATTTTTGCTAGGTTTTTATAGAAAATAGATGTTTCTAAAAGCTATATTCCAAATCATATAAATTTCTTTAAGCTTAACATGTAACACTGCTCGATGCTCGCCAAGTGCTTTTAAGTCAATTGCTCGATGATGACAAACAATGTAAGTACTTGAACACAATCTTAATAGCTTTTTCTATCCATTTCTTGTAGTATAACTCTTTAACCAAAAGAGTACAAATATACTCTCTTGCTCTAACTGATTATGCCTATCATGGATCATTAAAGAAGAGGGCGGGGAGAAGGAGGTGGAGATATCATTGTCTGCCTTAGAGGATACTTATCTCTAACTTTTGTAAACTACGTGATGATGATAAAATGTCATAATTAACATAATGGGGACTTTAAGCAAGGACGGTTAGGATAACGATTTAAAACACACAAAATGCGTTCTTAGTTGGCGTTTCATTCCAAACTAGTAGCAATGGAATAGGAAAATCATTATGGTCAGAAACAGATGAAAACGAACTTATATTATATTTTTTCTATAGTACCAAATGTCTTTACGTCTTTAATGGAGTTACAGAAACGTCACAATTGACCGTTTAACATTTTTTACAAAGTAGTTTGTTGGAAAACGATTGAAACGTACCAGGGCGCATTAACTACGTGCATCTATTGCATTCTCAATCCAATTCCATTGTTTTCTGCTATCTTAGTTAAAGTTACCATCGGTCTCTGCAATACCCTCTCAATACCACTAGGGTAAATATGGTGTCATTCAGCTCACCCCTACTAGGTTACTTTTTGTCATTTGCATCAATTTTACACTTCTGGTTTAAACGAAACACTTTATAGCAAGTATGGATAAAATGGTGCTATATAAGGGTTTAGTCAATTGTTATGACTTTTCGGGGTAAATAAAAATGACTTTTGGGGGTAAATAAAAATTTTGGGGTAAAAAATTTGGGGGTAAATGAAAAAAATTAACCTGATGTGAGGTTTAGTTGCTTGTATTCTACGCGATCACCCCCTCGAGGCCATGATAAGTCATCTCATCCTGGCAGGTAAAATCGGGGTTAGCTTAGCGGGAAACTGCTGCGGTTTTTCCCTGTTGTGTACCCACAAGTGTATGCTACTATTTTACCTGCTCCGCCCACAATCCATAAAAGCCATGACGTGCCGTGACGTAATCATTACGTTACCGAAATTTCGGCCGCATTAGCTTAACACTCGTTCAAAAGCAAAAGCCAGTACATAAGCAGAACATAAGAGCAAAAGCCATTATAGTTTTTGTCTAAAGATCTTTTTGTTTCGTTTTTATTTTTATGAACTGTTATTCTCGTAGGCTAAATCGTTGTCATGGTATCGATCATCGCACTCTTTATATGACCGAACCATAAATAACTTTCAAATAGTAGTCTTTTCGTGATCTTTTTTCTTACCCTGATTACGCATTAGTCCAATTAGAGCGTTGGGGGGGGGGGGGGGGGGGCTGGAGGGATTGCGATTTCGAATTTCGAAGGGGAGTTTGACACAGAGTAGATATCAAAATGGATAGAAAAAAATCGTCTTTTATCAAGCAATTGTTTTATACATGGAACGCTTGACCGCTTGACGCTATTTAGGTACATGTAGAAACCGCGCGTTCATGTACCCCCCCCCCGTCCGCCGCCCATGGTCTCCAATCTTTGCTTTCTTTATTGGGAAAAGAAAAAGAGAGGGACTGGGTGCAAGCAACGTCTTCTTCGAGTATGGTCTCATTTGATGCCTCGACTAACAAGATTTGTTTTATTATTAAAACGGCGACACTCATGATTTATTTGATCGATGTTTTCAGATATTTCATCCACTTGACAGCTTTTGGAATGAATCTTGATGAAAACCTTTACAACATCTCAACAACGACCCCCTCTATTTAAATTAGACTAGTGGGGAAATGTCATTTAAAGTTCTTTCGATAAAAGTTTTTGATATTAATTCTTTATATAAGGTGAAAAGATAAGAAAATTAAAGCAAACAAAATAATGAATGCGCTGAATATTCTTATATATAATGGAACAAGCCAAAGTTTCTATATCCTCAGTATTTTTTTATTGATTCGCACCCACCTACCGTAGATATAATGATAGCTCCGTTGTTTCTTGCTGATAAGACAAACTCTATGGTTTAAATGAATGAAGCAGTTTTCGAACTCCTCTCGTACTCCTGTTTAGTGAAATCGCACTAGTGAACCATCATCAAATTCTGTTTTGAACCACTAGTAGGTTATAAGATATCTGCAGCTGCTGTAAACTCGTTTTTTATAAGAACCTTTTTATAAGAACCTTTTTATAAGAACGTCCAGCCTGAGAATTCCCCAAATTTAAGAACATGCCGAGGCTCATAATTTGTTTAGTCCTAATGCGTTCTAAAATGCAGTAAAATTGTGCTCAGTAACATCCTTATTATTGCTTTTGGTGATTCGTGTAATTCTCTTCATAATAATTCATTGAGTACTATCAAGAGATGCTTTCTTGGTACTATATTTATGAGCACTATAAATTTAAGAACTTCGTTAAAAACATATTCAGCCTTGAAATGTCCGGCCTCAACTGAAAATTAGACGTTCTTATAAAAAAGAGCGTATTTTAAAAGCCAAACAAATGAAAAAGGACCAGACCAGAAAGCACTAGGTATACAAATTGACCTTCCAGTGTGGTTTCACTGGAAACGCTAGCCTTTTGTAGAACTGTACTGTTAACTTAGCAGAGCCCATTCGGGTTAGAGAAATAATTGCTAAATAATATATGTTTGCTAAAAGTAAAGGGACTCGCAATTGATATATTTTAGTTTTCTATATATGTGACTGGGTAAAGAGTTTTGTGATTTTTTTTTGTAAATTTGTATATGGCCGCTGGGCGGTACGCTCTCTCATAAAAAAATACCTCTCTTTTTATTTTCGGAAAAAAAATAGTTCAGCTATTTTGCTATTACCCTGTCTGCATGTTTTGTTTGTTTGTATTTTTTTTATAGGTTCCACTTAGTTAATTCGTTAGTTCTGATTTGTTTCTTTTTTTTTGCTAGCAAGGGTATTCCCGTGTATTCAGTTGCAGTCAGGTTAATTTGTTACACTCAAGTGACACGCTCTTTTGGATCGACTTTCCTTGAGGCTACTTTACTAATTGAAATGTTACTATTAGCATAATGTAGACAAAACACTGAGAGTGCCTTTTTCGACAAATCGAGGCAAAACCAATTAGACCAATTTTAGTATCTGCATAAAAAAGCCACCTTTCTGACAACCCTTAATTAGCTCAGGCGACTGAATGGACGGCGATTAATTGATCCTCGGTCCAAAAAAACATAAAGCTCACACTTTAACCTCATTGGTCAATGATCTATTGATGCGTAATTTTGTTGAATTTTTTGGTCGGTTATTTCGACTAGTTTCTTATAAAGAGATGCCAACCCTCGAGCTTTCGGCTGAAGTCTCCCGCTTTTTGGACCCTTCTCTCATCCCCCCTTTTTTACTAAAAAATCTCCAGCATTTTGAGTAAATAAACAATTTGAAAAATAAAATTTTTAAAACTGTCTTGGATTTTTTAGATCAATGTCTCTAGTCCACGCATACTAACTAAGGCAATACAAACGCAGTAGTTATCTCACCTTGGTGTAAATGTGTACCCCCAGTAACCCGCCCAGTACTCCCTCCCCCCTCCCGAAAAAAACCCTCCAGCTTTTCAAAGTCTAGGGGTTGGCATCTCTGCTTATATAGGGTAAAAGAACCTCAATATGTTAGATAGTTTTCTTTAGGGAGCTATATTTCCCGAATTCAACTGCAAAAAGACACACGAGAAAGCAAAAGCTGAAATGTGAATAATTAAGTACGTTGGTATAAGGGGTGTATGCACCCATATACGAATAAATTTAGTTGCACTTGGCTCAGGATTCTAGAGCGCAATCACACTTAAAATAGGTGTATATGGATGCATAAAGCAATGATACAAGTCCATTTGTGCACTAGTAACCCATTGCACGATGAAGAGCCATAATGTTCAGTAGATAAACGTCCAGCACCAGATCGCAATAAACTTCTATAAAATTCTAGATAGCAATATTTAGCTTTATTTCTACGTTCGCGGCAAACACTGCATAGATAAAATCAAGCAATTTTTGTCTTTGTTTTTCTCTTCAATTTTTGTTCTTTATGGAAGAGGGTTCTAATATTCATAACTTGGTGTATAAGGTTAATGGGCGGAGGACACAGACATTCAGACGACTAGGTGCATTTTGTAGGCTTTCCCACTCCTCGCGCACGATTATCCGGGACTTTTACTTTTGGAGGGAAAATACACGCACAGTGCGTGTCACCTGAAATGACAGTAGAGAAAAGAAAAAAAAAACCCTTCAAACAAACAATGTAGGCGAGATTGCGAAAAGAAAAGTTTGCATACTAACTTAACGATATTAAGATCATTTATAGTTATCAAAATACCGTAATGATAGGCCCGAGGGAAAGGAAGCAGACCTAATTACTATCACGGATCTGGTTTTCTGTTCTTATCAAGGTAGCACGACACTACACCTCCGGTTGTTCCTCTATAAATTGATTCTTCCTGCTGCTAAGTGCACTGGAGAGCAATTATAACAGAAACGAGAACTCGAGAAACTTTATTAAACAGACCCGAAAATCAAAATACATATAACATATCTCTCCCAAGAAAAACCAACAGTACAAAAGAATATGCAAAAAAAATCACTTTAAAATCCACTTTTTATCATTTATTTATCTTCCGACTTGCAACTCTTAGGGAAATATAGCGCGTGGATAGAATTAGCTCGCGTTTTGATTTATTCTTTGCATTTCTTTGTCCAGGAGTTTTACTACCTGGTGAAAGCTCGTTTCAGTGCCTTGGCATCCTGGCTTTGACAAGACATTGGCTTCAACTGTGAATATTGCAGGGTTTTTTTGTTAAGACTTTTCGAGAGAGAAAATGCCAAATAATAACAAAAAATGTTGTGGAACTGATTGAGTTTTTAGAATTAAAATTGATAGAGCGCACGCCATTTGGTTAAAAAAAGTAAAGATATTCACGCATTAAAATTGTCTTATCTAATTTTGAAGTTTGTGCGACCGTTGCATGCGTACTGGACATTCGGAGTGTAATCAAAACTAGCTAAGACTGGGTGTAGAACAGGTTACTGATGAATAAAGTTGAAATGGACGGTTTGAGCTACAACCCTTGTGACGCCGGCGGCTTGTATAAAAGGCTCTTATCTCAGTAAACAGGCAGTTTGTGCCTGCATTGGATCCAATTTTGTGTTAGTCCTTTTAATTGCTTTCTCTTTGTTTTGTTTACAAGGCTCTAAGGGCATGGGACTATTCACACACATTTCTCCGATTATAATCTGCTCTTCCTTCTTATTGCCTATTGCTCTTCCTTCTTACTTACTGAGAATTTCGGGTGTCCTAGTTAAGTGAGTTTACTAGAAAAAAAAAAAGGTCCTTCACTGTTCCTAAATTGGCTAAAGAGTTATTAGGAGCTAATTACAACGGGTATGTTGCGAAAAGGAGGTCATAGACTTGAAAAGCAAAAAATTAAACAGTTTTATTCATTTTGCTATTTCTAAGGTGGCTCGATGTTATCGGGTAAATGCATAAATAAATAGTAGGAAATAGAAAGCACTTCGAGCTTGCGTGAGGTTGAAGTTAGTAAATGTTTTCTATATGGTAAATAAGTACTGCGTGTATTAAAGAAGCTAATACATGGTTTTGGTCGGAGGTTTGAGTTATTACTTATAGCCGGCTGTTAAAAATTGTGCCAGTTCTTTTTTTTACTTTCTTGTTTTGCATATATTTCTTTTTAAATTTAGATCTAGTTTGTATGATATCTTTAGTAAAGAATAAAGCTGGCTTTGGGAATGAAAATTTCATATCGTCACATAATGATGTCGTGGTAAGAACTAATTTTCTTTCATGTACACAGGAAATTATTTCATGAAAAGGTTAATATGGATTCTCTCTTATTTTGGAAATAATCTCATGGATTGATTGAAAAATCCTTAAATTCTCCGTGTCCTTAGGCTGTTGTTGAAAAGCAGGAAAGAGTAAAGAAACAGGAACTCTCCCATAGATCAATATGAAGCTTTTTCATTTCTTATTGCTAGCTAGCAAGACCAAATAACAAAACTAATCTAATTTATTCAAGGAAATATACCCAAATTGATGACAAACTTAACAAATAAATGCAAATTGGGTGACGTATTACCACGACTCGTGAAAAGGGGATTCAAACAAAGTTTTGACAACGATTATTTTTCCAATGTCCATCAATGGCTCTAAGTTTTCAAGTTGAGATTAAATGAGTGGGTTAAACTAGTGAAAATTTAGGAAAAAAGGTCGTGACAACGCTGCGGGGAGATAATTATGTCGACCTAGAGGGAAGAATCCAACAGATCATAGTAGCAAGGTGAAAATTGCCGCGTTTTTGGCAAAGTAAAAAAAATGGAGGAAAATGGAAAGCTCCCTTTCTAAAATCCCGTTCCATCCGTTCTTACTTCATCATCTGGATTCTTTCTTTTGATTAGATTCTAACAGCAAACTAAAAAACAACCGAGTCTAAAACATGCATTTTTATAATAAAAACGATACTTTTATATTGTACTTTGATTTAATGGGAAGAAAAGATTTAAGGTAGTTGTTGGAACCTTAGAACTAATAAGACTCGAGAATTACTCAAGACCGAGATTAGACAAAATAATCTCTAATTCAAAACCTTATCTTATTATGCTTTCATGCGCCCCCGAAGCGGAAAAGGCTTATCGAAGCAATTTTATCAAACATAGACTAGTAACCATAGATTCCAATGATATTTGACATTCAATCCTATGAAAAATTATCACAGATTTACTTTCAGCTGCTTTCAAAAGAAGTGTATTGAATTTTCTTTTAGAAAAAGTATTGTTTAGAGGTAAAAAATCATAAACTAGGATATAACTGAAGTCTATGGGACAACGTGGTGAATAGAATGGTTAATTAATTTTTATTGAATAGGTAGAAAATTCGAGGTTATTACGAAATGATATTGATGACCAGAAAACTTGTTTAACATATTGATAGGGCGGCGACAACGGGGCAATAGTTATTCTTAGTACTCAAGCGATCCATCTATCGAAAGACTCACGATAAAAGACATCTCAATTTCTCTGGTTTGACCACCGATAGAAAGCAGGACAGAAATTTTGAATTGAAAGGAAAAAAAGTGAAAGGTAATTTATTTTTCATAACAGGTATGACACTTTAATACGTCTTTCGGGTTGCATTTCCGATGGAAGCAGGTATTATACGCACGTATGTACACAATTCTGAATTTTCTCTTAGCACAACGGAAGAACCCAAGAAATACAGAGCGCTTTTATGATAAATGAGAATCTCTATATTTTAAAAAGAAATAGAGTCTAACAAAAAAGGGATAAACATTTAATCCAGAGCGATCGGCTAGAGGAGGTTATACGCATGAGCTGAGAAATAGAAGTCGAGTCTAAGTTTGGAAGAGTTCGTACGAATTTTAACAATCTTCGTGATATCAAGATACGCGTTATTACCTCAGGATGGCAAATGGCTCCTTTACGGGCAAGCTGTCTTACGATCAGTGCTACTTTATCGGATCCCCCGCCGATTACACTAAGAACTTCAAGCAGACTTATGTTAGCTTGGCCGTCGTTAATGCACTTATCGCTGCACCGACTATATTTGGTAATTTTGTCATCATCCTAGCAGTGTGGATCACACCAGCACTTCACAACGTGTCAAACCTGTTACTAGCTGGCTTGGCGTGCTCGGACCTCGGGGTGGGATTGATCGTACCGGCTCTAAATATAGCGCGGATTGTCTCCAAGCTACATAATAACGCTTTCAATCACTGGTGCCAAATCCAAGTGGCGTATACGTTCTTCGGGGTGATGTTTTGCGGAGTATCGTTTTTAACGGTGGCAGCGTTTACAATAGATAAGTCACTTGCGTTACATTGGCACTTGCGTTACGCGAGTATTGTCACGTCCAGGCGTGCTGTGTACCTCATGGTGGTTATCTGGGCGGTGTTTGGCGCCATGTCCACCCTGCAAATTTGGAGCATGACGGCGTATCGCATCAGTGTTTGTATCGTGGTGCCACTATTCCTACTCGGGACCTCTTTCACTTACCTAAACATCTACCGTGTACTTCATCGTCATCAGCTACAGATCCAAAGCCAATCCCTTAACGTGTTTGGTAGCCATAGCAACAGTAACCCGGGTAGCGGCATCCAGGCGCTAAATCTTGCCCGCTATCGCAAATCACTAACTGGAATGTTTACCGTTTATTGTCTCTTCATATTTTGCTATTTGCCATATATTTGCGTCCAAGTGTCGACGATAGTGTTAAATATGATTGACAGTTCTCATGACAACGCACGTTTGTATCTGGCTGTGGATGTCACGGAGACGATCGTGATTTTCAACTCTTTGCTGAACCCCGTGATCTACTGTTGGCGCATGCGTGATATCAGGCAGGCCGCTTCAATGGTACTGCTGATACTTCGGGGGAAAACCGCTGTGCAACCTATCAGCTTTATGGATGGCACGTCACGCACATGGCGTGACGCGAGCGTTACCATTAAGAATGACCGATAAAATACTATCCTGCATATGGGATTAGAAACCGAAAGGACATTGTCATAAATGGACGCAAGAATCAGTCTTATTCATGCTTTTTAATACAGTAATAAGTCAAAGTATAGAATTGACAAGAAATACAACTAATGCCCATCTATCCTTTCATTCAAAAACATATTTTGTCCCCCTCTTTTTTTTCTTCTCCTACCTGTGACTAACTAAATGTTTGCTTTTTCCTTGTCTGCGTTTTCTGGGTTTCCCATTCTCTTCCATTCATCTATTTACTCTTATTCTGCTTATCCTTTTTCGAGTAGTATGCGTTATTTAGGCCTCATAACACAGTAGTGGACTCTATGTCAATATCAAGAGTTTCTTTCCATTTGTACTGCCATTTCCCTTGCGCCACAAGCCGCATGCAGTCTTCGTATTCCTCTACGCGCTTTAGGGTATACGTCCTTGCGTCTGCACCAAACGATATAAGTAAAGCAGCGCACTTGAGACACTTGGCCATCAACGCGTAGTGGAAAGGAGGCCAGCCCGAGTCGTCCGGCGCGCTGGGATTTGCCCCACGGCTTAGCAAAAACTCCACAGCTTTATACTTCCCGAGCCGGCTCAATTCGTGCAGAATTGTTTTATGCTTAAAATGCTCGTTTTTAAAGTTGACATTGGCACGCAAGTTTACAAGGACATCTGCGCATTCAAAATTATCGTTTTCCAACGCGATGAACAATGGCGACCAACCGCGTGTGTCGACGACCTCGGTCGACAGCCCATGATTGATGAGAAAGCTTGCTTGTGCACTGCTATTGTTCTTGGCAGCACGCAGAAGCGCGGCAGTGCCATCTTGATCTGTACAATCTCGAGCAGAGTCTCTCTTTTTAGAACTTTTTCGCCTTTTAAAGCTAAGAATACTAAAATGGTTGCGTGATTTATTTTCATTCGCAGAAAACGTGAGGGATTTGCGCAGCGGGGTGTGCGATGTAGAGCAATTTGTTCCATTATTTTGGTCCGACACAGCGTGGTTGTGTGTCGGCTTCTCTTCACTTGTCCCCTGCACAGGAGAAATTGGCTTGAAAAGAAGCTTTCTTCTCTGTTTAATTAAATGAGTCTTTCTTAAAGACTTCAATTCGTTTCCTTTAGCAGAATGTACAGTTTGATCGCCAATGATGCTCAACTTTCCCATGCTCATTTCAAGAGTGTTTCCACCATTGCCAAAACGCACGTCCTTGGCCCATTCAAAACTTTCTTCGCTAACGAGCTCACATGGCTTCGCGTCTGTTTTTGAATTTTTTCTTGTTCTGTTTTTACTGGCGTATACATGCGTAGTAGTGATTGGTGTCTTATGCAAATCCGATGAAGTACTGTTTCTTAACGTTTTCCAGTCCGTTTCGTCGCCATTTAAAGTCCAAACACTTTCTAAAAACCCAACGCCAGATCTCCTCGTAGAAACAGAATTCGGGTGGAAAAGTTCTGCCTCAATTTGATCACTCGTCTTGCACGAATCTTCCTCGGTTTCGAGAGTTATTGAAATATCTCTAGGCGATATTATATTTCTTTTCATATCCCTACTTTTGCTTTTTCTTCCTCTGGGAGATACCACTTCCACCACATACCGCCAGAAAGTCCTTTTTGGCGTTACTTTCTCTTTCGGGTTTGTTTTCTTTTTACGTGTACGCTTCGCGAATGGCATCTTCGGTTCTATTACCTCAACTACGTTACCTATTTATAATTCTCTTTGACATCTTGTAGGGGCTATTCGTCACCCATGGTATCACAGCGGTAAGTTGTATACATTCCTTCACAGCCAATTGCGTATTCCATCGCAAAGCAACAGCTCTCTTCCGTGTCAAAAACAATATTTCTGAATTTCTTATTTCTTTGGAAATTTGCACCATCATGTGTTCTTTAAATTGAGCTATAATTTATTTCTAAAAGCGTAGCGAAAAAAATCTAAAAAAACTTTTTTCTGGATTGATTGCCTCTTATTGTATCCTGCTAGCAGAGCTTTCTTCAGCTGCTTTCTTCAGCTGCTTCCATCAGTCTGTCGCGTCTCTTTTCTTTCGCGTTCTCGTTTTTGTGTCCGTTTGTTGCTCGTTGCGACACGGATAAGTTAACTGATAGGAAAAAACAGGAAGAAAGCTCTGCTAGCAGGGTACTCCTATTGTGGTTGTTACACAGGCCCGTAGCCAGGATTTTGAGCGGGGGTTCGTTTACCCACAAAGCGGACCATTTTTTCGAAGGTAGCTCGTAGTAGTACTTCAATTTTCCTCAATTAGAGCGGACCTTCCAGTCGAGTGGTGTTGGCAGGGTGGAGGGTTCTTTCGAACCCCCCTTGGATGTACGGGCCTACTATAAAAGCAATATGAAAAAAGGTGGAGGCAAAAAGGTCTAGTAGCGGCGAGGGGCAAGGTGAGCACCGGTATAGATCCATGGGTAACCCTCACCATCCGGACCTTACCGCGCAGTTGTCCCTAACTTATTTATATCCTAGGATTGAAGTAAACACTAACCATGTGGGATAAGTAAGAGAGGACTGAGCACGAGTTTATAACGTCACTGTTGCATCACTGGTCGGCCTAATCGCGCAGAATCCTAGAGTGTCATATAGCTTTCCCGAAGATAACGAGATGCGTATCACATGCTTATTACACGGTTGACACCTTTATTTCACTAAAATACCTATGAATAATCTTGACGAACGGGGAGGGCTTGGTTTATCAGCAGGGAAAAAGTGAGGTTTAATATGAACTCACTAAATATGATTGAGGTTAATAACTTGAATTCAGCTGGACGCCAGCCAACCAAATTACTTAAATTTGGTCACATGATGATACTTGAAATCTGGTCTAGTCCAGTGTCTAAAAGACGGGGAGGGTATTGAATTTAGCAGGGAAGAGCTGGGGGTGAAGTACTAAGACTGGAACAAAATTAATTCAGTTCAGGGACAACAGTCCAGTTCAGGGACAACAGTCCCTGAACTGAATTAATTTTGTTCCAGTCCTCGGACTTAATTCACTACTCACAAACAGCACTTTATTTTGTCCTCACCTTAATCATTGATCAAGTTTCAATAGGTAGGTTAAAGAACTAATCGCGTCCAGCCCTCATTGTCGGCTTTGAAATATTACTACTAATGAGGAAGAGTAGGTTAAAACTAGATATTAACCGTAAATACTAATAAAGACCATCATATTAAACCTTGAATGAGCAAAGAGCACTACTTTTTCGCCACAGATTTGATAACAAGAATGATTGAATATTAACAATGCATCGATTTAATGGCATGAAAGTAAAATTTGTTTTTGTAACCCTCAAAATCCAACAATAATTCAGCCAAATTTTTATGTGCAATTTTGGAAAATTATTCCACCAGCAAAGTTAGTTAGTTGAGGTGTGGCTATCTGAAGCGTCTACTCAATCGTTCCCCTTGTTCATTGTCGTCGACATTACAGTTCTTGAAAATAGATATTTGGCGTAATAAAAATAAGTCGCTCTTCTTCTTCGCTGTCAGCTCCATTCTCGCAGCGTGCTCACACTTGAGTCCGTGCATGCATGGAGCAGCCCTGCTCTGTCTAGATGTTAATTTTGATTGTGTACAGTATTGATCTAATGAACTTTTCAAGTTTGTGCAATCAATAACCAATTCTCCTGGGTTTTCTTGCAGGTCAATAATAACCTGAACCTTGTTTGTTATTTTCCAAAAGTCGTCAACTATAATTGAGTTTTGTCTCTTTTTTCTAGTGTAAATTGTCTCCGGACTACCTCCGTTCTCGGTATTTAACACTTACTTAGTTGCGCTAGAGCATGTCTGACTGGCTAAGTGTCAGGAGAAAGGTAAAATTAGTTCTAGGAAAAGTGAATTTCCTTCTAATTTGGTGTAACGTTCCTTGTTTGCGACGCGCTCTCCGTCTTCAATTATAAAACCCGGTCAAGTTACGAGTTAGCCGAAAAGTGCCCGACTTAAAAAATATAAGCCGGGTACGTTTCGGCTAGCTTGTCGGTGACAGTTCGCGCACCACGTGATAATAGCTCGGATTTACGCAACGTAACTTGACTTTATTACTTTGGCTCGGTAGCAGACCTTGCTGTCTCGTGCCTGGCCCGCCCGAGTAGGGAAGTACAGTAAAAGTCCGCGTGTAAGAACCTAGAACCTAAGTCTGGCAAAACGGGTTCTATGTTGGTACTTATTAAAAATTAGTACTTTATTAAAAATGAAGGCAAAATAGGTCCTTATTGGGTTCTTTTTTTTCCGAGTTGCTGAATCAACAGTAGGATTCATAATCACGGAAGGTTGACTGAATACATAGTCACTATGCTATAGAGATATCCCACTGTTTGTATGTTATATCTGTATAATTTTATCTTTACTGGAGAGCAAAATGTTCATATTTTTCAATTCATATTTCAAAGCCCCATAATTTGTTTCATTTGTCATGGAGTAACCCAACATATAGGAACCTTTTAATTTGTTTGGCTTGGTAGGTTTTTATATTTTGGGGTATTCAAATCCTAAATTTCTGCTGCTGTAGCCGATTTTTGCTCGGAGCGAGCGTCTCGAGCGGAACCACAGCTTTCTGGACCAGGGCCTACAGAGTGAATTACTATTCAAACACGTGTTTTCGCTCTTCTTTATGATTCTGTAATCGTTTGAAAAAATGATTCTTTTAAAGAACAAGTTATACTAAAAACACTTCAGATTGTAGAGAAACTCACCACTTCAAATAATTGTGCGACGCGCGTTACCGTGATCACCAAAAGAGATTGTTTTAGGAAATTAAGCCAACATGCGAGAATCACAAATAGGCCATTCCAGCTATAAGTTTGCGTGCGCATAACCATAGAAACCTACCTCAAATACCAGAATGCAGTGCGCGCTTTTTTAAGCTTACATCAAACGAAGTGCGCGCTGCATGCCGGTAGTTGAGGTAGGTTCCCATGGTGAGTGCGCGCGCATGGTTATAGCTGGAATGGCCTATTGATTGACACTAGGTTTTAATGTACGTTTCTTTAACCCTTCTTTTGGCGAAACTATCAAAGCTTTAGCGCGAGTCGCATTGTTATTACAACTTTTCTGCTTTTTTGACAGTCTGACTTTATTAACAGTTCTTACTTTTCTTCCCTTCATAAGAAATTTCAAATCAGACATATTAATTTGATTTTGTCGATTTTCCTTTTATTTTTCTTAGTAGTCTTGCTAATGGAATATGCCGCGTTTCCATTGTGGTGGGGACGAGTCTCGTTTCCATTGTGGTGGGGTTGACTCTAGTTTCCATTGTGGTGGGGTTGACTCTCGTTTCCATTGTGGTGGGGACAAGTCTTGTTTCCATTGTGGTGGGGACGAGTCTCGTTTCCATTGTGGTGGGGACGAGTCTCGTTTCCATTGTGGCGGGGACGAGTCTCGTTTCCATTGTGGTGGGGACGAGTCTCGTTTCCATTGTGGTGGGGACGAGTCTAGTTTCCATTGTGGTGGGGACGAGTCTCGTTTCCATTGTGGTGGGGACGAGTCTCGTTTCCATTGTGGTGGGGACGAGTCTCGTTTCCATTGTGGTGGGGTTGACTCTCGTTTCCATTGTGGCGGGGATGAGTCTCGTTTTATTTGCAAGAGATCTAAGAGCGAACACATTTAAATTCATCAGGAAATAATCATATCAGCAAGTATGTACGCTAATACAAAACTGGTATATAAATGATCTGACTATGGTTAAAGTGCTTACCATCAGGCTAATCGTACATTATTTTTTGTGATATTAAGTGAATAACCCATTGAAAAAGCATCTATCTATCTAAGTAATATTGATAAAGTGCGTTACCAACAAGGGGTGGTATATGTGGATATAATCAGGGACTCAAAAGTATGGCGATGAGCTTGCCCTGTCACGGCCTTTCAACAGACCAAGATATTTCAGGGCCGTAGCAGGGGTTGGGGCACTTGGGGCTTAAATTAAAGCCGCATTGTCACCAGTTTACTTCCGGTCGGTTAGGTTACAATATCCGGTGATTTTTAACGGAAAACGCGAAAAATATTTCAAAATATTGAAAGCAGTGTGTATATTGCAAGTTTCTTCGAGGATGTGATTGATAATTTAGAGCGGATGACATGTTAAATATCTCGGATTCTAATAGATTCTTTTGTCTTTTAACGGTTGAGGTTTCCGTCGGACCTCCGGAAGTGAACTGATGATAATGCGGCTTTAAGGTCTTGGTAAAGGTAGATTTGACACCACTGTGTTTTTTGTGGTTTTTGCAAAACCTGTATCAATAGTTCTTAAACTGTATTTTTGCAAAATTATTTTTTCCATAAATCGCATTCTGAGACGGCTAAAATGGGCCTTTGCTGTTTCCCGTGACCTGTTGACCGTGAATTCACGCCAAATCTTTGACTTTTCTAGCGTATTATTTTAAGGCGAGGACTCAAACTTGTCGGGCGTAAACTCGCGACGGGTTTTAAGATATCGCCTTGAAATTTTCGGTATCTGATAGATAATTATGCCATGTCATGAAGTGTGAGGAATTTTCGATTTTCGACTGAAGATCGCTTTTATAGCACTTTTGTGTCCAAATTTCGCCAGAAATGAGAGTTCCAACTTTGATTCGTGATATTTTGTTGAAAGCAAAAGATACGAACAAGCTCGACGCAAATTTTGGTTCTCAAATGTCTGATAATAGCATTTTGTATCTTACATAAGCACACACATAGGTTTTTGGAGGTAAAGTTTTTATATTTTCGCTTGTCCGTGCGATGCAAGCATCGCGCACACACACACGCTGGAAATATTATTTTTAAAGCCACTATCCGCCGAAAAAGAAATAGTTTATTTGTTTTAGTATATAAAACGAGCTTTAGAGCAATATTCTTTTCGGAAACACTTGCAAATCGGCTATTGCACCCGCCATTTTGCTTGATTTCGGAGCGTAGGAAAATATCCACCTCCTAGGAGGTGTATATTGCATTTAACCCCGGGTTTCTCAACCAATCAAATCGCTTGTTCTTGCCAGGTTCCCGAGTTACTTAACCATGATATTCGTCTTCTCATCAGACGCATACCCAGGATTGGCTAAGGGGTTGGGTATTCATAGGTATCATATATTTATTCTTCAATAAGAAATGACCCAGTTTTTGGCAGCCAACAATAAACAGCAACCAAGGTATGGGCCCCCGAATGGTCCCCCGAAATCTTTTCCGCCGTTCTCGCATGCTCGCGCAATTTATTCCGCCGTTGCTCGCATGCTCGCGCAATTTTTTCCACCTAAAAATGCTCGGTCTCTCATAAAAAACGGAGTGCTCGCAAGCTCCCAAGTGCTCGTAAAAGACCATTCGGGGGCCCTTTAGGTACAGAGGGGATGCGCGCGCACCCGCCCCGCACTCCCTGCGTACGCGCCCGCGGTCATGATCAAAATTTACTGCGGAATTCCTCGGCGCTGTTATGCTTCGACATAAACAGGAAGCTGTTTAGAGCTTCTGTGGCCTTTTGTGTTGCTTCAGGTTCTAATAAAAGGGCACTGTCTCATATATCGTAAGGGGTTTATTCTTTTTGACATGTTACGAACTTTAATCAGCTATTCCTTCAATTAATGGTTTTTAAATTAGTGACATTTACACATAATCTCTTAGCACTCAGCGAACTTATGTTATTCTTATAGAAAATAAGTTTGTGGGAGGAAAACCCGTTACTATAGCGTAAAACACTTATTACAAAAAATCTTGATTAGAAATCGCTAATCATTTGAAATAATCTACGACTACGATATTCATCAATTGTTAATAGACATTATGGTATAGTGAGACCCGAAGTCTTTTCAAGAAAAACTGGACATTTGAAAAACAAAGTGGTTTAACAGGCGCCACAATAGAACAGCAAATCGTGATTAAACGAAACAAAATG
Organism: Nematostella vectensis; assembly: GCF_932526225.1. Classification (NCBI taxonomy): domain Eukaryota; kingdom Metazoa; phylum Cnidaria; class Anthozoa; order Actiniaria; family Edwardsiidae; genus Nematostella; species Nematostella vectensis. The sequence goes on from NC_064039.1 coordinate 8,073,890, forward strand.
TTAGCCAGATTCTTTTTCTATACATCTAGTGTTTTAATGTTTTTACATCAAGAAAAGCCGTCAAGTGTTTTGTTATCTCGAAACACGAAAAAACTTTCCAGTGAAACGTTCCATTGTTTCTCTTAAAACAACACTTATTTTGTATCGATAACAAGTAAAAAATAATACGGTGATATTGGACAAGAAAGAACAAATAAAGTACTTACTTTCTAGGCAATCTGCTGACACAAACAGTAGCAGTGCAAGCCCCATAAAGATCTCGAACTTAACCATGACGCACAAGTAAAGCACCAGCGAACAGCTCCGACCGCTTGTCGGGACAGAGTGCTTGATACATTCAACAAAAAAAAGCTACTTATATCACACTGGGCAATGAATACAGTGAGCTCCAGGGAGCTGATAGAATTGTCATTAAACAAGGGCCAAAATATAATGAGTTCTTCCGGCACACTATACGAGGCAATTTATTGCATTTTGACCCCATGGTTGATATTAGATTCTCCAATCATGTTTTCCCTCGTTGTAGTGTTCCTTTTATAATACACTTTTCACCTTTTAGCAGTGATAAAATATTGCTATTTAAATAACCATTTCAAAGGACCTCTAACACCAATTCTATCCACGTTTTAATAATAAGAACCCTGTTGCTTCATTTTTTTTCTCATTTCGACGATGGATAATTGTAATATTACTTTGGCGTCTAATTAAGGATTATTGCCGACTCCACAACTTCACCAAGTCTTAAAGTGATGCTAATAAAATCGTCCATAATAAAGCAGAGTATGATTATAATCGCACACTGAAGCTGTGGCCAGTTTTGCTTTAGGAAGGCGAAAAAGATCATGAATGCAGCCATTACTGTGCCAATAAGCCCCCCGTGATAAGTCCCTCCCTACACGGATATATACACGCCACGTGAGAAATGACGGAAAAACCTTGTGCGTACGAAGAGCTCTTTCGCTTCGCTCAAATCGTTTGGGCTGCGAAGCTCGAAGCCTCTGGTACCCAGGGTATACGAAGATACACTATAATCACGGTTTCGTACAATGGTCGTTTTTTTAGATTTCAGACTGATTTTTCCTTTTTCAAAAAGATTTTGTCCTAATTTTTGAATAATTTTTCGCTCTATCTATGAACCCTGAAACGAAACCTACGAAATTAAATGGCACCAAAATTACATTCTTTATTTATTTTTTGTTATTCAAGGAATTCTCTGCCTTATTTGATGTGAAATTTGCTGATTTGAAACATGATTTCCGTCACCAGCATCAAGTACTGGCAAAAATATAAAACAACATTTATTTTCTTTTCCGAGTGATCGGCGGCAATTTGTTTGTAACAACATGTTTGATATTATTTATCTTGAGTCGAAATTTTTATAATAGAGAACATTTTGTTTCAATACCGAATAGAAACTCATTCCTAGACAATCATAGGACCTCATGTGGATACAAACAAATGCAGAATACACAAGCAATATCTTCCCATAAAAAGCAAGAGGGATAGATAATATTTCATTAACTTTCTATATATGAAAAGGTCATCCTAGTTTTCTTTCCATATGATGATTCAAGAACATTGCCCTCACAGGAAATGTGGACTACACGCAAATTTCTGTACGTTGCCATGAAAAACCAGCCAAATTGAAAATGACGGCAAATCAAAGTGACAGCACACGAAAATGGCTACTTTAAAAAGTCAGTAGAACCTTTTAAGACATCTGTCAAAAGAAAGAGACAATAGCTTTCAAATTCCGAAAACAGTTTTGAATTTGCTTAAACTATCCGATTTTCAGGTGCAGGATTGCGGATTATCAAAATATCATGATTGTTTATCATTGATAATTTGATATTTCTATGATTTTTGGGTGATAATAGTATGATATTGTCTTGAATAAATTCTAAGTGAAATATCAATGTGAAATATCAAAATGTCATTATCAGTTGGATTATCATGGTAGTTGGCCCCCCAAAAAGGAATCTCAAATTATCACTATCATTCTCATTAATAAGAGAAGCAGGTAGATTGAAAAATCTAAATATCACTATCAATAAATAGAAATTAGCCGGATAAAGTGATATTCCAAAATAGCAAGTTATCATGGTATGAATATCATATCATTTTATTATTATCAATGTTGAACATAAACAGTAAGCGAATAATATATCATGATAATATCATATTTTGTTTTACTTGACCAACGACACAAGATTGATAGCATGATATATCATGATAATATCATTTTTTGTTTTACTTGACCAACGACACACTAAGATTGATAGTATGATATATCATGATAATATCATTTTTTGTTTTACTTGATAAACGACACACTAAGACGGATAGTATAATATATCATATTAATATCATTTTTTGTTTTACTTGACCAACTACACACTAAGATTGATAGTAAGATATATCATGATAATATCATTTTTTGTTTTACTTGATCAACGACACACTAAGATTGATAGTATGATATATCATGATAATATCATTTTTTGTTTTACTTGATAAACGACACACTAAGACGGATAGTATAATATATCATGATAATATCATTTTTTGTTTTACTTGACCAACTACACACTAAGATTGATAGTAAGATATATCATGATAATATCATTTTTTGCTTTACTTGATCAACGACACACTAAGATTGATAGTATGATATATCATGATAATATCATTTTTTGTTTTACTTGACCAACTACACACTAAGATTGATAGTATGATATATCATGATAATATCATTTTTTGTTTTACTTGATCAACGACACACTAAGATTGATAGTATGATATATCATGATAATATCATTTTTTGTTTTACTTGACCAACGACACACTAAGATTGATAGTATGATATATCATGATAATGTCATTTTTTGTTTTACTTGATCAACGACACACTAAGATTGATAGTATGATATATCGTGATAATATCATTTTTTGTTTTACTTGACCAACGACACACTAAGATTGATAGTATGATATATCATGATAATGTCATTTTTTGTTTTACTTGATCAACGACACATTTTTTTTTTTTTGGATTCCCTGGGGAAGAATAATGTTTGAACACTTATTTCAACAGTTTATCTTAAAAATAAATAGCTTTTCTTATGCTTACATAGCTTCGTTCTACTCATCACAAGTCAGAATTGTATAATAGTAATATTTGTTTTAGAATGTTTTCATTTATATATATTATTAGCTTCGTTCTACTTATGTTTTTTTAAGACTTGACACTCAAATAAGAAAAAAATGTTACTATCATTAAATATTCTGATAATATCATGATATATCACTATATCATGGGCCTTAGAAGAAAGTGTGCCTCATTAAATATTCTGATAATATCATGATATATCACTATATCATGGGCCTTGGAAGAAATTGTGCCTCATTAAATATTCTGATAATATCATGATATATAACTATATCATGGGACTTGGAAGAAAATGTACCTCATTTTATATTCTGATAATATCATGATATATCACTATATCATGGCCTTAGAGAAAAATGTACCTCATTAAATCTTCTTATAATATCATGATATATCACTATATCATGGCCTTGGAGGAAATTGTGCCTCATTAAATATTCTGATAATATCATGATACACAAATGCTTATATGATAAAAACCCTTTGAAGAATATCAAAAAATCAACCCCTATCAGACTCTTGATAAATCATGATATTTAGGGCCTTAAGTACAAGAAACATGTAAGAACTATCATGATATATCACATTTAATGATTAGTTTGATAATAGTTATATACGCGATCCTGCACCTCTCTCCCGATTTTTAGCCAAGTTTGAATATAGCTATTAAAGGCCCTAAGCCGCGCCAACAAAAAGGTCTAGACCGATTGGAATGCCTCTAAAAACACTACCTTAAATTTAAAAACATAGATGTATCTAGAATTTATTAGTCATGTGGGATTTGAGGGGGAATTAAATTACTATCACTTCAGTCTACAAAAATCAGGCATAGATCATAAAATCATAAAAAAAGAATATTATAGCTTGTCGTGAAATAGAATGAATCATCAAGCGAATAACAATAGCTAACCAATGTCTTTCACTCTAAAAAGAAAATCGACTAAATACCAGTTATGACACCCTTCTCAATGAAAGCGCGGTCATCCTGTAGATGGATGCATTATCACGCGCCACTTGACCCCTGACGGGTTACCCGTACCTAATCTGTTTAAATCAACCTGCGACAATGTTACAACCAGGAATGTTGCAACAACTGCGCCATAATTACTGTAATGGCAGAACTTGGGCGGATGTCATGGTTTATGGAAATAATCTCTGTGATTACATGTTTGGCAGGGTTCCAGGCTACTGCAGAACCACAGGGGTCAGTGTACGCGAGGTATAGTGCTTGAATTTACTCGCTTCGCTCTATTAGTAAATATAGTCAATCTTTAGAAGGCAATTTGAACACAAAACGTCCCAGGCCCATTATTTTTAAAAAGACGGTTTTCAACACGCTAGGGGGTCTATGGGAATTACTTCGATTTTGTTTTTCGTCAGTCTCTTTTCATTTAACTGGTCGGAAGTTCACATTTTATATTCCCAATTCACGGCTGTTGTAATTGAATTATCTGTAAATAAATTACCAACAAAAGATAAGCAAAACGACAGTAAAAGTTACGAATTGGATATGCTGTGGTACAATTTGCTTATTATAAGTTATACCGTAGAACGAGGGGAATTTAGTGATTAAATTTTCCGGAAACCGAGGTGGGATTTAGGATCATCTACTGTTTTCGAGCTAACTTCCTTTGTAAGCCTCCCTGTGAAAACAATAGAATCCGGGGGTGATTATGGTACTTTAACAAATAGATAATTATATGAAATGCGGCAATTTTACCTCTTTCCACAGGAATCCCGTAAAAACACAGCTATCTACACACACATCAGCCCATTCTTGGCAAGTAAAAGATGATATCTTCAACTCTGATGACGTATCAATGAAGACTCTGCTTAGCGCCATTCATAAGTTACCTTCACCACAGCTACGTCACTTTCTGTACAAAGCACAACAAGGACAACCGCTGAACGTACTTGTGATCGGCGGCTCAAATACGGCAGGTGGTGGGTTGTATAACTTCAAGGAAGCGTATTACAAAGCTTTTGTCCACTGGTGGAATCAAGTTCTGAAGCCAGAACTCGGGTCTGAGCTTAGTTTTAGTAAGGTTGCCATTGGAGGTACTGGTAGCGATTTCTTTACCTTCTGTCTGCAGAATTTTCTTCCCGAGCAGGTGGACTTAGTGCTAATCGAGCTGTCTGTCAATGACTATGGGTCAGCGCATGGCTCAGCAGCCGAGCCCTTGGAATTGCTGACAAGGCGTGTTCTACGGCTACATTCCATGCCGCTGGTGCTATATGTTAATCTGGTAGACAGGTCCATATGGGATGGTGACGTCATGAACACACGGTGTCTTAACATGGAAAATCTAGGGCAGCGTGAACTCTCACAGCATTATGGGATAACACAGCTCAGCTGGCGGGAAGTAGCGTGTCCGCTAGTCGAGGTGGGGGGAAAACGCAGGCGCGTCTTACGCGAATCTAAGCTGTTCCATAGAGACAAGTCCCATGTGTCTAACACAGCGCACGCGCATATAGCAGTGATGATTGCAGAGTACTTCAAGGAGGCGCTCAAAACTGAGCAAGCGGAGCCACTTCAATCACCAGCAACCCTCCCCCAGTCCTTGTACTCCGACCCACTGGTTCTAGATTTAGAATTAGAAAGCTCGCTATGCCTCACGTATCTCTCGCCCGACTGGAGGGAAGGCTATGCACAGTCACTTGAAGCTAATATTACCGTATCGGAGAAGTTCCATTTCGTTACCCCAGCAGCGAACAGGAAATCCTCCAAACACTTAGCATTCCGCACCGATGCGTACGGCGGCTGGAAAACAAATTCGAACAACGGTAAACTCCGAATAAGATTCACTGTCCCGACCCTACCCCCCTTGCCCCCCGGAAGCGCAGCCCTGGGTGCTAGGTCGGTATCTATCATCTACCGCTCCAAGGATAACGATGCTACCGCCCTTGCTTGGGTCGATGACAGACAGAAAGATGCAGTGCATATGAGGACGAACTTCTGTGGCCGTCACATGTATCAGACACGTGTGCTACCTTTGTTTAGTGACGTATTGCCTGGTATTCACACGGTGACCGTGAAGCCTTATGGGAAGGGAGGAGAATTTATGGTCAGCGGTTTGATTGTGGGTTACCAGGACTACTCGGGTTTTCTTGGTTATCGACCTTTTGACGTGCGAAATAAGGTTTGGAGTAAATCGGACTACGGCGAAGCACAGTGCGAAGAACGAGATGAATATAGTGAATAATAACTAACTCCATTGGGACTGAACAAAACATGTTTGCCAGGGCAGGCCAATAGGAAGTTTCTTTTGTAAGATTTTGTATAGATTAGGTCAGCCATTTTATGGGAAAACTATATAACAATCCGCCACTTATCACGCGCTATTTGTGGGTTTGAAAAAAAAAATGTATATATAAATATTCATAGGGGGGAGCTTCTGGAATATAGAGTGGTTTTCAAAAATCCGTGAAATACTATTTAGTTTATTTAGTACAAATACACTGTAATCTCTTTGTTCTCTTTTGTTCTGGCTTGACTATTACACATTAACAATTACATGTTGTTGCACGGGATTTTGAAAACCACTCTAAGAGCCAGCGCATAAGAAAATAGAGGTATAAAGAAAGTATCAGTGTTAAATAGGAAAAAGGATGTTCCAGGGGTTTGTGAAAACCAAAGCTATGCATAAACAACGACAACAACAAAAATATATCACGCACAATATATTTTTATTACTCGCAATTATTATTTCACAGGAAATGCACATATTTACAATAAAATTGGTACAAAATAAATACTGCCTTCCTTGCTTGATCGATATAGATCGAGCTATATATGGTATTATGCCGCATTCAAACTCAAACTGAGCTACTCAGAATAAATAGCTGCTGCTAATGCTACCCTTTTTATAAAAATAGTATTTTGCAGGGGCCGCGCACCGGGGAGGGGGGCTATAGCCCCTCCCCCTCTAAAAATTTTTCGCCATTGTTTTTTTGATAAAAAAAAAAGAGAAAGAAAACTCTAAATAGTGTTCTATGGCGTAAATTTCAGCTGAGGATAAGTACGTTTCTGGATACTCTGGATACTGGTTTCAAAGCATTTTGCGGACCTTCATCTCATAAGTGTTTAAGTATACTTATTATCTGCAGAATCCTTCTTGTCAATCATGCTACAAGCGCCACTGGCGAGAGGACGTTCTCAATGGCAAGAAGAGTGAAGTCCTGGCTGCGATCAAGTATGCAACAACACAGATTCAACAAAATCGCCCTCCTTATTCACAGCCACAAAGACCGAACAGACAGGTTACGGCTGCTCGATGTAGCAAACGAGTTTGGGATCCCGAGTTTGTTGAGAGGAAAGGAAGACGAAAACAAAACTTTGGGATCTTTACGAAGAAGGACTTTTGTCTAGTTGCAGAGTTCAGAAATGCTTTCACTCCCGACCCTTAGATCCTTCCAATCCTGGCACAAGCTCAAGAGTCGAAAAGAACAACTGGGTCAAGGTGGCAAAAAGAGTGCAACAGACAGATATGGCAGCTTGATGCGTAGCAACAGATAGCTGAGAGGGAAGGCAGCAAATAACGGCACTATAACATACCCCCTTGGATTTGACAAGTGTTCAAAGCTGCGCTATTGGTCTACTACTCCTTTGGAAATCCACATTTCTAATGACAACCATTCTGTTAATAAAAACACGAGACTTTGTTACATTAGTAAAAAGAGATATGAGATCCTCATGGTAAGGAAGTGATACCCCCCTCCGTTCCCGCTACTCTTTTTTTCAGCCCCCCCCCCCCCCATCGTAAAAAAATGGTCTCCAGCCCCTGTTTTCCCGTTACATTCTCGCTTTTGGGAAAGGTTAGGTTTTATAGAAGTTTTGATAAGATTTGACTTAACTTTTACCACCAGCAAACATTGACAGTAATTAGATTATGTAATTATGTTCTCAATTTCATAAGGAACTTCACTTCTGTTGAGCTCTGCCCATAGTTTTTTTTTTACACTTATCTATCTTTTCGCTTTTTCTTTTTCCTTCTCTCTGGTCGCGTATCCTCGCCCTCTGTCGAATCACCAAACATCTCGTTCAGTAGTCTTTGGTCCTCCCTGTCACTCACGGGTGAGAAAGCCTGAGGCGAGCGACGAGAAAATGGTAACGATGTACCACTCGACTCGTCTGCATGGTCTAGTTCCCGGTCTTCCCTATGAGCAGGTGCGCCGCGGTCAAGAGGAGGCAGCGAGTCCGCGCGACCTCGGGGAAGTTTACCGCCACGTACAACAACCTGCGGTAGCGGGGCATCTTGGTCCTCGGGTCTAATTCTCCAGTCCTCCTCTTCCGCCCTCCTTTCTCTCTTCTTTTTCTTTTTGCTAGTTTTCAGGCTGCAAAATGTCAATATAACCAGTCGCTTTTAGCCTGCAACAGGGCGATATTAACATGGCAAGATGGAGTATCTTTATCTTATTGCGTTAAAAGCCTACTACAAGCATGTTTAGAAGTTATTATTTATTTTACTGCAATGACGAAGGGCAAAAAACGTTTTATTGCGCTACTATGGCCACCATGACATGACATGTTTTGTGAAGGGAGCGGGAAATGTGCTTTAAAAACATCACTAGCCAACCAGCAATGACAAGAAATACAAAGAAAAATATTATAGAAATTGCGTTGAAAACAAGTGCGTAATCGCACGGATAAAGCTGCTAATATGCTAATATTTCAAAAAAATATTAACGATCTTAAAACAAATGAGCACATGCCACCTTCTTAGCTATTTAAAAGTTTGAAAACGTCAACATTTTGCCCAATGAGCATGGCCATGCCCCCCCCCCCCCCCCCCCTTCTCACCCCCGTTTTAGAGTCAGCCCCGCCGGACAGTGCTGAAAAACGCAAGACTAGTTCCAGGTACCGCGCGGTTAAACCAGCCTTTTTGTTTTGAAATGGCGGCGTTTTACCGGCGAACTGTCACATTTTGACGGATGCTAAAAAAACTAGACTAATTTTCTTTGTAACTCCCTCATTATCAAAAAAAATCTGTCATCTTTTATGAGGTATAGTTTTAATGCTGTACAGTTAGTCAAAACAGCGACTGAAGTCAGCCTTTTGTACCTTTGCTCGAACGATTCAACACTACGATTGTGTTTGTTTTTGCAGAACACGCGCATGCGCATACGTTATTCAGCACTGGCGCTCCGCCGCCCTTGTGTTGAAATTTTTGAAAATTTCTCACTTACCTGGTAATGTATGGTATGGGCTGTACACTGTTTCGCCGAACTCTTTTCTCAAAGTCGCCAATGTCTCTGTAATAATATCAAGAGATTTGTATTACAGCCAGTACCGTATATGTGACCCGGCAAGGGAAAACGTAAACTAGAGAAAAAACGTTCGGGCTGTATGCAGAACGCTTTTACGGTATTCAGAACGATATCAGGTTTCTACGAGAAACGATCTCCGATTGTCAAGATCGTTTCTCCGAAGTCAAGATCGTTTGTGCGAAGGCAATATCGTTTTTCAGAAGATAAGATCGATCTTCCTGTTTGAAAAATCGTTCATCACCAAGGTTAACACTCGAAGGCGAGAACGTTTTTCCGATTTTCATGATATTAACATTTCGGAATCATCACAATCTTCACAATAATACATTCGAAATTGCAATTTTTACATTTCATATTAAATATTATTCTTATTATATTAGCTAGAACTTAGTACGTAGACAAGTAATGTTTAGGCAATTGTTGTTGAGGTGTAGTGTAAATTCGCCCCACCATTTCTCGGTTTTAATTTCAATTGGTGTGATCTCTGAAACAATTTGTATACAATTATTAATTAATTGAGTGATTAGAAATTAAAGCCACAATTATCCAAAACAATCAACCCTGTGTCACTTTATATCGTGTTTACACTGCTCGCACGCTACGCTAACTTGTGTTAGATATTCATTACAAGTTCATAGTTTGTTAATTAGTACTTTGATTCCCGGTATAAAATGCCAATATTGTTTTGTGGCTCTCACTCAACAAAAACTGAAAGCCAGACAAGCAAGCTAAATGGGCTAATACGACAAAGTGAAACAAGTAAATTTATATGACGAATTTATAAAATCATATACAAAGCTACACTTAGGGGAAGTAAAGGCATCTGTCCTACCCTCTAGAGAAGGACGAGTTACTTCTGACATGGGACGGGAATATCTTTACCATCATTTCTTCTATGTACTCTGATGATCTGTGAAGCACATGGATGGTTATTTGTTGAACATGTAGTGACAACTGTACAGTAAAACATGAACTTACTTTGATGGGAAAAGGAATTTGAGAACGGATTCGATTTCTTCCTCCTTCATTTTTCCTTTATTTACAAGTCCAGATATGAACTTTATATTCTGCAATGGTAATAATTGAATTACATTGAGCTCATATTGTATAACAGATAGTGTCTTTGCTGGAAGGGAGAAAGAATGGCGTGGTTTTCAAATGACGGGTCAATCACCCCCAGATCCCTAACCTGCCCTCAGACTATCTTGAACCCCACATTACCGTCTACCAAGACCTTCACAATACCCCACCCTCATCCTGCCCTAACCCTATCAACACCCTACTCTACCCTCATCCTTCCCTAACCCTATCCACACCCTACCCTACCATCATCTTGCCCTAACCCTATCCACACCCTACCATCATCCTGCCCTAACCCTATCCACACCCTACCCTACCATCATCCTTCCCTAACCCTATCCACACCCTACCCTCATCCTGCCCTAACCCTATCCACACCCTACCCTACACTCATACTTCCCTAACCCTATTCACACCCTACCCTACCATCATCCTGCCCTTACCCTATCCACACCCTACCCTACCATCATCCTTCCCTAACCCTATCCACACCCTACCCACATCCTGCCCTAACCCTATCCACACCCTACCCTACCATCATCCTGCCCTAACCCTATCCACACCCTACCCTACCATCATCCTTCCCTAACCCTATCCACACCCTACCCACATCCTGCCCTAACCCTATCCACACCCTACCCTACCATCATCCTGCCCTAACCCTATCAACACCCTACCCTACCATCATCCTGCCCTAACCCTATCCACACCCTACCATCATCCTGCCCTAACCCTATCCACACCCTACCCACATCCTGCCCTAACCCTATCCACACCCTACCCTACCATCATCCTGCCCTAACCCTATCCACACCCTACCCTACCTTCATCCTGCCCTAACCCTATCCACACCCTACCCTACCATCATCCTGCCCTAACACTATCCACACCCTACCCACATCCTGCCCTAACCCTATCCACACCCTACCCTACCATCATCCTGCCCTAACCCTATCCACACCCTACCCTACTATCATCCTGCCCTAACCCTATCCACACCCTACCCTACCATCATCCTGCCCTAACGCTATCCACACCCTACCCTACCATCATCCTGCCCTTACCCTATCCACACCCTACCCACATCTTGCCCTAACCCTATCCCCACCCTACCCTACCATCATCCTGCCCTAACCCTATCCACACCCTACCCTCATCCTGCCCTAACCCTATCCACACCCTACCCTACCCTCATCCCTCCCTACCCTCACCCTGCCCTACTCTTACCTAACATTCTCATCCACGGTGTGTATGTCTGTCTACATACCTGATTTTCAAGAGCTTTCATTCGCTCAAATTCATTAGCCATCCTGAGCTCGTTTAGAGACTGCTCGATCTCGCGTTCCATACGTTCGCGAAGTTCCTGCATCTCTTTCTGCTGACGAGCTTTAGCGGCGGCTCGACGGAACCTCGTGGCAGTCTTATTATTATCCGTATACTGCGAAACTACATCCTAGAGACATGGTAACTTTATGTAAATACCGTAATGATTCGAATAAGCGCCCCCTCCTCAATGAGCGCAGCCCCCTTCGATTTCGAATTTCTCAATAAGCACCCCTCCCCTCCTCCTAATAAATCAGCACTTAAATGTTGCAAATCTTAATTTTATTTAGCTCGCATTGACATTTTCACAACACGGATATAGACAAGCTAGAGATGGACTAGAAATCCATTTTCAAAACTCGCTACCAATTCCAGTCTGACAAGGGGGCGACATTTAACTTATTTTCAGTTCGTCATTTTACGGTAACCACCGGGTAGAATATTTTTGTCACGGAGTGAGTCTTATTTCTTTGGACCCAACGATGCAGGAATTTGTTTAAGACCCGTTTTTAGGAGGGCGTGAAATTTTCCTTTTTTTCCCATGCTCATACCCCTATAAAGTTAGTCGGCTCCTAACATACGTGGCCCTTCAGAGGGATAACGTTCTCATGCTCACAAGGGCCACGCGCAGGGTAGGTGACATCATACATTTACTTAGATGACATCAAAATAGAAAGCGGCATTTTGTGTACCTTTTGGGCATTGATGAATTTTTCTTCTCGTTCTTTCATTTTCTTCTGAAGTCTCTCCCGCAAAGCCTAGACGATGAATCAAGCGACAATTTATTGCACATGAACACTTCCACATGAGCCAACCCAGTACATGAACACTTCCACATCAGCCAACCCAGCACATGAACACTTCCACATGAGCCAACCCAGTACATGAACACTTCCACATCAGCCAACCCAGTACATGAACACTTCCACATCAGCCAACCCTGCACATTAGCCAACCCAGTACATGAATACTTCCACATCAGCCAACCCTGCACATGAACACTTCCACATCAGCCAACCCAGCACTTGAACACTTCCACATTAGCCAACCCAGCACATGAACACTTCCACATCAGCCAACCCAGCACATGAACACTTCCACATGAGCCAACCCAGTACATGAACACTTCCACATCAGCCAACCCAGCACATGAACACTTCCACATCAGCCAACCCAGCACATGAACACTTCCACATTAGCCAACCCAGTACATGAACACTTGCACATTAGCCAACCCAGTACATGAACACTTCCACATCAGCCAACCCAGCACTTGAACACTTCCACATTAGCCAACCCAGCACATGAACACTTCCACATCAGCCAACCCAGCACATGAACACTTCCACATGAGCCAACCGAGCACATGAACACTTTCACATTAGCCAACCCAGCACATGAACACTTCCACATGAGCCAACCCTGCACATGAACATTTCCACATCAGCCAACCCAGCAAATGAACACTTCCAGATTAGCCAACCCAGTACATGAACACTTCCACATGAGCCAACCCAGCACATGAACACTTCCACATCAGCCAACCCAGCACATGAACACTTCCACATCAGCCAACCCAGTACATGAACACTTCCACATCAGCCAACCCAGCACATGAACACTTCCACATGAGCCAACCCAGTACATGAACACTTCCACATCAGCCAACCCAGCACATGAACACTTCCACATCAGCCAACCCAGCACATGAACACTTCCACATTAGCCAACCCAGTACATGAACACTTGCACATTAGCCAACCCAGTACATGAACACTTCCACATCAGCCAACCCAGCACTTTAACACTTCCACATTAGCCAACCCAGCACATGAACACTTCCACATGAGCCAACCCAGCACATGAACACTTCCACATGAGCCAACCGAGCACATGAACACTTTCACATTAGCCAACCCAGCACATGAACACTTCCACATGAGCCAACCCTGCACATGAACATTTCCACATCAGCCAACCCAGCACATGAACACTTCCAGATTAGCCAACCCAGTACATGAACACTTCCACATGAGCCAACCCAGCACATGAACACTTCCACATCAGCCAACCCAGCACATGAACACTTCCACATCAGCCAACCCAGTACATGAACACTTCCACATGAGCCAACCCAGCACATGAACACTTAAAAGCACCAGTCAACCCAGTATATGAATACTAAAACACAGGCCACCAGCACGTAAATACCAACCTCCTCTTGCTTGGTCCGCTGGTTATTAAGAGCCTCTTCCATCTTTTTAGTGTCCTAACAGGGAGAGAAGGAAACAAAATACATCTGAATTCTTTAATTCACAAGCTTGATTAAGCTATTTGATTCTTATAGTGACCAAACTAACCAATTTCTAACCAGAAGCATTCTTCGCATTCACACCTGTTTTAGGGATTCAGCATACAAAAACTAAGAAGAGCCATGCCAATGATAACCAAAACTTACTTATATATGTGAAAAAAGAAATCAGTCAGAAGTTTTATTTCTTTTTAAAACTCCAACAGGAGGAAAGAGATAAGAGAAAGTAAATACAACAAAAAAGCAATCGACGTAAAAGAAAGCTGACTGTCACCTTTTTGTACTTGTCCACTATGCTTTTAGTCTCGGGATCCTCAAAAGCGCCATGCTCTTCCATTTCGTCGACTAGATTTGTCTGCAACTGACCCAGCAACTGCTGCTGCATGGACATTTGAGCGATCTGACGAGACAGGTGTAAACACGTTAGAGACGGTATTGTTAAATGTAAATCAATCAAAGCGAGGCTTGTGTTTTGGGTGAACCGATGGAATGATTGGGATGCGCTAGCAGCTCTATTCAATATATCGGACTCGGTAGTTTAATCAGAACAAAAGCTCGAACATAGCAAACCGTACTCCTAAACTATTTGTAAAGCAAAATACAGTTTATTCCCACAGACGTATTATCATAATCGACGTCATCGCCATCTTCATCACCATCACCATCACCATCACCATCACCATCACCATCACCATCACCATCACCATCACCATCACCATCACCATCACCATCACCATCACCATCACCATCACCATCACCATCACCATCACCATCACCATCACCATCACCATCACCATCACCATCACCATCATCACCTGTTTGGCCTTCTCTATCTGCAGTCTGGCGATAGTTGCGCTGAGGTTCTCTTGGTGTTCTTCCAGCTGTTTGGTCCTCTCTCTCAGCATCTCGTCCCGCACCATCTCCATCTCTTCTTCCAGACTGTCGCTCTCATCACGAGTAACTGACATTTTCTCAAGCTCGTGCTTCTTGAGCAATTCGACGTCTTCCCCCTCATCCAGGATTTTGTCGTTGTCATCTCTCGTCTGCATGATATCACATGGGGGAAAGCATGATGATAATGTGGCTCTTAAATAGTGTTTTTACTTCAAAAGCCTTCAAAAAAATTCTTCTGTTTATTCAGTGCCATTATTACAGTGTTCGTATGTAATATTGTTTTATTCCGATTTTGCACTACGACTTCACTACGAGTTACGTTAATCAAAAGCCCTTGATTGATTGGCTAACACTTAGGTGATTGGCAGATTTCCGTTATAAATGTAAAATTCGATTGGCGGAAGCAATCAGTTTAGAAGCTGACGATCGTTGGCAGTACTTGGAAGAATTATCACTCACAATATCTATTGCAAAGCAATAACGTCCCTTCTACTAGCGATACTACGTTCAGATTTCTCTCCATCTCTGCTACCTCAGACGTTAATATTCCCGAATTACCCGTGAAAATTTCTTCCTGGGCATTAATAACACCTCATCATTTAGTCACCCCACCCTTCCTCCTGTCAGCATACGCCTCTTATCTGTAACTTATAGCATATACTCAATACCTGTACCCCACCCTTCCCGCCTCCTTTCACACCTGCTCCTCCGCTTGATGCTCAGCGTACACCCATTATCTGTACCCTTACAGCATACACTCAACACCTGTACCCCACCCTTCCCGCCTCCTTCATACCTGCTGCTCAGCGTACACCCATTATCTGTATCCTTACAGCATACACTCAACACCTGCACCCCACCCTTCCAGCCTCCTTTCACACCTGCTGCTCAGCATACACCCATTATCTGTACCCTTATAGCATACACTCGATACCTGTACCCCACCCTTCCCGCCTCCTTTCACACCTGTACCCCACCCTTCCCGCCTCCTTTCACACCTGTACCCCACCCTTCCCGCCTCCTTTCACACCTGTACCCCACCCTTCCCGCCTCCTTTCACACCTGTACCCCACCCTTCCCGCCTCCTTTCACACCTGCTCCTCTGCATGCTGGTCCCTTTCCAGCTCGTCCATCCTACGCTTCCGCCGTGCTGCAAGCCTCTCTTCGAGCATCTGCCTCTGTCGAAGCTTGTTGAAGGTCATACTTGTCTCGAGCTCTGCCAAGTGTTTCTCATGCTCCTCTATGATCTTGTTTCTCTCTTGCTCTGACATGTTTGCTTGGTTCACGATAAGGTCACTACAATGCAAAAAAGGCTACTTGGAAAATGCCTAAAACTAAGTAAATAAAGTAGAACCTAGAAAAAAAAAACGATGCTCACAATGACGATATTCTCAATATAACGATCAACACATCCGGTCATGGCAAAATTACAGTAAGAAATATGGGGGAGTTCTCGATATAATGACATTCGGTTTAACGATACTCAGGCAAGCGAAGCAAATATGGACTAAACCCTGTCACAGTACCAATCTATGTACACGCACTCTATTTTGAAGGACACAAACATTTTGGTATGATTGATTCATACTGCAATTCCATAGTATATATTGTACAATTGTTCTATTGATGACGAATTTGAATATAAATGTTTTCTCGATGTAACATTTTTTCGTCAGTTTCGCAAAATAACTGCCTGTAATGTCATGAACATTGTTATTTTAGTATTGTATTTAGTACTTTATCTAGCCTAGCATTCAAATGAAATGTTTCCTTTATTATTCATTTCCACGTTTTCAGAATACGACGTCACCTTAAACGGCATACACGAAATCAGCACCTGTAAAAAAATGTTTTTGCCAATACTTGTAACATCTAATACAAGTTGAGCTGGAGGCTCTACTTACGTGACTATTTGCTCCTCTTTCTTGCGCAGCTTTGTCTGTTCCTCGTTTTCTAATATAGCTTTTTCCTCAAGTTTCCTACGCAGCTTCCCTAAACGCTTCTGTTTTGGAGAAAAAAAAAAGATTAATAATCGTTTGACGTCCCTAAGAGATGAGGCACACTCAAGCGTACTCCCCATAACTACACCAGCTAAACATACACCACTAACTTGTACCTTCCAGTATCTACAAATCGAGCGCTTTGTTTGATTCTCGTGAGGTCCGGTATTCTACGATCCGGACCTGCTCGCGATACCGGACCGCTCACCTTCAAACCTTGAAAATGAGTTGGTTTGTAAAATGACCATCGAGAACTGGCTTTTTATTCCTGAGTTTATGGATCCTCACATTAAAATGGCATTTTATCTAAAAATCTTTGACTTCACGGGAAATCTTTCTCAAACTCCCTGTGGTCTGACAATTTCCCGCCATAATGATTTTGCGACGCGTGCGACAATTTCAAGTTTGCTGAAATTTTATTTGGGATTGAAAAAGCAGCAAATCTAATCACCCTAGGAATTCCACCTGCATGACCAGCTTAACGTATCCACATTCAAGGGACTTTTATTGGATTTAAAAAAATACATTTCTACGATCAAGTTCAAGTTCAAGTTGAAAACGACGTAACAATCAGGACTAAAATATTTTACACAATTGTTGAGCAAAACACAGAGAATGTCTTCATTGGATGTTCTGTATTTCTGGAGGATTAAAAGCATTGAAAGGAAATACAAAATGGAGTTTATTGAATGATCAGAGCGAACAAAATCTTCGTCTTATGCAAAATCTTCGCCGAATGCGACAGTGAGCTCGTAAGGTAAACAATGTTGGAATTTTTATTGAGGAAAAAAATAAATATGTTATTTCCCAGCTAAGGCTCGGTCCGTATCGTGAAATACCTGGACCTCGGATTTGAAAATACTGACCTCGGCCTTCGGCATCGGTCAGTATTTTCAAGACCTCGGCCACAGTATTTCACCTTTTCTTCCCTCCCTATCAACTCCCCATTACCTGAACTCTATCAGCATTCTTTTGTCTCTCCTCTTCTCTCTTCTCTTGTTGCTGTGTAGCTTCGGTCATGTATCGATCAATAATGGCATTCTTCTCTGCTTCATCAAGTCCTGTTAGCACAAGAAAATAAGAGAGGGTCAGGGAAGGGTCATTATTTAACGGGGGGGGGGGGGGGGGGGGCAGCTATGTTTGGGGGAAAGGGTTGCTATCTTTTGAGAATCGATTTTGGGGAGGACCTCAATTTTTGCTACAGGGTTTAGGGGAGGGCATTATTTTTTGAACAGGTATTCTGATCAATTTCCGAGCCTCCTAAAAGTATGGAATTTCAAATGTTTTCTGGGGAGAACCTTAGACCCCCTACAAAATAAAAAAATTAATGTGATGCGCCTTCTGTTGGCACTATCATGACTTTTGTTTGGCTGCCGTTGAAAATCATTTTCCCCTAAAGTGTGGCCTCTATTTCGGTCATTTGCAATTTTGGTTTTATTAACTTTCATCAATGAATTTACGAATTTCGATTCTTTCAAATTTTCCAGATTGGTGGTACATATTTAAATAAGATTTCAGTTTGGAAGGAGTTAATGATGCTGTTTTCTATTTAGATTTTAACAATAATTAGCATTTCATATATTTGAAAATGGCAAAATTTTTACGGGGAAGCATGCCCCCAGACCCCCCTATATATATTTACACCCCCAAAAAATTGGCTCAAAATCAGCTTTTCTCCTGGCCTGGAGGTGTTTAAGACCAGCTCCGCCGCCCCTTTATGGGCATGTCTAAGTCAGTGACCCCCCCCCCCCAACACACACACACACACACAATAATTTTAGTTCTTTTTTATTTGTTCTGGGGAGGGCCTTAATTTTGGTCGCCTTTTTGGGGGAGGGTCACCATTTTTGTGCTTTAAATTGCGTAATTTTTTAACCAGAAATAAATCTTAGCACCCCCCCCCCCCCCGTTAAAAAATGACATTTCCTTAAATCTAATCCGAAAAACAAAAGTGGTGGCAAAAAAAGTAGCAGTGGCGATTAGACGCTTACCTTTAGCTGCCATATCTTGGTAGATTTTCTTCAAACTGGTCTTGGCTTGTTCATGGATCTCGTGAGAGTACACCTCATCAAACTTTTCTAGCTCCTCCGCAGCCTGAACAATCGCAATAGTCAGCGATGAATAACGAATCCACATAAAACAGTGATGAATAACGAATCCACAGAAATCAGTGATGAACAACGAATTCACAGAAATCAGTGAGGAATAACAAATAGACAGAAATCAGTGATGAACGAATCCACAGAAATCAGTGATGAACAAAAAATGCACAAAAGTCAGCGATGAATAACGAATCCACATAAAACAGTGATGAATAACGAATCCACAGAAATCAGTGATGAACAACGAATTCACAGAAATCAGTGACGAATAACGAATTCACAGAAATCAGTGACGAATAACAAATACACAGAAATCAGTGATGAACGAATCCACAGAAATCAGTGATGAACAAAAAATGCACAAAAGTCAGTGATGAAAAAAAGGCACAAAACTAAGTGATGAACAACAAATCTACAAAAATCAGTTAGCAACGATTCAACGAAAACAAGGGATAAACAACAAATCAGTTAAATGCAGGCCACGGAATCCTTAGCCACAGAGATAATATGAGTAATCTGGTAAGTACCTCTCTGTCGGCTTTTTGTTCAAGCTCTTCTCGCTCCTGCCGCTGACGTTCTAATATTTTCCTTCTTTCATTAAGAGCTACTATACAATCTGTAAATGAAGTAGTAAAACGTGTGGTCAGTGGAGATGATGCTATTGTTACGCGTAGAGACAGTTCTGACGACGGTAAAAAGAATTATTGGACTCTACATGAAGAGGAGAGAGCGGAAGTGGAAATGCGATCATAAAAGCGATCATAAGGATGGAAATAAAAAAAAAGAGAAGGAATACAGTAAAGCGGCAGGAGTCGGAGCAAAAGGAAGGTGACGGACGAAAGAAGAGGACAGGGCATTGACAAAGAGCTAAAAGAATGGATAATTAAGATTGAAGTACACTGTTAAATCAAAAGGGCTAAATTGGCCCCAAAAACTAAGCCATTTTGTTTAGTAAAATATGGTACCATGAAAAGGGCCATTTTAATATTTGGGGGCATTTTGGTACTTATTGGAGCTCCTTTTTAAGCCGAAAAGACTATATTAGTGTCTATTATGAGCTAAAATGGATTTTACTGGTGCCATTTTGGATTTTACAAGGGCTCAAATGGCTACAAAAATATGGCAACAGAGGGGTGAAGAAAGATAGCGGGAGATCATGTAGATATGTGACGGAATGTTATCAATGTAAGGAGGAAAAAGATTGTCGCACCTATTTCCACTTGCTCGTATTTATCGTTTTGTTCTTCGTTGAGCTTACGCAGCTCCTCTTGATGCTCACGATTCTGGAATAAAAAAAGAATATTCATACATATGTAAGTAGGTTATCAGCCCAGTTATCGGCCATTGGTATGTTATCAACCGTTAGTTTATTATCAACCATCAATAAGATATCAGCCCTCAGTATTTTTAAATCAGCCATCAGCCCTCAGTAAGACATAAGCCAGTATTTTATCAGCCATTGGTGGCGTTCCAATGACACACAAGGTGGCAAATCTGCAAATATGCATATTCAACCGACTTCCCTCAGTAATGGGGACCATGTACATACCTTGTCGTCTATTCGCTTCTGTTTCAACGCGGTCAGTCTCTTGTGAAGCGTGTCCTGTTGCTTCCGTTTCTCTTTCTCAGTCTTTTCCTTCAAAGCATCGACCTCTTTTTTATAGCGCTCGATGTAGGCGTTCGCCTCAGCTTCACTGATCTTAGATGAGCTGCAGAGGGAGATAAGTAAGCCGCGCAGTACAGATATGTACCATAGTGTTATCTCATCTCAATTCAAATAGAGTGTATTAGCAACACGAGACTGCAATGAGTTATTCACGTGCTCAACATGCAATTCATTCGCGTGCTCATTAAAACGGTGACCGCGCCATTTACTCGCAAGTTTATAGTGCAGGTGTCTGCTTTATCAAGGCATATAACGCAAATCTCACCTCACAAGACTCTGCATAGTGTTTTCATGCTGCTCCTCCAGTGATTGCACCAGCCGCTTGTTGAAGTCGCTCTCATCATGCTAATAAATACAAATCAAGTGTTACTCCTTTACTCCGGCTATTATAAGTCAAATTCAATATTCCTACAAATATACGGGTATGAACAAAAAACGTTTAGAGGAAAAAAAGAGTGAGTAGAAAAATGACCAGTAGTCGTTACCTTTTGTATGGCAAGAGCCCTTCTCTCTGCAAGCCTCATTTCAAGAGCCACGACTCTTCTTGACTTCTCCTCGTCCATCGCCTTATCCACAGCAGCCATATTGCCCAAATGCTCTTTAACTAGCGCGCTCGCTTGATCCTCGTTGAATTCCGCCTCTTTGATTAAGTCCTGCAGAAGTTTGCTTTGAGCTTCTTTCATTGTAAATCTTTTGTTAACTGCAACTTCCTGTGGGGTAAAAAAAATTTTGCCTTCTGAAACTTATATGAAATAAGTAAAATCATAGAAGCCATGATATATTTGAGAAAGGAAGGCGCTGCAGTATACCCGTTTTTAGCGGCAAATGCTAGTTATTTCCTAACCTTTCGGAGCCTTTCCATTTCAACATCCTCCTCCAGCTTGAACTTCTTCCTCAGGTCCTCTTCTTCTTTAGCATGGCGTCTACGCAGCACATCAATGATATCGCGCCTTTCACGCTACATGTGAAAACGAAAAGGGCGCCTTTTATACTATTATTACTTCCAATAGCTTCAGATGTTAAGTGAAGGGAACTGCTTGTCAGGTAAAGAGAGCAAGTAACCTGTTTACGTGGCATGCAATGATTTACCTTTCCCATCACCTTGATCCAATGTTGCAACCCTCCAATATTGAGTGGCAAATGGAACCATACAAAAATCTTGACATAGGAAAGGACAACGAAAAGCTCACCTGGCTCACGAGACCTTTGATTTTGGCTTCCGTTTCCTTGATCTCTTTGGCTTGGCGCCTTACCATGTCAGCATGGGCAGCCTAATTATAACAAAAATAGTACAGCAACCGCCAACACAGACTACCATCGTCTTAGCATACCCACCCCATGACAACCATCTGCAGCAGTATCGACACCATGATCACAATAATATTTGCATGAGAAGCTTAAATATTATCAAAAAGTATCCCAGTTAGATTAGAGACCAAAAATCGAAATCAGATAGTTGAAACTATCATAATAAAAAACGCACCTTTAACATTCTCTGTATTTTACGTCGAACTTCAGCGGATCGGCGCTTAAAATCTGCTCCCAGGCGTTGGGAGACACCAGCTATCTCACTTTTCAATTTCGCTATAAACTGCAGAACAAATAACACACTCAGTAGGTTGTTAATAACACGAATAAGATGCTTTCCACACTCATTCGCACAGTGCTAGAGTGCTTCTCAGCGGCGTAGCCAGGATTTTTAACAGGAGGGGGCCCAAAAGGCCCTTTCAAGGCATATTCTCCTGTAATTTTCAGATAATGTCTCATACATTTACTGTATTTTTGGCTACTAGAAGGGGGGGCCGGACCCCCTTGAACACCCCCCTGGCTACGCCCCTGGTGCTTCTTCATCCACAATATTTTTTGTACGAAAGATGATAAGCTTTACAGTGCGACACTCGTGGCCACCTTGAAATGTTTTTAATTAAACCCATTGAGAGTAATGAGGATTAGAGAAGCGTATTGACATAAGACCTTTACTAGTCAACCAGCAAGGGAGAAAAATGCTTTAATGCAAATCACGAAAATCCTCCTAGTTATGGAATTAGTGTCAACTCAAAATTGCGATTCTCACGTGCTAATTGGCCTTGACTCACATTCTTCTCCTGAGATGTAGAGATGTCTCGTTTAACACGCAGCTTTTTGGCGAGTAGGCCCATGACCTGTAGCAACATGTTTTGACGCTGCACCTCCAGGTCAGCATCCATCGTTACGGTCGCTTGTACGTCCAAACTGATGACAAAAATTAAATCCAATTCATAAAGCCCCATTCAAACTGCGCCAGCACCTGCCTGAATTTTCGCTTGACTAACTATAGGACAAAGGAAATGTCAAAATTGGAAAAGGACTTTCTGACATTTCCTTTGTCTTGTGGTCTGTCGAGCAAGAATTCGCCAGCAATGCTGGCAGGTGCTGGCACAGTTTGCAGCGGGGCTTAACCATTATCCATCGTTATAACAGGAAAATCATTATAAAGAATTTGGAGCCGGCCGGAGTTCCATAGATATAGAGTAATGGTCTATATTGATGTGACTAAATTTTTTTTGGTCATTGTCCCGCTCGTTGTTAAGCCAAGGCTTCGACTCATCCCAATTCTGTTGCTTAGAAGTGGTTATTCGTACCATAGCAGTTTTGGTTTGAATCTGGTATTCTTAACGAGGCATTAATTGTGACTGTGTGGGGGTGGTAAAATTATGGTTAGTCAATTATATTGTTGAGTGTGTCATAGAGTGCAAGTGTGGCTAGTTTTTATGGTGTACTGCTGAGGCTCCGTACCAATACAAAATCATACCTATTCGTGAAAAAGGCCTGGAAGGGAATGCTGGTCATACCTGTCGAGTTCTTTCTCCGTCTGTGTGGAATTATCCAGGCTCAAGATGGGTATTATGCTTTCATCCATATTAATAATACTTTGGAGCAAAAGATGTAAACAATTATAATCAAGAGCACGAGCAGCAGACAATCTTGTCAACACCATCATCATCATCATCATCATCATCGTCGTCGTCGTCATAGTCGTCATCACCATCATCATCATCATCATCATCATCATCATCATCATCATCATCATCATCATCATCATCATCATCATCATCATCATCAGCATCATCATCATCATCATCATCATCATCATCATCATCATCATCATCATCATTATCAATATCACCTTTACCACCACCAAAACCACCACCATCATCACCATCACAACTATCATCAACATAACCACCACAACCATCACGACCAAGAGGCAGACCACAGTCATCACAAGAGCACAGGCAGTAGACAATCTTGTCAACATGAACAGCATCATCATCAATATCACCACCATTATCACAACCACAACCACCACCATCACCATCACAATCATCATCATCATTACCACTACCACCACCATCATCACCATCACCACCACCACCATCGTCACCACCGCAACCACCACCATCACCACCATCACAACTACAACTATCTTCGCCACAACCATCACGACCATCAAAACCAAAAGGCAGACCACAGTCATCAAAAGAGCACAGGCAGTAGACAATCTTGTCAACATGAACAGAATCATCATCAATATCACCACCATTATCACAACCACAACCACCACCATCATCATCACCATCACAACTACAACTATCTTCGCCACAACCACCACAACCATCACGATCATCAAAACCAAGAGGCAGACCACAGTCGTCACAAGAGCACAGGCAGTAGACACAATCACAATGGTCTTAATGACCATCACTACAGCAACACCAACACCACCACCATCACCATCACAATCATCATCATCATTACCACTACCACTACCATCATCACCATCACCACCACCACCATCGTCACCACCGCAACCACCATCCTCACCACCATTACCACCATCATCACCACCATTACCACCATTACCACCATCATCACCACCATTCCCACCATCATCACCACCATTACCACCACCATCACCACCACCAACACCATCATTACCACTACCACCACCATCACCACCATTACCATTACCACTACCACCACCATCACCATCACCATCACCACCATCACCAGCATCACAACCACCACCACTATCATCACAATCACAACCAACACCAAAACAACCATTTTTATCGTCAACAAATCAAACGTAAAACCATCATTATCTATCACCAAAACAATTATTATCCAAACCAATGTCACCAATAGTCATCTCCGTGAGGTGCTTCCCACCTTGTTTCGTTATGTCTGGCCACAAGCTTTGTCTCAAGGCCATCCCCGTCCCCTCCTCCATGAAATATGTACTGTGAACCTCCCGTAAGAACCGTCATGCTCTTCTTCTTGGTGAAACGCTATAGCAAGAAAAGAAGCTTAAGTAATACGCTACAATAAACAAGTAGCATATTACTACATACAACTACATCAGAATACTCATTTCAAGTCCTTATCAAGTCCCCTTTCTTTATGTAATAATCCGCGCAAGCGGGCAGCCCAAAAGTGGTTATGGTAATACGAGCAGCAAAATCGTACAAAATCGTACAAGAAGTCGTAAGTGAATTCGTGAAGTTGCGCGTTATACTACCGGCAAACCAACACTTGTAGCAGCAATTTTTTTTGTTGCAAGTTGAGAACGTTTGCTGCAGAAAGAAGAAGATGGTTCTATTTTTTGCAACAAAACTCAGAGACGTTGCCCGTATTTCTACAACAACTTAACTTGTCTCGCAGCAAAGTGACGTCAGGCATACGCATAGCGTTTGTGATTGGTTTAACGAAAGTCGCATATCAGTGTCACGGAGAAAAAAAGATGGTGGATCAACAGCAAGAACCAGTCTATCCTTTGCTGCGACACAAGTTGGTTCGCTGGCAGTCAAACGCGCAACATCGCCTTCGAACTTTTTTTTTGCAAATGCTGCCACAAAAGTTAAACGGTTTTGCTGCTCGTATTACCGTACCTTAACTCTTTTTCTTCCAGATTGACGATTTATGTAGTGAACCATTTGACTTAACAAATGCAGTTGTTAGTTACCTAGGTGTTGCTTCTTACAAAACAAATAAATGCTGAAGGCTGATGAGATCTTCAAAATCATTACTGCCATTAATGTGTTGTATTGCCTACCGTATACCAGGGTGCAATGCGGCCCTTATCACAACACTTAACGATGAGGTAGATGATCACCATGGCAACCACTAAACCAATCACGAGGCCGAGGAGGATTCCGAGCGCGAAGTAGCCTGTTATCTCGCTGGTCTGAAAGGCCAATGTAAACGATATCGTTATACTACTTTTCAAATTATCGTGGAACCCTTGAGACAGAATACCAATATAGTTCAGTCACATTAAGCAAAAATTTAAACCGTACAGATAACATAGTCATATACCAAAATCTACCAAAATCAAAGCGCGGGAACATTTTAAAATCTAACGAAGAAATTTTCTTTAGTCGGCCAGCTTTGCTTCTATTGTTATTTACAAGGATACTTAGCATCCTTGTTTATATCTCACCTTAAATCGAGATGCGTCCACACGTGCGACACAGGCCGTGAGATTACTGTTCAAAGCATAGCGCGGGCTGTTAAGCTAGAATAGATCATAGATATTAGAATACGTACGGCAAAGACAAGGCCACTCCCTCAGGTCAGAGCAAAGACGAGACAATAAGAACAGGGTCCTTCCTTGACACACGACCAAAGACAAGACTATGGGAACAAGCCCTTCCTTAAGACACGACCAAAGACAAGACTATGGGAAAAGGCCCCTTCATAGAGACAGAACAAAGACAAGACTATTGAAATAGGCCCCTTCCTTATGACACGACCAAAGACAACACTATGGAAATAGGCCCCTTCCTTGAGACACGACAAAGACAACACTATGAAAATACGCCCCTACCTAGATACACGACAAAGACAACACTATGGAAATAGGCCCCTTCCTTAAGACACGACCAAAGTCAGCACTATGAAAATAGGCCTCTTCCTTGAGACACGACCAAAGACAAGACTATGGGAACAGGCCCTTCCATGAGATACGGCAAAGTCAAGGCCCCTTCTGTGGAACAGGGCATAAACAAGGCCCCTTTTTCGGGACCCGGCAAAGGCGAGACTGTGACTATATTATCTGACATATGATAAGCTTTAGATGTACCTGAATGCTTTTCCAAAAAACAGTCGCTGGCAAATTCAACTCTTTTAAACTCTAGAAAGTAGACAGATAGATTGTTAGAGGTAAGCACCTCCGTATTTTCTGCATTAATTTCTGATAACTGAACGATAGGAAAGGTGAGGTAACAATTAATTCACCTTTTGTTTGATCAAGAAACTGGCCTGGTACTGCAGCATCACCGACTCTCCAACTAAAACATAGATTAATAGTTCGGCATTTACCAATCGTTTTATTCACGACTTCATTTTTTGTAACGGTGAGAACAAATTAAAGAGCTCATTACAGAAACGGTTGAATGTGACGTGTCCTTACTTGCTAGTCTCGGCACTGTCAGTGTGACGTAGTAAGTGTATGTCTCAGGGTACGTCACCATCACGCCGCTGACCGGTCGCACAGACGCACGCACCAGCTCCATATTCTTTGTCATGTCACGGACATCTACGTCATAAGCGTCATAGCGTGACCCGGGCGCATGCGTTACAGTCACGTTATACATAAGTAACGGAGAGTCACGATCCACATCTACTGGCTGGAAATACAAAATAGGTGTTACGGGTCAACAATACGGTTTATGCAGGTTGAGGTGACTCGAAAGTCCAGCTAAAACAGAAGGATAGGTTATTGTGCGCTTCAAGTACGAGATCTGAATTATGTGTTTTGTGCGAGATACAGCTGAAAGTATGCTTGGCCTTGAAGCGCTTCAACTAGCTTGGTCTTCCTTTCGGGTCACTTTAATCTGTTCAACAAACTGAAGTCTAGGAGTGCCCGTGAACCACAAACACGGATACATCAAACACCTCAATAGCTTGAACAATTTTTCGTTCCCATTGACTACTTTGTCGATCTTCCTCCTCATTAGTTCTAAAAAATATTATCGAGAACTAAAATTATATTATCGATATATCAATAACGATATACTCTTATCCTCAAAACCACCACCAGCTTCCGACACCAAACCCCATTTCAACCCCAAAATCACCATTTCGACCCCCACACTGATATCATATGGGGCTGTAGTTTATTGAGGTGTCAAAGCGTTTATACCTGTACAGTCTTCTTGACAGATAACAAGGGCTTGAACAAAGGGCCAACGATGGTGAAATATCCGGCTGCTGTCTGACTTGTCCCATTGAGCAAGATGTGTACTGTGACTGGCATCCGACGGCCACTCAATTCCATAGGTCGACCAGCAGTCTGGAACCTCAAATACACCGTCAGCCCCTGTGTCGAGGGGCTTGCAGTAGCTGCATGCTGCACAGAGCCGAAGTCGACCTCTAAAGTGTTAGTGTCAATGCGTGTGATGTTCGGAGAGGGGTTGGTGATGGTCATGGTGTTGTTGACGTCGAGAGTGATGGCGCTTCCGTTCAAAAGTGGCTCTAAGACGTAAATGAGCTTGGATGAACTTCGGCGAGCACGTAGACTGAAAATGAAGAACATAGTAGGTCTGCCATGGCTATAGTTCTGTAGGTCATAAGAGGAAATCCTTTATCATGTTAACACATTGACCCCTCAACCGGCCTGTACCGGCTTTGGGAAGTACCCACAACCCAAAAAATTTATAAATTCAAAATAAACACAACAAGATGAAGATACTCAGGCATCAGTCTAAGGGATAAATGGTCTTGCAGATATGCATCCAACCAAGGTGTTGGCATCTACTCTTAAGCCAAATAATAGCACAGGTTCTTTGACAAATCTCAAATCGAACAAGGAGAGAAAAGCAGAATCACCCCTCTCAATAAAACGCTCAAAATACCACACAAGGGAGAGAGATCAGCAAACACAGCTCAAGAGACAAATAGATACCTTTATTCTGATCCTCCAGGTACATTTCCTTGGCCTCAAAACACAATGTCCATTCCTTGAAGGATTGTACAACCACGAAAATATCTTTACGTATTGCAAAGCATTCTGGGAGATCCAGGGGAAAATTCAAGAGGGGAGGGCCAGTCAACACTCCTCTCCCCAAAGTCAGATGGTTTTTTAGAAGTCTTTTCACCCCGAAGCCAAACAAATCAATTCCAGGTCATACAGACCCAGAATAGCAGTGTAAACAATTTTGGAATCAATTTGGTTTCAGAAAAGACAGCATTTAGGAGAGCTGTGGTGATTCATTAGAAAATTATTTTCTCATCCGGGCAAAGCCAAACAAAATCATCATGAATCCCCCTTGCTTGCAATTATCCATAAGCAAAGCACTCAATTATGCCCCAAAAGACTTCATGATGTCCTGAGACACTCTCCTAATATGCTCATAGCTGTATTTTTGATGAAAAATACAAGCAACCATCAACTTGTGCTGGCTTCAGCACAACGACGAGAGATTAAAAGTGGGGACCGCAAAGCACTGTTGGAAAGCTTGGATACCGCTGACTAGGTGCAGCTGTGTTTGACTTTGACAGGCTGTATAAAACTCAGAATAGGGGGGGAGGTATCTGTTTTTAGTCTGTTTTTTGTAAATTCAGCTCAAAAATAGCCAGGAGTCAATGGGTTAACAGTAATGTATGTAGCTCATATAGGGCAATGGGAAATCTATCAAGTATGCATAGTAATGTGTAAAAATTACAGGAAAGCAATGGAAACTGGTGGTAATGTGCGTATGTCATATACGGGAATGGACAATTTTCTGGGTGGATTGGCAGTGTTTTGTTTTATGTTCTAGGGGTAAATACAAGAAGGTGAAGTTAATGTGGTAATGTGCGTGAGTCATTTAAGGGAATGGATAATTTTCTGGGTGGATTGGCAGTGATTTGTTTTATGTTCTAGGGGTAAATACAAGAAGGTGAAGTCAATGTGGTAATGTCGTATGTCATATACGGAAATGGATAATTTTCTGGGTGGATTGGCAATGATTTGTTTTGTGTTCTATGGGTAAATACAAGAAGGCGAAGTCAATGTGGTAATGTACGTATGTCATATACAAAAATAAATAATTTTCTGGGTGGATTGGCAGTGATTTGATTTATGTTCTAGGGGTAAATACAAGAAGGTGAAGTTAATGTGGTAATGTGCGTATGTCATATACGGAAATAAATAATTTATTGGGTGGATTGGCTTTGATTTGTTTTATGTTCTAGGGGTAAATAAAAGAAGGTGTAGTCAATCTCTTGATAAATCTGTTCAATACATTCACTCAATTTCGGAAGGATGGGCTACTGAAGCCAATATATTTTAAAAGGTTGAACACGTCGGAATCCAGACTTAGATACAGTATACTTACTGTCTGGCTACAGGCCCTGACACCTCCACATCTTGCCTCTGCCTGTCAAAGCGAGTTCCATTGAAATCGATGACAG
The DNA here is from genome assembly GCF_932526225.1 of Nematostella vectensis. Classification (NCBI taxonomy): domain Eukaryota; kingdom Metazoa; phylum Cnidaria; class Anthozoa; order Actiniaria; family Edwardsiidae; genus Nematostella; species Nematostella vectensis. The sequence continues at coordinate 8,104,140 of NC_064039.1, forward strand.
GCGTGGTGATGCGAACCCTGAGGGATGTGGAGCACTCTGGGATGGCCAGATGAATGGAGAGTCCAAAGGTTTCTCCAGCCATCAAAGTGTTGATGTTTTCGGACCCGGTGATGTTGGCACTGATAGGGGTCACAAGCACAGAGGCGTGGCTTGCAAAGGCATAGGCAGCTACCCCTGGTGGAGGAGATGATGATGGCCTGCTGAAGTACCTAAAGATATAACAGTCATCAGGTAATCAGGCGATCACGAAAATATTTCTCCAAAGGCTCATTGGTGCAATAGGGGGCTTGCGCTAAGAGATCACGTGACCTTTCTGGATGGCAAATTCAAACCAAAATAATACAAAAAATCAGAAATGTCTGCGCCCGTCACACCAGAGAACGAAGTAAAAAAAAAATTAAAATGAACCTGAACCCTTTCTGGAAAAAATCTGGCTTTTTTCGTAAGCGCTGAAAAAGGTGGCCTTTTGTTGCTGTTAATTTGCCTCTAAAAGCCTGAGCGCGCGCAAGATTGCCACCCAACCAGTCATGTGATCTTTTAGCACAAGTCCCCTATTATCGGTCTTACTTCAAGGATTGATGTTAGGTTCACTAGCAGTGTACAGTTCAAAATACTATTCGCCTCTTCACATCTTCTCACATCTTCTCATGACATGCACGTGAAACCGAAGATCAGGGGACAAACGACCTCGGTTTCACGCGCGCATCGCAAAGAGGTCTGGAACGACATGGTGATGGTGAATTTGTGTCTTTCTAATAGAGAGCTTAAGTTTATCAAATATTGTAAAACGGCCATTGACAATATCCGTTGCCGGGCGCGTAGAAAGTGAAAAAGGGAAAATACCGTTCTAGCTTTGCAGTCAATGACGTCAACCCCGGTGTTGAGAAATCCGTCAGTGTAAGCGCCAATATCACCCGTTTACTTCCGTAAATAACGTAAATAATTCCGATTATTTTTAACGGAAAATGCGAGAAATATTTCAAAATTGCAAAAGCAGTGAGTCTTTTAAATGTTTCTTCGAGCATGTGACTGATAATTTAGGGCGGATGGACTGTTTGATAGTGCCCAGCGATTTTAATAGATTATTTTGTCTTGTGCGATTGCCGCTTTAATGCCGTTGGCTTTTTAATATCAGAACAAAATTGTGTTTTGTATTCAAATCTATAGATAAAGTTATGAAGGTATGTCGTTGGGCGTGAGTTTGTATTACCTGTAGTTGATAACAGGGCTTATGTCCTCCTTGGGTACCACCTGGTCATCTACAAACCCTGTAATATTGCACCCAAAACTCTCCTTATCCAGTAGGTCCCCAATCTGCAAGACCACACTGCTACCAGATGGCATAACGGTGCCACGACTACATGTCAGCAATGGTCCGATCAGCCGGTCAAATTGGAAGGTCACCTCAAAGTTATAAGCCGTATACGAGCTACCTTGGCTACCAGTGTTGGTGACGGTAATGTTGTACTCAACTCGGTCACCAGCGTCAAGGAGGCTGGTGTCGGGAGTGTTGATGAATTCCACGTAACGTTCTGGTCTGATGGTCAAAAACGAAGCCTGGACAAAATAAAGGGAATGGTCACTTTAGAGACATGCCTAATGATGACAAAAACTATCAAAGAATTCGACCATAGAACTCAAGAGCCAACCCTCTGTTGAAATTACAAGAATATCTATATTTTTTTTTACAGTAAAAGGCCGCGACCATAAAAACAGGTGGTTGAAAATAGGGATACAGACTAGATATTGAATAGACAGATGTGGCCTGTCTTGAATGAAACAATGAGGTCTATTTGGAAATACTGTCACACCTTATCCTCTCGAAGCACATAAGTCCCACCAGTGAGTGGGGCCATGTGGGCAGGCAGGACCGTGTAGGACAAGTACGATGGCGAAGCAACATATATGCTTGACGGGATCCCTGAAGTGGTCCTAGCCTTGTAACGAATCACTAATGGTGACGCATCATGGAGGAACTCATCCTTCTCATAGACCAGGACTTTAGTCTGCGCTGAGTTGTACCTACATGAATGAACGTAATCAGAAGAAATCCACATCCACATACAGTCTCGAGCTAGAAACTTCATGGCTGTCTCTAAAAATTCTTTTAAATGCTATTATTATCCAGCTTTTTTATGGGGATCTCCAAACCTTGTTTCAAATGCTATTATCCAGCTTTTTTATGGCTGTCTCCGAACCTTCTTTCAAATGCTATGATCTAACCTCTTTGTCAATTACTCTCTAGTCAAGTGCGACCAGAGGGAAATTTATTTGAGACTAAAATTATGATAACCTGCCCTCATTCATTACCTGGAATCCCCACTTTTTGCTTGGTCACCATTCACTACTTGTACACTTCCTGGACTCACTGATGCAGGGTCCAGGGTGAGGTATTGATTTGGTACTGCAAGCTCGACAAGCACCCTGTAGGCGTGTGCTTTGGACACAGGGGTGTGTTGCAAGATAAAAGTGAATTCCACATCTTGGTTCGCTTCAACACGAAGGCTAGGTGATGCTTCACCAGTAAGGGATAGTTCAGGTCGCACAACCTGTATTGTTTATCAGTTTAGCGACCATCAAAAAACAGGAGAAAAAAAAAACATATAACCGACATGACGGAAAAACATGACTTAACGCTTCAAATAGGCTCATTTCAGATCTAATAAGGGGGAAAATTTCTCTAAGTACTCTAAGTGAGTAATAGCAAACAAAATATCAAATGCAACTTTTTTTTTAAATTGATGCGACGTTTTGTAAAGTGTCATTAAAATTTGAGCTTTTCGTTCCTGAGCTCATACATAGCGCAAAGATGATCAAGGAAAAAATATCTTAAAAAGCAAAAATCTGGTTATTGGCACTTCGGCCTCACGTTATTTGTGTTTCAAAAATCAGTCCGGAATACAAGGAACCGATGGCCGTTGTAAGAAATTTTGTCTTCTTTCTCGAATTGCGAATTTTCCAGGTTTTTCCGTCATTATGTCACTATAACCAGGTCCGTAGCCAGGATTTTGAACGGGGGGGTTCGTTTACCCATTTAGCGAACCATTATCTCTTAGGAGCTCGTCCCAGCTTGCAGTGGTACTCAATTTTCCTTCATCAGAGCGGACCTTCAAGTCGTGTGGGGTGGTTCTTCCGAACCACCCCTGGCTACGGGCCTGCTATAACCCTGTTGTACTGAATTTATTTCTGGAAAACTTCAAGCATGGAGCAAGTAGCTATTGTGAACAATCATGCAAACAATTTAAGTGGTTGCCACTGGCAGTATCTAAAGTAGAAGAAATTTAGGAAATACTTAAATAAATAAAAGTCTATGAAAAAGGTAACACTAGAGGCTACCAAGTGCATACTGCAGTCATTACCTTCAACAATTCCTTACTGTCGGATCCGTTGTATCGCGACGCCGCATTTTCAAAACATCGATTTGTTTTTGTCTGGGATTTTCTGTTCCGCCAGTCAAATTATTTTAAGCCCATCAGATTCTTGCCATCTCAAAGCTAGTGCAGTTGCCTGGCTTTCTGTCGCGGCACCGTCTGGTTTTCGTCCAGAGGATAGCCAGGGAAGTGCACAAAGCGATACTCTGATTGGCTCAGAATGGTTTTACTGAACAGAAAACCAAAACAAAACGTGTTCCGAAAACGCGGGTCGTGATACAACGGATTCGACATGATTAAAAATTCCTTAATAAAAACAATTCAGTGGATACTATGACTGAGAAAAAAACTCAGATTACTACAGCCTTACCCTTACCTGGAAAGAGAAGTCTCCTCTCTGGGAATTTGGGTCATTATTAACAAACACCTCTGTAATGCCGACAGCATTAATGACACCCTCCAAAGCTGACGCATTGCTAGCACGTACTGTCGCCTTGAATACAAACTGATTATTTCCAGGGATGCCGGTCTGGCCTGTGTTTTTCACATTTCTAAATCTGCCATAACCACAGAGCTTGGTTGGGGTTAATAGTAAGCCAGGAATGTTATCAGATGTTATATTCAATTCTGAAAAAAAACATGCGAAAATATTATATTGTTTTAATTGCTAGTCACTTTTCAGCGATTATTAACCAGAGACTTCATATTTTCAAGTTTACGACAAAAACAACAGCTTTCAGCATAATAGCTTATTATACTGTTCATAAGTGTTTTATAAAATATTTATTGCAAAGATTAGAGCAAAAGACGTAATTTGTGGGTTTTTGGGAGGTGGGGGGCTCCCCATTGAGCATACACCTTTTTTTTTAATTTTGAGAAGTTGGATAAATGGCAAATAGTACGTGGAGAAAAAACAGGTTCCACCATTCATGGGGTATTCGGGGGCATGCTCGCGAAAATTGTGAGCATTTAGAAGCTTTGAACTCTAAAAGAAACATTTCAACACAAATCCTTTATCATTATTTTTACCCATTGATACCTGGCCCACACAGCATGTAAAAGTAAAACACCACTCTACTTAGTCAGTGGTATTCAATTGTGATTGCATCTCAACCCACAGCTTCCCGCTAGACATGGATTTAAATGGAAGTTCCCTTTTTATTCTTTTAAATAGCTTTTATCAAATTGTGAGAGTGCCCTAGGACAGTCGATTGGGGCATAATGAATTCTGTGCATACGCATTTTTGCAAAAAAAAGGTATATTTATGGGGACTATTTCTTGTTTACTCCAGGTGTTCAATAAAATCAAACAAAGGGGGTCCATTGTGTATTATTCTACCATAAGAGTCTCATCATGGATAACCAAACACCAATAGAGTCACAGAGTCCTTTTACCAGATGAGAAAATAATTTTATAACAGAATTACACTAAAATCTGATGCAAAAAAACAACAACAAATTAACAGGAATCACAAATCATGATGAATTATTCTATAAACATTAGTTTATAATTGACGTTTAGGAGATAAACTTTTTCTGCATGCTGGGAACCTGTGTTTCCATTGAATTCAGCTTTACCATTAAATTCCACATAAAACTTGCTCTATTTAATTCAGCCAATGAGAAGAAGTGTAAGAAATCAACTGCTTGATTCAGTAATGAATCACCAACACTTTCCTATGGAAACCAAGTGTTTCCATATGTTGCCATGCCATGAGTTAGCATGGCAGCATGGGAAATGCTGCATGGCAAGTGGTTGGATGTGTTACCATGTCATTTTTTAACAAGTCATGTGTAGGCGGGATTAGTGTTTGGATGTGTTACCATGTCATTTGTTAACAAGACATGTTCGCACGGCAAGTGTCTGGATGTGTTACCATGTCATTTGTTAACAAGACATGTGTTAGCACGGCAAGTGTTTGGATGTGTTACCATGTCATTTGTTAACAAGTCATGTGTAGGCGGGGCAAGTGTTTGGATGTGTTACCATGTCATTTGTTACTAAGACATGTGTTAGCACAGCAAGTGTTTGGATGTGTTACCATGTCATTTGTTAACAAGACATGTGTTAGCGGGGCAAGTGTTTGCATGTAAAGTGTTAGGTTTTACCAGGTAAAGTACTTTTTGTGTCAAGTGCTTTTTAATGATGCTAACATTTGTAAATGAATTCCTGTGGAAAACAATATAAGCATAACTACTCAGAAATCTTCCACTTACCTAACCCTGGCTGAAGCCTTGTAGCATTATCGGTCTCTATATCTGCCCCTACAGACAGTATTGAAGCGCTGATGACATCCAGTACATTAGATCTAATCACTAGCAAGAAGCTGTGGCTTGTTGACACAGGTATCTCTACTCGACCAGTGAACGTGATCTTCTCACTTGGGGTTACCACAGTGTTATCACTTGGGCTTGCCACAGATGTGTTGCTGACCACAGGGCCAATAAAGAGCAGAGGTTTGATGTATATTGGGGCTTCTAGTGATCTTTTAACAGGTTGCCAGTCTGTATGGTAGTACTTAAGTTGTATGGTGTTGGGAAGGTAACTTCCAGGGACCACGATTGTCTTGTACTGCAAGGTTAACCTTGCTAAAATCTCACAGCTTGCATTGAGACTATGGAAAGAGATAAACAAAATAACAAGTATGATTTCTAATCAGATTAATGTAAATACAAAGACCACACAAATGTAACCAATAAAGGAGGGAGAGGATAGGTATGTGTTTACCCCAAAGGAGGGAAGGGACAGGCTTGTGTTTACCCAAAAGGAGGGAGAGGACAGGTATGTGTTTACCCCAAAGGAGGGAGGTGACAGGTATGTGTTTACCCCAAAGGAGGGAGGGGACAGGCATATGTTTACCCAAAAGGAGGGAGGGGACAGGTATGTGTTTACCCAAAAGGAGGGAGGGGACAGGTATGTGTTTACCGCAAAGGAGGGAGGGGACAGGTATGTGTTTACCCCAAAGGAGGGAGGGGACAGGCATGTGTTTACCCCAAAAGGAGGGAGGGGACAGGTATGTGTTTACCGCAAAGGAAGGAGGGGACAGGTATGTGTTTACCCCAAAGGAGGGAGGGGACAGGTAAGTGTTTACCCCAAAGAAGGGAGGGGACAGGTAAGTGTTTACCCCAAAAGGAGGAAGGGGGCAGGTATGTGTTTAGCCTAAAGGAGGGAGGTGACAGGCATATGTTTACCCCAAAGGAGGGAGGGGACAGGTATGTGTTTACCCCAAAGGAGGGAGGGGACAGGTATGTGTTTACCCAAAAGGAGGGAGAGGGCAGGTAAGTGTTTACCCCAAAGGAGGGAGAGGGCAGGTAAGTGTTTACCCCAAAAGAAAGGGGGCAGGCATGTCTTTACCCCAAAGGAGGGAGAGGACAGGTATGTGTTTACCTCAAAGGAGGGAGAGGTCAGGCATGTGTTTACCCCAAAGGGGGGAGGGGACGGGCATGTGTCTACCCCAAAGGGGGGAGGGGACAGGCATGTGTTTACCTCAAAGGAGGGAGAGGTCAGGCATGTGTTTACCCCAAAGGGGGGAGGGGACGGGCATGTGTCTACCCAAAAGGGGGGAGGGGACAGGTATGTGTTTACCCCAAAGGAGGGAGAGAACAAGCACCATGTGTTTACCCCAAAGAAGGGAGAGGACAGGCATGTTTACCCAAAAGGAGAGAGGGAACAGGTATGTGTTTACCCAAAAGGAGGGAGGGGACAGGTATGTGTTTACCCCAAAAGGAGGGAGGGAACAGGTATGTGTTTACCCTAAAGGAGGGAGGGAACAGGTATGTGTTTACCCTAAAGGAGGGAGGGGACAAGCATGTGTTTACCCCAAAAGAAGGGAGGGAACAGGTATGTGTTTACCCTAAAGGAGGGAGGGAACAGGTATGTGTTTACCCTAAAGGAGGGAGGGGACAGGGTTGTTTTTACCCAAAAGGAGGGAGAGGACAGGGTTGTTTTTACCCCAAAGAAGGGAGGGGACAGGTATGTGTTTACCCCAAAGGGGGGTGGGGACAGTCACAAGTTTAGCCCAACAGAGCGAGGGGACAGGTATGTGTTATTCTCAAAGGAGGAAGGGGACAGGCATGTGTTTACCCCAAAGGAGGGAGGGGACGGGCATGTGTCTACCCAAAAGGGGGGAGGGGACAGGTAAGTGTTTACCCCAAAGGATAGAGGGAACAGGTATGTGTTTACCCCAAAAGAAGGGAGGGAACAGGTATGTGTTTACCCTAAAGGAGGGAGGGAACAGGTATGTGTTTACCCTAAAGGAGGGAGGGGACAAGCATGTGTTTACCCCAAAAGAAGGGAGGGAACAGGTATGTGTTTACCCTAAAGGAGGGAGGGAACAGGTATGTGTTTACCTCAAAGGAGGGAGAGGTCAGGCATGTGTTTACCCCAAAGGGGGGAGGGGACGGGCATGTGTCTACCCCAAAGGGGGGAGGGGACAGGCATGTGTTTACCTCAAAGGAGGGAGAGGTCAGGCATGTGTTTACCCCAAATGGGGGAGGGGACGGGCATGTGTCTACCCAAAAGGGGGGAGGGGACAGGTATGTGTTTACCCCAAAGGAGGGAGAGAACAAGCACCATGTGTTTACCCCAAAGAAGGGAGAAGACAGGCATGTTTACCCAAAAGGAGAGAGGGAACAGGTATGTGTTTACCCAAAAGGAGGGAGGGGACAGGTATGTGTTTACCCCAAAAGGAGGGAGGGAACAGGTATGTGTTTACCCTAAAGGAGGGAGGGAACAGGTATGTGTTTACCCTAAAGGAGGGAGGGGACAAGCATGTGTTTACCCCAAAAGAAGGGAGGGAACAGGTATGTGTTTACCCTAAAGGAGGGAGGGAACAGGTATGTGTTTACCCTAAAGGAGGGAGGGGACAGGGTTGTTTTTACCCAAAAGGAGGGAGAGGACAGGGTTGTTTTTACCCCAAAGAAGGGAGGGGACAGGTATGTGTTTACCCCAAAGGGGGGTGGGTACAGTCACAAGTTTAGCCCAACAGAGCGAGGGGACAGGTATGTGTTATTCTCAAAGGAGGAAGGGGACAGGCATGTGTTTACCCCAAAGGAGGGAGGGGACGGGCATGTGTCTACCCAAAAGGGGGGAGGGGACAGGTAAGTGTTTACCCCAAAGGAAGGAGGGAACAGGTATGTGTTTACCCCAAAAGAAGGGAGGGAACAGGTATGTGTTTACCCTAAAGGAGGGAGGGAACAGGTATGTGTTTACCCTAAAGGAGGGAGGGGACAAGCATGTGTTTACCCCAAAAGAAGGGAGGGAACAGGTATGTGTTTACCCTAAAGGAGGGAGGGAACAGGTATGTGTTTACCCCAAAGGAGGGAGGGGGCAGGCATGTGTTTACCCAAAAGGAGGGAGAGGACAGGTATGTGTCTACCCCAAAGGAGGGAGGGGACAGGTATGTGTCTACCCCAAAGGAGGGAGGGGACAGGTATGTGTTTACCCCAAAGGAGGGAGGGGACAGGTATGTGTTTACCCCAAAGGAGGGAGGGGACAGGTAAGTGTTTACCCCAAAGAAGGGAGGGGACAGGTAAGTGTTTACCCCAAAAGGAGGAAGGGGGCAGGTATGTGTTAAGCCTTAAGGAGGGAGGGGACAGGCATGTGTCTACCCCAAAGGAGGGAGGGGACAGGTATGTGTTTACCCCAAAGGAGGGTGGGGACAGGTATGTGTTTACCCCAAAGGAGGGAGGGGACAGGTATGTGTTTACCCCAAAAGGAGGAAGGGGACAGGCATGTGTTTAGCCTAAAGGAGGGAGGGGACAGGCATGTGTCTACCCCAAAGGAGGGAGGGGACAGGTATGTGTTTACCCCAAAGGAGGGTGGGGACAGGTATGTGTTTACCCCAAAGGAGGGAGGGGACAGGCATATGTTTACCCCAAAGGAGGGAGGGGACAGGCATGTGTCTACCCCAAAGGAGGGAGGGGACAGGTATGTGTTTAGCCTAAAGGAGGGAGGGGACAGGCATGTGTTTAGCCCAATGGAGCGAGGGGACAGGTATGTGTTATTTCCAAAGGAGGAAGGCGACAGGCATGTGTTGACCCCAAAGAAGGGAGGGGACAGGCACGTGTTTAGCCCAAAGGGGGGTGGGGACAGGTATGTGTTATTTCCAAAGGAGGAAGGCGACAGGTATGTGTTTAGCCTAAGGGAGGGAGGGGACAGGCATGTGTTTAGCCCAACGGAGCGAGGGGACAGGTATGTGTTATTTCCAAAGGAGGAAGGCGACAGGTATGTGTTTAGCCTAAAGGAGGGAGGGGACAGGGTTGTTTTACCCCAAAGGAGGGAGGGGACAGGGTTGTTTTTACCCCAAAGGTGGGTGGGGACAGGCATGTTTTTACCCCAAAGGTGGGTGGGGACAGGCATGTGTTTACCCCAAAGGAGGTGGGTATGTTACTAGTTTTGACATATAAAGCTGCTGGTATTTTTGGACAATCAAATTTTTCCTGTATTCACTTTTTTGAATTAGCTATGGCATAAGTCATTGTTATAGCAAATAAGTATATAAGATAAGTATATAAGATAAGACAGTAAATTAAAAATAATTAAAAAATGTTTTGGTAAATTACTTTTGGTTTTGCTATTTGATGTACACCAATGTTGAAGAAAAGTTATGAAAGAATTAAAATATTTGTTGTATGCATTCCGATGAGAGGTCTAATTATATGAAAATCTCAGGTGAAACATATACAGTAGAAGCCCCACTGGGCTTTCATTTCCTTCAAGAAAAAATACCTAGTGTGAAAAAGCCAATCTTAAGGCTTGTTATCAAATCTAACAGCAAGACACATGCCCTTTCACTGATATCTTATGCACTGAAGATGTACAGACAGTCTGGCAATGGTGTTTGTGGTAACATAACATATCTTAACAATCAGGGGTTGGCAAACCAAATTGTTAAGAAACACACAGAAAATGATAATAAAGCAGTTGGGGCAAAACCCCAAAATGTTGAGAGATTGCAGGAAGATATGTAAGCCTTTACAGCTAATTAGTTGTTGTGCAACCTCTGCAAATCTAACATCCTTGTCTCATTTGGGAATAGTATGTAGTCAATATTTAATTAGATGGATAATAACTTCAAAAAGCTGAAGTATTTCCTAAGCTTTTTTAAACACCTGATATGAGATATCCTGTAAAAGTTAAAATATTTCATTTTTTGTCTCATAGGGAGGCTCTTTTTCATTTCATTTCTGACACCATATTTTTTGCCTTTACATAAGTTCCAGATGCTATAAAGGGCTATTTATGTATGTTGTGATTCGTCTCTATACATTCTGACAATATTTTATCTCCTGTTTACATTTAAGCCAAGCAAGAATCATTTGTACTTTGTACTCTTACAAAAGTGTTATAATTTTTAACACAGAGGGAGGGGGTTAAAAGAGAGAATACTCACCACGTATATAGGTTTTAAGGTGTTTATTATGATGTCCCAACAAATCTGATGAAAAAGGACTTTCTATTTTGGATCAAAATTGTCAATTGAGCTGCATTTCAATAAAGTCCCATGGAAGACTCTAGCTCATAAACTTAGACGGGTGAATTTTGCATCTTTTAAGTTTTTTTTTATTTTAATAAAAACCGAAATTGAACACTATATTACAAAGATGTGTTCAATGGTGGTGTCTTAATGACCACATAAAAATTCGGGAAAACTGAAAATCTTTGTTTTCCATGCTACTTTGTTCAAGGCTAAAAAATTGCTTCTTAAACTGTAGCGCAAGTGCTATCCCTTAGGGTTAAGATTTATTTTGCCCACCATCATCCCTGTCTGTTGTTGTAGGAGTTCCCCCCTCCCTGGGAATAAAGTGTTAGTCTAATGCACCAATTTTGCCAAACCATTTTAAAGAAACAAATTATTCCACAAAATATATACGTACCTGCTTACTGACACATTTAGCTGAAATGCATTGTTGATCAACACACACTCTGGATTACACAGATAATATGATGAGTTCTTGATATCCACATAAACAGAGGGAACACTTGCAGTAATAGTCACATTAGAAGCCGCCATTGTTGCGTGGCCAGGATTTTTCACCTTTGTCTCAAGAACCAAAATGTCACCACCTTGGTATGATGGCTTCTTATTCAAGACATCCAAAGAAAATTCTAGAAGAGGCTGAGTGAGCTGTATTAGCAAGTTGACATTTTCAGATCTTCTAGTTCCAGAAGGTGTTTGGTAAGTTAGCCAACAGGATATATTTGCTTCCTTTACTGGTTCGTATAGACTAGTTAATCTAACAGACACTGAGACAGCAATATCACTAGTGTTTGCCAGAGGAATTGTGTTTACTGTTTCTCCAAATGCAAACTCTGCTACATTGCTTTGTGGAAATGTACTAGGAGAGCCAGATCTCAAGTTCTGAATTGTCATACCAAATGGTATAGAATACACTTGTGCTTGGGCAAAGCCTAATGGGCTATGAGTTAATGAAGGTATTGACACATACAATGCCATATTGATGGTCACACTCGGAATCTGGACATTGACACGAAATGTTAACACTTCTCCTGAAGTAAGCTTTGTAGAAGGTGTCTCGGCAATATTAGTTGAAGAGGGATGGATTGGGGCAAAGGATGGGTTGCCAACTGAATAAGCTTTGTATGATGCAATTAATATGGATTTTGACTCTCCATTCATTGTCAAGTCTCCAGTAATGTTTAAAATAGATTCTACTTCCACCCTTTCTGTGACTCTGGCTAAAAATTCAAGTTTAGTTGTCCATCCTACATTTGACCCATTAATGGAAATTCTACATAATGAACTTGTGCCACCCAATATCACTGTAGATATATTTAGTACTGGAGTCGAGTTACAGCTTGATATATTTGAGGTGATGTTCTGATTCTTGGTTGTTACAGACAGCAGGCTTAATGCAAGCGGTAATGTGACTAGCCCTTGTACAAGTTGAGATGGAGTTGGTAGACTGTTACAAAGAGACGAATTGAATGCGAAGTTCCCTAAAGCTCCAGAATATGTGAGGGACATCACATATCTAAAAGAGTCACCTCCTTGAACTAAGGACCCTGGTGCAAGAAATGCTTGTGAAGTAACATTCAAACCACTGGTAAAAGAAACACTGGCAGCCATCATTTGATTTCCTTGTTTTGAGGTCCACAACAAAATTACAGTAATAAATAAAGAATCATCTTCTAGATAAAACACGTATTTTCTTTGGAGTTTCCTCAATCTCCGTCATAAGAAGCTTTAATCTGGGAATAAAACAGAGAAAAAATAAGTTTAGTAGTTATTACTTTTCAGTAGGAAAGGGCGAAGAGTATCATCCTCTCTCACAAATGCTTTTTGAAGAAATCCGTACTGAAGTCATTAAAGAAGTGGAGATAAAGAGCACCGCAAGTTAACGTAGACTTTAAAAAAGGTTTTGGTGCGAATTGAACTAGTGCGAAGTTCTCATGTCAAAGCTTGACAATATCTGCTTCAAAATTAAATCAACAAAACGTATATCAAAACAAATTAAATCACTTACGTCGGTCAACAGCGCTGAAATTTCTTTGAGATTAAGAAATTCATGTCAATTACAGAAGGGTTAAGCGAGATCATAATTTTAAGGGTTTCCTTTCGTGCATGGCGGTGTGGCGGACATGTTGGATCTGTTTTCGTCACCAGGCAACTTGGATCAAAACACGCGCCAAAGTGTGATTCATAAATAAGTGATCAAAACAACCAAAAAAGAAGTTACTTTAAACCATACTATTAGAGTTTAATGCGCAATACCATATAACAAGATTCCTGATGGTTTTGCCCTTTTATTCAAACACACTTTTTTAATGTAAGCATATTTACCACCATTGCCATAGATACGCCAAAATATGTTTTTGCTCTGTCATATTACTATTCATGCATGGTGCGCGTACTCCACTTCCGCCACCAAAAAATAGCGGTTATTTCTATCTTATTCTCGATTGAAGGATTGTCTTTTATAAAATGTCAACAAGAAAATTTTTTTATCCACAGGTATCCCATATCCCATAAAAACTGTCACACTTGACGTCTGGTCACGCAACGTTTTTGCAGCACGGATCGTTGCTATTTTGGCGCGTTCGAGTTTATAACAGTAACCGTTGAAATCAGTTCTGGTTCTTGCTACATAGACCAGAAGTTCTTTTCTAAACATGGCAAGTTTATTTGACACAAATCAAGCTGTCAGAATCGCTAAATACTTCCTGGAAGACATAGAAGACCCTGTAAATCTAGTTCCCGTGTCACTGGTTGTACTGTGTCTAGCCGTTGCTGGCCGTCCTCGCGGGCTGGCTTGGTGGGCAATGTTTAACGGCTGCATTATACATTGCTGGATGGATGGGTAGGCCATAAACTTTATTGAAACCAACCTTTTTTTTAAGTTTTAATAGCTCGGCTCACCTCAGTTTGCCCTGGATTTTGAGCGGGACGTCTTACCCTGCTAGCAGAGCTTTCTTCCTGTTTGTTTCTATCAGAATTCACTTATCTACCGTGTCGCGAGTCTGTTCTTTAGAACGCGAAAGAACAGACTCGCGACACGGTAGATAAGTGAACTCTGATAGAAACAAACAGGAAGAAAGCTCTGCTAGCAGGGTACGACGTCTTTTCCGTTTAGTGTTCGATTTTCGAACACATTTAGGCTCGTAGCCAGGGTATGGCCCAGGGGGGCGGGAAAGGGGTGCACGCCCACCACCCTGTGTACAAGCCCTGACAGCCTAGTAACTTCTGATCTGACCCATGACCTCTATTCCTAGAATTGTAGGAATGTTTGGACGTGGCCCTAAATGGCTGGTTATTGAGTACGGCAAGCTTGATTCCCGGTACTGGCCAACCAAAGACTCCTTGGTCATGATGATATGTGCTGTGGAGTTACTGATCATGGGACCCCTGTGCCTTCTCTGGTGAGAGGGATTGGGTTATTACCTTAATTGTTTCACTGTACCTCCAAAAGACACACTGCTTTTACAATTTTGAAATACTTTTCATGTTTTCTGTTAATCATCATCTGAGATTGCTAATCAATATTGGAATTGGAAATTAACTTGTGATTGCCACTTTAATCTTGAGATTTTTGTGTCATCATTGGCAAGGTATAACAAAACTGGCCTATAAAGAGACAACAATTAAGTGACCAAAACTTATTTGTTCACAGGGGGCCAGAGGCTACCCTGGCATTTTGGCTGAGCGTCACTGGACGGGAGAAGTCTGGAGGCTCTGGTACTCAGGGTAGCCAGTGGCGTACTCCACATAAATATTTTGACATTAGAAAACTTCTAAAACACCAAAAAAAAATACAAGTTATAGAAAATAGTGTAATAATTAACTCCTTTTCCTTTATCCATCATATTATATATATTACCAATTTTATAGAGCCGATCCCAATAGTATGTATTTTTTTTAAATTGACAAACCACATTAAAAATGGAATGCTGTATTGCCCATGTGAGCAGCCACTGTTTTTTTCTAAAAATATAAGAAAATGACTAGTAGGGGTGTGGGCTGTGACCCATTCTTTCAAGATGTGAATAACTATATATACATTTGCAATATTTATCTTCACACTGATTTGTTATTGCAATATTTTGGATCTTGAAATTTGCAATATTAGTGACAAATAATTCTTCAAGATGTACATTATTTTTGTACCCTATTGAAATTTGTTTGAAAATATTAGTAAACACTTTCTAACTAGAAGAGCTTTCTTATTGTTTTCTATCAGTTCACTTATCCATGTCACATCTCTGTTCTTTTGCATTCTGGATTCAAAAGAACAGAAATGCAACACAGATAACCTAATGGGAAGAAAGCTCTGCTAGCATTGTAGGTAACACAGCTGGTTATTTCATATTCAGGTACCATGCAATTATTATGGACAAGTGGTATAAGCATTTCCTGGCCATCATAACCTCAACATTCCAGATGATGGGCTGTATTCTGTACTTCTCAGCTGAATTATATGATGGCTGCGAACACATTCCCTTTACAGTAAGTAATAGCCTTCTCATATTAACTATATGAAGGCTGAAATTTCTAAGAAGAGACTAACATCAGTGCAAACAACAAATGGCCATGGGCAAATGAAAGTTCCATATCTAAAGGGTACCATGGGTCTCATATAATTCAAACGAATTCAGGAGAATATGAATCCATTATACGCAATAGATGTGGGGCTCTGGCATCACTGCAGTTCATTTATAGATATTTCAGTTCATTTATAAATACAAAAAGCCCAAATAGTCGTGTTCGTGAACCAGAAGAATGAATACAATACACCAAAAATTGGAATTTGACTCTTTCTTCCCTAAGAAAGGGAAGGTCAGTGGGCTTATCCGCTTAAGGGTGTACTGACATCTGTTGCTAAGGAAAATTGAATAAAGCATAAAAGCCTTTTAGAAAGTCTTTAGGGTCTGATATTTGCCAAGTTGACCATTACAGGTGTGCTGGCTATTATGATGACGTTACCCCGTGACATCATAATGTGACGTCATAGATACAGATAAAAGCAAATATTTCAAGTAAAATTGCTCAAAAACAAATACTGAATACGTTTTATGAATCTTGAGGGATGGGTGCATTAAACCAAGCATGCGTTTTAGAAATGATTGAGTAATTGTATTTTTATGATTTTTCAAAGGTCCTGAAATTCAGATTATTTGATATAATTTTGGTTTCTGTTAGATTAACACTAAATCCATGCTTGGCTATATGAAGGAGCATTTAATAAAAAGGAATACAGAAAGAATGTTGCGTTTTGAAATAACTTGGCGACAAAAAAGCTTTTATTTGGAAAACACAGAACCGGAAGTGAAACAAAGCCCTCGCATGCACATTCGGTCTACTCAGACACACCGATATCTCACATTTTGAAATTGAAATGAAGTTTAAAAACAAATTCCAATGTGTTTCGTGGTATTTACACTTCAAAGGAATGATATCCGTCATGTCATGATAAAAATTGAAAAAGTATTTTAAAATTCTGATACAGCGCGCGCTACTTTGAAATAAAATTTTCAGTGCGTGCGCAAGCGTTCGGTTGTTTTCAGCGCGCGCAGGAAGTGAAAATTGAAAACTTTGGCTTCAAAAAGGTTGGCTTGACTAAATCTTCGCTGAACCTTTGTTTTTACAAAATATTGGAAATATCCTCACCTGAAAAGGATGAGATCAACTTAAAGTCAATTTTTGGGAACTTGAAATGCATATTTTTATTTCCTTACTTCAGTAAAGCTTGAAATGACGAATTCTGTGTTATGTATATGCATGCGCTCAACGCCACCAGCGTAGCAACGTCGTTACTGAGCAACACTAATGTCAGTACACCCTTAAGTCTATCTACCCGCGGATCCTAATAGTGAGGACTTTTTTGTAGTAGGAACCCACATAGAGATATGTAAATTCTTTTTGTCCATAGTGCGCACTATTCTTGAATATGCACGTTTTTGTCAGTTTTAATGTTTTTGCGTCTTGCGCCACTATTCTGATGTAAGTAAGCTTGTAACGATTCACCTTTTTCAGTCTGCCCTGAAGAAGTCTTATTAAAGACGAAAATTTCGCAGAGTCAAGTTCCAGGTTTTGGTGTATTCAATTCATTTATAAAAATAGTTCAGATTTGCCATTTTCCATTTGCAGTTTGCACTGACGAATTAGAATGGTATTGTATGTATGATGTTTGCACTCAACTTTCCAAAAATATAAATAACTGTGTTCTTTTCCAGACCTGGCCCCCTACATTCACCAAGTTTGATGACCTGTTCTACTTCTGGTTTATTTATGTGTTTGCCAATGGAGTTTGGATTATCATCCCATCATATGTCATGATAACAACTTTACAAGAGATGTATCCAATCTATATCCACTCTAGCCAACCCAAAAAATCAAAGAAAAGAAACTAGTTTAGAATTTTTATAGACGCCTACCGACGCTTTTTTGTCAGTACTAAAGCAACCATTCCACCAGGAGCAAAATATCTGTTATGATGAAATAATCTATTTGTCAGTACCACAGCAGCATTTAGAATGTCTGTTATTGCACCAAGTGTTTTCTAATATGTCTATTTCGCTATGGTGCTGTATTGTTCAAAATTAACTACTGTAAAAAATATTTTATCCTTGCATTCATTATGCAAAAGTAAATATTGGAAGGGTATCTATTTTATCTTGATATACAAAATTACCTTTTTCTAAAATATTATCTTACCGTAGCCCGATGCATTCATGTAAAATATACCTTTTATTTTAGATAAACTTTCAAATTCTGAAAAGGGAATTAAATTTGATTGAAATTTGAATTTTCTACAGATCTTTGAAAATTTTCCTGGCTGGGCGAAAGGAGATTGAATTAAGTAAATAATTCCAAGTTTTGGTGAGAAAATTTATAACAACTTATTTTCCTTAAATCTGTTAAAAATCAGAGACAGCAATACCACAAATTATTGGTGACGTGTTTTCTATTGCAATGCTACCCACAATGAAGCGAAGAAAAAGTTAAAATCGAGAATTATATGCGAAAAATAAAATATTGTTTTGTTGTAGGTTTCAAAAACAGCATGAGCATGTGAGAATGTCACCATTCTTGATAACGCATGCAGCGCACACAATGCAAAAAAAAAAAAAACAATTCAAAGACTACAACATATCTGCTAAATTGTGCAGATTTGTTTCCTGAAGTTAAGTGATCCTTTGACTATCAGGTTGAGATATAAAGATGATGGTAAAACTTGTAACCGCACAACCATCTTCAGCAATAACTAAGAAAACATGAAGACGGGAACCGGTTTAGCGCGCGCATATATTTTCTCTTGCAATTTGGTTGACATCTCGATCTACATCACAAATGACTATACCAGGGCCTTTCAGTTCACAGCCTTTTTTCTGAAGGTTGACCAAAATACCTCAATGTTACAGATTTGAGTTATTAGTGCATTTTATAGGGTCCATACGAACTACATACTATTTGGAAGATGAAAATATAAAGAATCGACCAAATCTATCAACTCTGAAAGGTTATATGGACTTTAAAAATTTGTCAAATTTAATTGAATTGATTGAAAATATTTGCCTTTTTTAATTTTAAACTGTGTTTAGTCTCTTAGCAGTTTCTTCTCTTTTATCTTCATCTAATCCTAACTTGAAATAGGACATCTTCCCCTTGTAAAATAACAAAGCTGGCACACAAATACCAGTTGCAACGACCGTAAACCAGTTCATCCATTTGACACTGACACCAGGAAACATGAAAGCAACTTGAAAAGCTAAATAAATAACATTTCCTGCCACTAGTAACAACACCGCGGTGATTCCCTCTGCCACCGGATACACACACTCCATGGCTAGCTCAAACATAAGGGGTGTGGTTCCATTGAAGAAGAGTCCCCCAACAATAATGGATGCAAAGAGGACTATTTCTGAGTATGGGATAAGTTCCGAGCAGGTCATACTGAAGAAGAGCTGAGCTAAAGATGTACCCAGGAATAGCACCATCAGGATATTCTTGGTATAATGCTGCACATAGTCGGCACACCTGAGAAAAAGCACAACGTTTTATTTATCACAATGCATTTAATACAGTAATACCGGGGGGGGGGGGGGGGGGGGGCAAGTTTGCATATACCCAAGGAGGGGAGATGTGGGGTAGTGAGTGAATTTGCTGATACACACAGGGGGTGTAAAGAGCCCAGGGGATCAATTTACAAATACCCAGGGTAGGTATATGGGTTTTATTTGCATATACATACCCAGGGGTATGAATAGTAAGTCAGTCTCTGTATACATGTTTAGTATTTATAAATTACTAAACCCCTGTATGAGTTGTTTTATATATTGCAATAATAATAAATCAGTTGTCTGTATACCAAGCAGATAAAAATCTTTCCTTCCCTGAATAACAGTATAGAACATTATATACTGTAATTTTAAACAAGCAAAAAGAGTTATGATGTTATATAAAGAGCTAGATTACACCATACCCATCTAGTAAAACCATGTACATACTGTACCTTGCAAGAATGATTCCAGAGGTAATGCCTGCCATGGTCCCTGCACATCCCAACCAGCCAGCTTTTGTCTCACCAATACCAAAGGGCTTCACAGCTAAAGCAAACACTGCCAGCCAACCAAAATAGACCCCAAAGCTTATAGCAAACACCACAGCTAACAGCCAATAGGAGCCATTTCTTAACAGTCTCCCTAGCCCATCCTTATACTTGGGAGTCTCCTTTACAGATCGTAGACTTGGAGGGATTGGTGGTCTACTTGGAAAATATACTAAAATCATCAGAAACAGGATACCACTGACAACAAGTTCCAACAACATGAAGTTCCTTATTCCAGATCTCATTTCTTCCTTATCATTGTCAGTGTAGGTAACATTCATAAAAGTGGTACCATTTGCTCTACTCATAGTTGAGTTACCTGATGGTCCAACCATAGGAGCCATAACAGGGGCAATGGCAAATGACAATGCAATACCCAGATAGGCAGCTAGGGTTGCTATAGCAGTTGCTGTGTTGCGCTCACTGGGAGGAAACCATGTTGCTGAGATTGAGGGAGGTGCGCCAAGAGACACAGGTGATCCTAGCATGAGAATGAACTGGCCAGTGTTCATAAGAATCAAGCGTGTTGCGCCACTTGCAGGAATTACTTGCATGGCCTTACCAATTGTCATCAGGAAAGCACAAAGCACCACAGCACAGCGCAAACCTAAAACCAAATTATAGAAGGTTCATATAGTGTTATATGTAGAAGGCACATTACATCATGGCTCCTAATGTGCTTGTATGTGTATTATAAAGCATGTTTCCAATAAAATATGGTCAGGTGATTTGTGACGTCATCAATGACGTCACTAGAAGCAAAAATATGCTGACATCAAAATAATTTTTTTTCATATATTTCATTAAAGAAACATCATTTGACAACAAAACTCGGTAGGTGTAATGTATGTTTCAAGTGGAGTGCAATGAGATGGTCACCTGAGGTCAACGATGATGTAATTAAATCAAAACTACCCTGACGACTAAACATCGTATGACAACTTAACTTGTTATGTGTCATGTAGATGTGGGGGAAGGGGGTATAGCAAGTTGGTCTCGTGATCTGTGAAATCGTTGACGTCGTCAAAAACAGAAATATACTTAATAATATTTAATATTTCCTAAATTATTAAGCGGAGGTAAGCAAATATTTGGTCGTTTGGAGCTCCGCATTTAGGCAATGCCTAAATCTATATATTTTCCCTATTGTGTATTTTTTATGATCCAAAGTTCAAGTCGTATAATCTGCTCTTTCTTAATACTAGTATTTGCACCTTTCGTATCCATCAGCCATGTAAGAGGTAGTGCTCCTACGATCATCGACACTGCAATCCAAGAAGACAAAAGCAAAATTTGCCAGTCCGCCCATCCGAATGCTATCTGACATGGCTGAGATATAGGACCCCACGAGTTCCACTGCATGTTACTGACTGTTGCTAGTGCAGTAAACACACCTAGAATATACCATCGGCGTTTATAGATCTTGAAAAGTCCGGTAGATGAGCTGATAGAGACAGGAGCATCGTTCCCTGATGATAACGTGTCGTTTTGATTGATGATAAGAGGTGACTTATCGCTTCGTCTGCGTTGTTTGCGAGGCATGTTGCCGGTAAAGTCGCGTCTCTCTGAAGACGATAACACCCCCTTACCCCCGGTTTCCGCTACCAGAGGTACCCGTCATCCCTAATCAGTTAAAGAACATGGTATTGTAAGCAGAAAGGCGATGGCAAACAACGCCGGTGAGGGGGGGGGGGGAGATTTGAATAAAGCCAAGGTCAAATATCAAATTACGCGCCATACCTTTGTGCCCTCTTACATTCTCCACTCACAACTTTTTAGAACGACGTAGAAAAGAATTCCACAAACAAGCAAGCAAGTATTACCAAGCATAATGTTTTAAGATAAAACTGCTAAAAAAATAATGGTGACGGGAAGAGTTTTGAATAATGATAAACAGCGGTTTTACCCATTTACCCATAATGCCGTTGGGTAACTGAAGTCGCTCGAGCCGTCGCCATTTTTCTTTTGCACGTGGAAAAGGAGTTTGATTTATAGGCGAAAATGGCTACAGACGCCGCTGATATCGACCTGTATGCCGGGGTAGACGAGCTAGATCATGAGATGAACCATCATGTAAGCTTTTTGTGCAGACTTGCACCAGCAATTTGTAGTGAATCCTTCAAAACATTTCAATTTATTTTGACATAGTAGTGGTCATAACAGTTTATCGACTAAATAACCTCTACTGAAATAACGTCTACATGGAGAACTAGAATTTTCTTTTGTAGACGCGAAAGATGTACAGTCTTTGAGATGAAAGCTGCTTGTTAAAAGTTGGTGTTAAAAGCTGGTTAGAATACATTTAGTTGTAATCTTTAAGTTGACAACTTCAAGTTGACCGTCTAAACGATAAACAATTTCCCGATATAATCAATCGGCTACTTAAATTAAGAACACTTTTAGCTTTTAGAGTTCATAACAATATATTTGAATATTTGGCATAACAATTCCCTGCTAGCACAGGCCTCTATTTCTTCGCATTTCACTGGGTTGTAGTTCGGAAATTAGACCTCTGTTAAGGTGTTTTCTTTGAAAGACAAGCGTTTCTGATATATTCCATTGCAATGCTGTTTCCTCAAAAAATTGTTTTCGATGTTGGTGATTAACGTCAGTTGATAAGAGTGCAGTTGATAAACTGTCCATATTGTTTCGCTATTTATGCAGGAACAACCCAGTGATGATCTATATGATGATACACTTACAACATCTGCAGAACAGCAAGCAGAGGATGAGGCGTTACAAGGCATCGTTAGTGTATGTAGCCTATTCAAAGTGTGCCGCATGCTTTGAGCAACTTATACACACTTTGCTTATTACTGTCTGTACAGTCTTTGCTAATTGGTGCTTGTTACTATTTTTATTATACTGATGTTAGTGCATGTTGCTGTCTGTATTTTACTGATATAAGTGCTTTTATTGGTTGTAGTATTCAGGCGATCTTGTGCAGCCTCCGACAGAAGCCTCATCTGGTGAGTGACTTTTGAAGAGAAATAAATGTAGGACTTTATTGCAGCAATGATTTTCCAGTTTGGTTAATATCAATTACCAGATTAATTGTGCCACTTCTAAATGAACAGTTTAATTGAATTTGTTTTGATTTCTTTATTATTAAATCTGTGGCTGAAGTCATACAATAGTTTGATATTTTAGGATAATCTATTCAATCTACTGTGCTTATCATCTACAGGGCCAGGCTCTAATTATGAGTACAAGTCGTACACTACTGTGCACCCTAAATCAGCAGCATCTCTGGCAGCACAGAGTAGCTATGAAAGACCAAGAGGAAAGCCCTTGTATGTTGGCAATTTGACTTGGGTAAGTTAAGCTTTATCAAAAATTCTGATTAGATTTGCTATTTTTGTTTGTTTGTTTGACTTGTTATAATTGTTACGTTATGATCAGTCTTTTTCTCAGTTTTTTACTCATTTTCCACTACCTAATTGTTTACACTTGGTGTTGTAGCTGAAACAAGTTTTATTTCAATCCCAGTGTTTTGATCACAGTCTCAATCATGTATTTTCTAGTGGACAACAGACCAGCAGCTTACAGAAGCATTACAGGAATGTGGTGTCACTGACTTGATCAACATCAAGTTCTTTGACAACAGAACCAATGGACAGTCAAAGGGGTATGTGGTACTCATTATTCCTGGGTTGGAAAATTGATGCATGTGCATTTTTATTTCCAATTCTCTATGGCCTGTGCAAGTGTATTTTTTACAATTTGCACCATAGTTTTGCTAGTGCCTTCATGCTCGATGGAGCACAGTAAGATCATCCTGTCTAGCACCTATCTTCCAGTGTGAAATTTCATTGTTCTGTCTTTACTGATATTTTGTTACCATACTCACAGAACATTGCTAAAGTGTGGCTATGGTTAACACTACTGGATTAAACAGACCAAGGAAGATTTCTATTTTTTCATCTTTGTATAGCTTTGAATTCAAATTCCATATTGTATATGAAATTCTGCCAAATTCATTTATATATCCTGTAAATGCACAGAATTTTTTTTCCATAATTTTGTATGGACTAGAGTTATATCCTTGTATAAAAAAGTTAAATGAATGTAAAAAAAATATGAATTGGTCAAAATATTTAAAGCATATAGATATGTGTGCAGAGTTCTATTTTTATTTTAAAAAATCATACGCAAAAAGCTATAAACCACTTTGTAAACAGAAATTTAGAAACTAAAACCAAACACTTGTGATAGCGATATTGTGAAACTGGTTTAAACACCTGTATCTTTTTTCTTTTTTTTATAAATGTACATAACAATTGTGAATACTTATTTTGTACAGCTAGCATTTGTCCTAAATGAAATAAATTTTTGAGAACAACCTCTATGATCATACACCCAACTTGCTGTTCTAGATCCAGTTCAACCTATCCAAGACTATGTTAGCAGTCAGTGAATTGCTGTTTAAAATTATCTGTCTAACGTTTCACCCATCTCTCTATCTGGTCTGTGTGTTAACTGTTTTGTAGTCTGGCCTTATATTGTCTGTTTTTCAACTCTCATTTTCACTATTGATAATTAAATATGCCCCAAATCCCCTGTCAATTTAGAGATCTTCCTTTAACATAAACCCTTGTTAGTTGTTGTTTTACTATTGCATTATATCAAGTACCTACTGTACTATATAGATGGTTATGTCACACTGAGAAGTACATAGTAATTTTCGAGTTTCTAGTACTTGTCAATCAAGTGTCAGTTATTACACATTGTAACCAGATAACTGGGTGAATAGAGAGGTTAGAGATGGAGAGAATGCTTCCTATCGTTTACAATATAACCTTAACGCTACGTATTAGAGTATTGTAGTTTGTAGACAGATAGAAATAGTCTGAATAAGTGGTAACTGTGTTATTGTGTATTGTGCAAACTCTTGAGAAATTGTAATCAAAAAACTTCATTACCCTTAGGGTACATCAAAAGCCTTCCTTTTATTTCATTTACCAACACATGACTTGGAAATCATTGACAAAAGCTCAAACTATTAATGAGAAATTCTCAAACTATTAATGAGAATTATCTAGGGCCATTATTATGGGTATATGCTGTTCTTTGTCAATTTGGGATTATTTTTCTATTCATAAAAATAAAAAATGCTTGTACATAAGTCAGTAAAATCTTCTGTTGATTATGTGCCTTATACATATGTCAGTTACTTTAGCTTCAAATGTCTAAATTTTTGTGAAATTCTAATCAAAATATCACTACCAGTGACTATCAGTTAATATCTATTATTTTTATCGCATTTACTCATGGTATCCTTAACTTATCGGAATCCTTAAAAAACGCCCCTCTTACCCAATTCTAGATTTCTAATTGGTTTCTAAATATGTACCCTGAATAAGCTCATTAAAATGTAAAAATCAAGCTCTTACTTAGTCACTTGTAATGATATATTGAGAGAAATTGAACTCAGTCAGATAGTTGATAGGTATAAATGCAACCTTTCCCTGCCAACATGCAATAATAGCATTATTGCACTGTTGTAGCCTGGACAGCTTCTCTCAGGTATGGGCTATCCAATCACTAACTCTCAATCTATGATTTCCCAAAGATATTTCCGCATCCTCACATGGGCATTTTTGTTAGGTTTGCCATGATTGAACTTGGATCAGACAAATCTATAGAGATGGTCACAGAGCGGCTTCCTAAATTGTAAGTGGTTCTCTGGCCCGACTAAAGTGTTAATGCTGTGGGTCGTATCACTTTCAGATTATGTGGATAATCCCTTTTGAAGGCTCATCAAATACTTTTCTTTTTCCATATGATACCTATGGCTTGGTATTCCCCTTTGTAAATCCTGGGTACACAACTGATTTGTGGGATAATGGGAAGAATTTGCTTAGTTTCTCAGAAGTGTAAGAGTTGAGTTAGCATAGCATCTTGGCCTGTACTAGGCTTTAGTCTTTCCATTGTTTTATTCCATTCAACAATTCTCGGTTCTATGTGTTACCACTTTGTCACTAAGAGTTATTTATCAAGCTTATATTCTCTTCTTGCATTCCGCATGTTCTCCTTTTTCCCTTGGGCTATGTTCTTGATATCTTTTGCTTCCATTTCCAGTGATATAGAAGGACAAAATCCTGTTGTTACACCAGCCACAAAGCAGCACTTGCATGAGTTTGAAGCCCAACACCGTGCAAAAGGTAAGCGGAAAATATATTCAAACTCAACCAGCTAAAACAGTTTTGTTCTGAAAAAGACTGAATGAGAATTTTAGACTATTAATTTGGAATTAGAATTTTAATTTTATGGTTGATGAAGAACAAGAACCCATCACACCTCTTTGGGCAAAGTCCAAAGTGTTATCCTATTGGCCCTGGTTGTTATCTTAGATCGAGGAGTATAATTTCATTGTGTTATTTTATAGCACCAGGAACAGCCTTCCAAGGTGGGGGGGATCCCTATCAGGGGGTCCCTGGAGGCCCTGGCTTTGGACCCCCTGGATTTGACAGAGGGAGAGGTTTCCGTGGAGGATTCCGAGGACGTGGTGCACCAAGGCCCGGCATGGGACGAGGCTTTGAGCATGGAGAAATGGGGAGAGGTGGCCCATGGATGGGTAAGTATACACTGCCTTACTGTGCACTACTTTTGTGTGTAGAGTGGCATTTATAGATGGGTAAGCATATACTGCGTTACTGTACATGGTATGTGAAGTGTGATGCCGCAACAGAGGAGGGGAGATGAGAGTTAAATTTCTCAGGAAAACTTACTCCTTGCTGCTATGCTTGTTTTACTGTACACTATGTATGTACTAAGTATGGATATACTCCGTTACTCTAGTCTCTAACAGCAAGCTAGGCATTTGAATCTTTAGCATATGACACAAAGCACTTTCTTTCTCAAGGTCCTGGTGGACCAATGGGTCCCAGACAACCACCACCTGGCATGATGCCTCCCTATGGGGGTCACCCTCCCCAGGGTTATGGCATGGCACCAGACATGACAGGCTACGGGCAAATGGACAAGCCACCTGCTATCATGCCACCTGTATCCATGGTGAGATTTCCACATTGCATGCTTGTTCTGCCATTTAACTTGTCTATTTTTAAGTGGCATTGTAAGCCTCATGTGTTGTGTTAATATGGTGGTGATGTTGATATTTTCTCTTTGTGTTTAGCCCCCCATGCATCACCCTGGTATGGCATATGGTGAGTACAGTCATGCAATACTTCTATGTTCATTGCTATTTATAGTGATCTGCCTATGATGTAACTGATATTCAACTAGTAGAGAAGCTTTCTGAAATTTAAAGTAGGCCTGTAACCCATTTCAAGCCACTGATAAATGTTTGGGTCTTCATTAATTTTGTTAACAACCTCATTACTTTATCGGCTTGCCATTGTGGTGTTGATTTTGTTAGCCTATACAAAAGAATAAGCAATGTTATAGTTTATAAACTGTTTCTATCATTTGGGCTTAATTCCATGCCACTAATAACACAATGTTTGTCCTTGGAAAGTGAACTTATAACTTATTTCAAAACGCATAGTTATTATTACATTGCAGGCCTCTGAGGCATAGACTATGAAACTTGATGTTGTCATTTTTTGGAAATTGGTGTTACCATTTTTTATTTTTTACAAAAAATGATTATAGATAGCTCTAATGGTTTATTTGACAGGTGGAGCCCCACCTATGCCACACCCTGTTGTTGCTCCTCATGTCAACCCTGCTTTCTTTCCTGAGGGAGCCCCTGTAAGTACTAGCATCAGGTCAATACTTCTGAATAGAATAATAAAACATATATTTTTTTTGTAGATTTTAGGCTCTGAGGATAATTGATTTGTGAATTCTTTTTATATAGTGCTTGTCTGTTAGCAAAATTTAGATTTCTTGACAAAATAAAAACCTTAGGTATGTTTGACTGTGAGTTCTCAAGTAAAACTGCGGGTTTGGCAGAGTCAGACAGAAATATTGTTTATTCACATGCTTTTATAACTTTATGATTGTTTGCACTTTCTCCTGAGTTTAGTTTAAGAGCTACTTTATACTATTCCAACATCAAATGTTATAGCTCCTTATTTGTTCTGTGTATTTTTTGTGTTAATTGTTTATATTTTGTATCTCTTTAGCCTGATTTTGCTGGTGCAGCAAGGTAAGATAATAATTCCCTTGCTGATTCATTCAAAACTGTGTTATGTACCAAAGCAGGCTCATAACTAAAAGTCTTTGTTGGAGGGTGTGAATTTATGAAAAGAATACATATGAGCCTGCTTGCAGGTGGTACTCTGTGTTATCGTCACTGAAAACCCTCTCCTTTCGGTGGTTGGGCGCCATCATGTATTTTAAGCTGTGTGGTTCCCAGGGGCGAGTGAAAAACGGACGCAGGGCAGGGGGAGAGAAGAGAGAAAAAATCCCTGCACTTATACCTGTGATTCACATATCTGCTCCCAACTAATAATGACTTCCGGTGGTCTTGTCACGTATTTTCCTTGAGCTAATTATAACCGAGAATTGTTTTCCTTTGCTTTAATCTG
Source organism: Nematostella vectensis (assembly GCF_932526225.1). Classification (NCBI taxonomy): domain Eukaryota; kingdom Metazoa; phylum Cnidaria; class Anthozoa; order Actiniaria; family Edwardsiidae; genus Nematostella; species Nematostella vectensis. Next base: position 8,132,077 of record NC_064039.1, read on the forward strand.
TTAAATGTTCAATCAAAACCAAAACAAGGTTCACAGGGGAGTTTTGCGCGGACACAGAGAATTATTGCCACATAAAAGCGAACAAATCGAACCAAGAGTGTAGATTCTGCAAAACAAAATTATCTCTACTACAGCAACTAAAAATGAATCATCTCTCTCTACCGATAATTTATTTCAAATCTCTAAGCTGCAAATTATAAACAATCAGAATCCGAATGAAAACCTGCAAGTCAGCTGTGAGATTGGTTTGAAAGTTCTGTGCTTTAGTCTCCCAGGCTGTCAGACAGAATTTGTAAGCTTTGCACCCGCAGTTTACGGAGACATTTAAAAGCTTTATAAGGTGGAACCAACTTCAGCGAAAGAATATAGAAGCTCCTCAAGCCCAATCCTCAAAATCGATTGGAAGCATACATCGGATTCAATTCTCCCCCTGCAAGATTCAAGAAACAATTGCTTACTACAACTTCTCTGGAGAGGTGTCCTACCTCTAATGCTAAGAAATCCACAGGGGTGATAATGTCTTTGGGTTTTGGAGGCGAAACAGCCATCAAGCATCTAAATATCAAGGATCTTATCGAATGGCAGAAACAAGAATCTGCGACCAGAACTGTTTATCTCTTAGCAAAAAAAGTTCTCTAAGCTCTCTAAGCAGAACTTAGAGAGTTTTTGGAGATTCTGCTCTCAAAATCTCCAGCGCTCCACGTAGGGCATTTTCTAATTCGAAGTTTGTTTGGGTAATGTGCGACCTTTCAGGAGCTACTGCTTCTCATCGTAGCATCCCATTGTTTCTTGACCAATCACAAACCCCCAATCCGCTGGTGGATGGGATTCAAAGTTTGTCTTGAGAATGACAGGTTTTAGTGCAGGTGGTTTTTTCACTCTTCTTTCTCCTTTCCCCCCTGCCCTGCGCTCGTTTTTGCACTCGCCCCCAGGAACCACACTGCTTAAAATTCAAGATGGAGCCCCATCACTGGCAAGGGTTTTAAACAAAAATAACACAGAGCACCACCTGCAAGCAGGCTATATAAATTCAGTTTTGCTCGATAAAGAGTTGAGTGAGGAGGTACAATCACTGATTCTTTACTGCCAGGTTTTCCGATTTTCTGTCCAATATCTTGATAATGTACTGTCTTTTTCCATTAGAATGGACCATGCGCTGTTGGCCCAGTACCAAGCAAGGCCAGGTATGAACTACATGCAAGGTAAACATGTTTACTGTTGACTGCAATTGGTGAATTCTTATCATCACGAATGGGTTTTGGAGGTGTCAGTGATTTGTCTAATCATCACAAATGGGTGTACTGGAAGATATTGGTAACACACCTTGTCATCACAAATGGGTGTACTGGAAGATATTGGTAACACACCTTGTCATCACAAATGGGTGTACTGTAAGATATTGGTAACACACCTTGTCATCACAAATGGGTGTACTGGAAGATATTGGTAACACCTTGTCATCACAAATGGGTGTACTGGAAGATATTGGTAACACACCTTTGTCATCACAAATGGGTGTAGAGAGGTGTCAGTGATTTGTCTGATCATCACGAATGGGTGTACTGTAAGATACAGGTGTAGATGTAAGGAAGTGTCAGTGATTGACCTCATCATCGAAAATGGGGGAGGTATTGATGATTCACCTTATCATAGCTAATGGGTGTAAGGAGATGTTGATGATTCACCTCATCATCGCAAATGGGTTAAAGAGATGTTGATGATTCACCTCATCATCGCAAATGGGTTAAAGAGATGTTGATGATTCACCTCATCATCGCAAATGGGTTAAGGAGATGTTGATGATTCACCTCATCATCGCAAATGGGTTAAAGAGATGTTGATGATTCACCTCATCATCGCAAATGGGTTAAAGAGATGTTGATGATTCACCTCATCATCGCAAATGGGTTAAAGAGATGTTGATGATTCACCTCATCATTGCAAATGGGTTAAAGAGATGTTGATGATTCACCTCATCACAAATGGGTGTAAGGAGATGTTGATGATTCACCTAATCATTGCAAATGGGTTAAAGAGGTGTTGATGATTCACCTCATCACAAATGGGTGTAAGGAAATGTTGATGCTTCACCTCATCATCACAAATGGGTGTTAGGTGTTGCTTCACCTCATCATTACAAATGGTTCCAAGGAGATGTTGATGATCCGCCATGTTGGATGTTGCAATAGGATAGTTTGCAAGGATAACTGTGCTTATTATTGTGCTTTGTTGACATCCCTCTTTCTCTAAATAATATTTCTATTTACACTCTATCAATACTTTAAGGGTTTTATAACTGATCAAGCTTGCAGCACCTTTATATGGTCTTACCACTTGGTCATGGACTCGGTCCATTTCTAATATCATTTGATGACCCTTCGTTAGCAGTTATTACTAATTTTCTTGCTTTCTAGATTTTGCTACTTCCTACGAGAATTATAACCAATTAATAGATCCAATTAATTATCATCATTCCCCAACGATTTTTTCTGCCCTTATGGCTCAATTTCTTGCAGGTGATGACTATGCAGAATCAATGAAGCGCAACCAAGCACTTGCCAGCACTGCCATCAAGAGGGCCATGTCAGACGCGAATGCAGGTGACTACGAGAGCGGCATAGAGACCCTGGTGACGGCAGTGTCGCTCATCAAGCAGTCCGTCTCCGCAAATGAAGAGAGCTGCCTTGTGCTTGTTCAAAGCCTGCAGAGCTGCCTGCAGGGCCTGGAGTCTCAGCTGCTTGAGAGAAGGTAAGAAACGCCCACATAGCTGCTTTCAGGTTCTATAGTCCCAGCTGCTCAGAAGGTAAGAAATGCCTACAAAGATGACTGCAGGGCCTAGAGTCCCAGATGCTTGGGAGAAGGTAAGAAATGCCTACAAAGCTGCCTGCTGCAGGGCCATGAGTCCCAGCTGCTTGGGAGAAGGTAAGAAATGCTGCAAAGCTGCCTGCAGGGCCTAGAGTCCCAGCTGCTTGGGAGAAGGTAAGAAATGCATACAAAGCTGCCTGCTGCAGGGCCTAGAGTCCCAGCTGCTTGGGAGAAGGTAAGAAATGCTGCAAAGCTGCCTGCAGGGCCTAGAGTCCCAGCTGCTTGGGAGAAGGTAAGAAATGCTGCAAAGCTGCCTGCAGGGCCATGAGTCCCAGCTGCTTGGGAGAAGGTAAGAAATGCCTACAAAGCTGCCTGCTGCAGGGCCTAGAGTCCCAGCCGCTTGGGAGAAGGTAAGAAATGCTGCAAAGCTGCCTGCAGGGCCTAGAGTCCCAGCTGCTTGGGAGAAGGTAAGAAATGCCTACAAAGCTGCCTGCTGCAGGGCCTGGAGTCCCAGCTGCTTGGGAGAAGGTAAGAAATGCCTACAAAGCTGCCTGCAGGGCCTAGAGCCCCAGCAGCCAAAGAAAAGATACGTGACCTCTTAACAGATGCTTTCGCACCACACTTGAGGGAAAAATACACGTTGCTGCACACTAAAAACTTTTATGTTTGACAACTTTAGACGCCAGTGTTGAAAAGTGCTCAATACTCTGTTGGAAATCCATTGGGTAACAACTCAGAAATTTATTTTTCGTGTCATTGAGACAGGTAGAGTTTTATACTCAGACTAATTTGATCCAAATAAATTTAACCACACGTGTGATGTTTTTTTAGTCATCGCAAAGATCGCGACGACGACGACAGAGAGAGAAGACACCGGCGACGCCGATCCAGGTCGCGATCACGTGACCGCCGCTCGAGATCACGTGAACGGCGGTCCAGATCACGTGAACGCCACCGCAGTAGACGCGAGAGGTCGGAGCGCAGTCGGGAATAGAGTTAGAGATCGGAGTGCATTTGCAAGCAGGTTGCGGGATAGGAAGTAAGCCGGGAGTAGGCTAAGAGATCGGAGCGCATTCGGGTATTATACAGAGATCGGAGTGTTCGCGGTTTGATCGTAGAAGTGGTTAAGTCTATTTGGAAAGTCAATGCATAACTTAACTTAATATGATGGAAATATTTTTTGACAGAGAGTATTCCGAACCTTAGCAAGCATTCAAAATGGATCATCCGATTCCCGAGTCTACTTTCTGTCGTTTTAAACACCTATTGTGGTAAAAGGCCGTAAAAGCGACGTGTAAATAACATTTTTTCATTTTTCTGTTTCTTTCCTTAACTTTCTTTCGCTTCTTTGTTGTTTTTTCATTCTCCTCGACGTGTAAATTAAGGTTTAGTTAATTGAGACCTCGTCATTTTAGCGTTGTGTACGTAACTTATCTAATAGTCTCAAAAGTGTAAAATAAACCTTTTTTTAAGAAGCGTTATGTTGGTTGACTCAACGTTCATGTTACTATGTGACTGGGTCAAAGAAATAACATTTCCAGGTTTGTTGGTTTGCGATATTAGTGATATTCCCCTGATGGTACCCGTCAAAAATGTCTCAGGACCATGATTAAGTTATGGGAGAAGCGGTAAGCGGCCGCGAACATTTGGCCTTCATTGCCGCGGGGGGAGGGAAGGGGCATGATGGGACGCGAAGTAAAAGATTCCCGAAACGTAAAAAAACACAGTATCCACCTATTTCAATAAACGCTGTCAGCGCGAATGGCAATTGCCAAATGGCAGTTCTACGACCGAAAGGTAAAAATAAAGGTCATAAATAAACTCCAGCGATGCCATAAACATGTATTAATTACATTAAATGGATAGTCGTATGTTTTATTTATATTTTTCTGAATTTGGAACAAATATTTTGGGATCCATGGGTCCTTACGGTCGGAGAACTGCCATTTGCACTGACGTTTTTTGAAAAAGGTGTATAGGCTCACCTTGCGACCACATGAAAACGTGATCGTACGGTCAAATTAGCTGCCATAGAAAAAAGTCATTTCGACAATCTTATTTCTCCAACTTGCACTCTTATTTGCTATCTTTGTATGGGGTGGTACACTAAGCTTTACACGCGCATACAAGGACGACGATATAAGAAGAAATGTGTCCGCGAGTTGCAATGGAATAACCGATATACTAGGTAGCGAGAGCAAACTTCCGCGTCCTCAATTGACCGTCGTGGCTTGGGGCAAACCGGCTGAAATGTATCAGACCGAATGGATCTATTGAATAGGAGACTTGCGCTAAGAGATCACGTGGCAAACTAGCGCGTGCTCATCAGGGTTTTAGCGACAAAATAGCAGGGGTGGATTTCCACCTCCCTTTTTGAGCAAAAAGAATTGAAAAATTTATTTTTTGAAGAGAATTAATGTCTATGGGACGGGAGGTACCGTCAATTTTCCTTCGCCTGCTTGACTTTGCAGACGCGACAAATCCAATTCAGCGTGTAGTATTGTAAGATCTATGTAGTGACGTACCAAAAACCACTGTATCAGTTATAAGTCGTCTATCCGGCCATTATTTACCCCCCATTTGCAAATCCTGGAGCCGCCCCTGAACAGCAACAAAAAGCAACTTATTTAGCGCTTACAATAAAAGCCATAGTCTTTTTTTCAGAAAGGGTTTAGTCTCATTTACAAGAAAAAAATAATTTCGTCGTTCTTTGGTGTGACGGGCGCAGTCATTTCTGATTTTGTTTGTTTGACTATTTTGTTTTTTTAAATTGCTACCCAGGGAGATCACGTGATTTCTTAGCGCAAGTCCCCTTTTATGAATCATTATTTTCTGCTGTCGTCTCCCAAGTTGTCGTCGTCGTTGCTTGCGCGCGAACTCCAAATATGCTAGTTGCTTTCTGTTACAGAGATAATAATATACATGCAACGATTTCTCGGTTCTGATTGGCCGAGAGCAGTGCAATTTTCATGTAATACCAGTGCAATTATATACGAAGTCAAAATCCACGAAAACTGTTATATTCTTACACTATAGATACTGTATAATGCAAATATCGGGTAAAAAAAGCGAGTGCCCTGCGGGCTTATGCAATTATGTATTCTGTAGTTTTCATGTACCCCAACTGATTATTCAGAAGAATAAAGAAATGATGGACGTGACAGCCTGTTCCGTCGGTTTACTTGACCAGCGGTGACAGGTAAAGCAGTAGCTATGACTCGTATGTAAATAGCAAATCCACCTGCCGTTCTTGTCTCACTTGTTGTTTGCGGAATATTTACTCTATTTGACATAATCGCACATTGATCCTACTTCTTTTAAGCTGTATAAATAAGCGGCTTTTCAGTGCAAGTCCATACAGCCATCTATCATATTGACTGAAAGCAATTTCCGCTTATAATAGTTTGCGACGAAAATGAACTCGCCATCGCATTCATTTTTTTCGCGGCATATATGCGTTCATTGTGTATACGAAATAAAATTGTGACCACTTAGTTGATTGAAATTGCTTTTTATATTGTATGATGCGCGGGTGAATGAGTGTGGTCTTCGATGATTTTATAAACAAATTTATGCCTATTCAATATCTCGGATGTGACACATACTAGGTTTCCATTGAATACTGCCTGAATACATTATCAGCACTTTATGTTCGGTTACTTAGAGACACGATACTCCAATAACAACCATTGCAGCACCAAGCTAGTTGAATTTCGTGAAGCGAAACCGAACTGACAACTTCCTGCACGGCGACATGACTTCTTCTGTGGTGAATGGCGGCCAAGTGTACGAACTCTCAAAGCATCTAAATTGCTCTCTCTGTCATCGACTAATCCGAGGTCCAAAGCTTTTACCGTGCCTTCATTCATTCTGTTTGGCTTGCCTTGAGGACTTAGTAACTGAAAACGACGTTGGTTTTAACTGCCCCCAGTGCCACACGGAGGCGAAAGTATCCAAAGCGGCGCTGCGCGGACTTCCTACAAACTTTTTCCTGGATAACATGCTTGATATTGCTCTTATGAACTCGAGTGACTCCAAACCTGTTCCTTGTACTAACTGCGATTTGAATGCGACTGCAAATTCCAGGTGCTTGGACTGTGGAGAATTCCTGTGCGTTGATTGCTATAACGTTCATAAGAGAATCCGCCAGACAAAGGAGCACAGAATAATGACTATTTCCGAATTGTTGGCAAGTAATACAGAGGAAATATTAAGTCGAGTAGCTTACTGTAATACCCACACAACAGAGCCACTAAAATATTACTGCGAGTCGTGTAATTTAGCGGCATGTCGTGATTGTCTGATTATTGAGCACAGAGAACATAAGTACAACTATATCAAGGACGCTAAAAAGGTAAAAAAGCAGAAAGCTACCTTGGAAAATCTATTAGAGGGAACAGTAGTCCAGATACCGCTCGTGGAAAAGGCTGCCGCAGATATTCGTCATATGCACGATATGCTACACGGCAAACTAGCCACCGTCAAGTCCGAAATTCGTGAAACTTCTCTTCGTCTCATAAAAGTGATTAAAGATAGAGAGCAAACGCTTCTTGCGGAAGCCGATGAGATATATGAAAGTAAGTCGACTGTTTTAGAAAAACAGCGCGAAAACTTAGAGTTACAGTTAATGAGACTCAAAACAGCATCCGAGTTTTCCCAACAAGTTATGAAATTTGCAAATGAAGTGGAGTTTCTATCTCTTAAAGAGCCCATAATAGAGAGACTGAATACATTATGTGAGTCCCATCCAGTAACGAGACCCAGAGAAAATGAGATTTTGAAGTACGATGTCGATCTGATTGATTCGGAAACGACCGTAGCGCGCGCTCTAGGCAAAGTGAAAACCTATGTTCCACAGTCAAGCGGTGTGCCAGCCAACAATCATGATATAACGAATGGAAATAAAGTCGACAAAAGTAATCCTGCAGGAACTCTAGGAGATGTTATCAGTGTGGAGATAAAAGACGTGCGTGGGACGCTTGTTTACCCCGAAATTGTACATCTCGGTAAGCAACCAGTCATAAGATACTCGTTATGTCCTATTTTGCTTTATGTTATATTCTTTTTTTTTTTTCCTTTCGTTACACACATTCACAAACACAGTAAAGGCCAAAGCCTGGCTCTTTCTTTTATCGGTCTTTTTTTACACTGCTTTTTTCTAAAATATTCTTATCGGGCCTGGTAATTTGAAACAACTCCTGCTGATAGGGTCTGGGCCGGTTTTTCAAGATGGCGGTCAGAAAAATCTTAGTAAACAAGAGCTCCTGCAAGTTTACGTGGATATTTTCGACTTACACTGTTCTTAGTTCTACTTACGGGTTACAAAGAAGAAGAGGGTAAAGAGTAAAAAGAAGTAGGGCTCGTGATAATGGTATGTTCTATGTTAATTCTCAGACGAGAGGCAAGCCTGCGTACGCTACACCCCGACATCTGAAGGGATTCTCGATTTGAACGTATTCTCCCGCGGTGAGTTACTCAGCGGGTTCCCAATCGAGATCACCTATGTACGTGGCCGAGCAGTCAGCCTAAGCGACCCAGTCCCACGTGGTCGTAATGCAAAGCAAGCATTTGTGGGCAGCGGTAGCAGGTTTGGTCGACTTTCGGACCCGCAGGATGTCGCTGTCGATAAGAATGGTCACGTGATCGTCTGCGATTCCAAGAACCATAGGATTCAGGTGAGTTGCTAATGCTTCCATCACCTCATCGTCATTATAATCACCATCACCATTATCATTATCATTATCACTATTTTGACCATAAAACCACATCATTATCCTTAACCTTATCACCTTTATGAACATTACTATTCTAATCAACTACACAATATCAAAATCAAACAGGCTTGAGGATGATCTGCACAAACACGAGCAGTGCGCATGCTGTTTTAACACTCTACACACTTCGTGACCCTCTATTTCGGAGAGAATATACTTTTTTGTATTATTATTTACCATGAACCCGCCTACCATATGTGATGTATATTGGCCACAGGTCTTTGATATGAACAGCAAGTTCCTGTTCCGGTTCGGTTCCCTGGGGCGAGGGGAGGGTCAGCTCCAGTCTCCTAGCGGCGTAGCCGTCACGCCCGACGGGAACATCGTGGTGTCAGACATGATAAACAATAGAATGCAGGTACGTAACATCACATGACCCGTGACACGATATGTGGATGTGTGACATCACATGACAAGTATAACAATAAGGTGCGTGACATATGACTAGTGTCACAATGCAGGTGCGTGACCTCACACGACCGGAAACAAGTGACATCATATAGAAACCAAGAGCAAAGGTACCCCAATAAGCGGACGGTTTTTCCCGGTAGAGTTTTTTTCTTACACGTTTTTTTCTTACACGTGTCACTAATGAGCGGTAAGAAATCAGACCAGAACTGCGAGAAGTTCTTTTAGCGTTGCCCTTTTTTTACTATAGTGCTTAGAACCATTCTCGTTCCCAGAGCCCCTCGAAGGCAAGCAAGAGATAGCGGAACAAAGTCTCTGATCTTAACGCTTCACCGTGAGTCAGTGTGTAAGCGCTTTTTACTGAATATGGCATCACGGGCAAACGTCCCCATCGGTTTCGTGCTCAGACATGCATACATTTATATTTCATTTTACTCATTTAAAACATGCACTTCTTGTTGCAGGTGTTTAGCATAAAGTGGGAGTTTCTAAGAGCTTTTCCTTCTTGTTGCAGTTGTTTTGCATAAAGGGGGAGTTTCTAAGAGCTTTCCCTTCTTGTTGAAGGTGCTTTGCATAAAGGGGAAGTTTCTAAGAGCTTTTCCTTCTTGTTGCAGTTGTTTTTCATAAAGGGGGAGTTTCTAAGAGCTTTTCCTTCTTGTTGCAGGTGTTTAGCATAAAGGGGGAGTTTCTAAGAGCTTTTCCTTCTTGTTGCAGGTGTTTAGCATAAAGGGGGAGTTTCTAAGAGCTTTTCCTTTTTTGTTGCAGGTGTTTAGCATAAAGGGGGAGTTTCAAAGAGCTTTTCCCGAGGACGAGAGCTTGCATCATCCCAGCGGGGTTGCCGTGGATACAGACGGTCGCGTCATTGTAGTCGATCGTGGCAACGCACGTATTGTTATCTACGATAGCAAGGGAAACCATGTCACCAGTTTCGGTAGCCTTGGCAACGGTCGCGGCCAGTTTAACTGCCCATCGCATGTGGCTATCAATAGTAAAGGTCACATCATCGTGTCTGACTTTGGTAATGACAGGATTCAAGTGTTCAGTTCCACTGGAAGCTACATGTTCAGATTTGGGCGGAGCGGCAGAGGGGATGGGGAGTTTAACTGGCCGACTGGAGTGGGCGTGAATAGCCGGGACGAGGTGATTGTAAGTGACTCGTTCAATCACAGGATCCAAATCTTCCGCGCGGATGGAAGCTACCTGAGTCAGTTTGGTAGCGAGGGGAGTAGGGAGGGGGAGTTTAAGAGGCCCGAGGGCGTGGCTGTCGCTCACCAGGGGAGTATAGTCGTTGCCGATTGGGGGAACGATAGGATACAAGTGTTCTAGACGTTTATTTATCTCTAAAAACAACATCTAAGTGTCAAGAAACATGTTTCCCGAAGATGTGTAGTGTGGCAACGCTGATCTTAAACCTACTCACTAAAAGTGTTTGCTTTGTGTTTTCTGTTCTAAATGATCACTTTACATCAACTATAAATAGTGGGGCTCCTGATATCCTCTTGAATACTACTGAATATCATACTTTCTCTGCTACAGAAGTCTTGTCTCTCTCATCAAATATTATGTTAGGAGCAAGTGCTAATGCCGAAGCCTTAGCAGCACCATCTACTAGAACCGTCTTGGGTCCCAAACTCTCTTGTGTCGGGGTCTAATCGGGAGAAACGCTATACGGCCCTTGAAAACAGACATCAGAAATGGGTTTGTTGCAATGGTCACATCGACGAAATTTATGACTATGAATAAGCTTTAATTTAATTTAACAACTATAATAATTGTTTTAGAAAGACATTCACTCACAGGCTAGAAATGCAGCAGAAGAACGCATAACTCCACATTTATTAAAACCGTCGAAAGTAGATGCAGATGTTCATCGTAATAACCTGCACGTAAGATTTACCTTTGACGAACTTAGAGTTGCTGCATCGCTTAGTTTCACAGCTCCACTGCGCGTTTTGACAAGTGCTGCAAGAGTAAATGCATGTTAGATCATATCCCAGAGCCAGATATATAGGGCCAGCTTGAAAAACTTAGAAGTAATAGACAACAGGCCCGTACCGGGATTTTTCTTGGGGGAAGGGGGGGGGGGGGGGGTGCGAAATCCGAAAGAAAATGGACCTAATTTTTCATGGGTGAGGGGAGGGTGAGGGAGTTTCCCATGCAGATGGAAAATCTGCCCACCCCCGAAAGAACGGAAAGGGTTTTTTTTAATTACTTTTGCAGTATTTCCAAGGAACGTTTATTGTCGGATTTGACTACAAAAAGTCTTAAAGCTTATGCTTTATAGTTTTGTCCACAAAAATAGCACGTCTATTGAGAACCGAAAATGGACTTTCGGCCGTTGTGTGTGTGTGGGGGGGTGCGTTCGCATCCCCTGTACCCCCTTAAATACGGGCCTGGACAAGCTCCACGCCTTACCACATCGTGCAACGATCAGGGAGGACAATTCTTTCTCCGCTCAAGAGCTTGTCACCATTATAATGACACGCTGAATAAATAAAAGCATTTCAAAGTTAGCGCACTTCCAGTGGAAAATGAGAACATTATTCAACCAACCTCCCTGTACATCGGACCAGGTGTAAATACCTAACGAAATAAACTGAAACACGTAGGGGCAAGTAGACATACCTGACGAAACCCATCTATCACACACGCGTGGGGCATATTTAAAGTAATTTCATATTTAAAATAACACATTCCTCACACATGCCGTGGCAAGCGGACATATCTGACGAACCCCACCCAACGACAAACCTATTCATCACACACTCAAGGTGCAAGTTGTCATATTCGAAGTAACACGTTTCTCATACGCGCCGGGGCTAGTGGACATACCTGACGTGACACATTCTTCACACGCGCCGGGGCGAGCGAACTTACCTGACGTGACACATTCTTCACACGCGCCGGGGCAAGCGAACTTACCTGACGTGACACATTCTTCACACGCGCCGGGGCAAGCGAACTTACCTGACGTGACACATTCTTCACACGCGCCGGGGCAAGCGAACTTACCTGACGTGACACATTCTTCACACGCGCCGGGGCTAGTGGACATACACAAAGTAACACATTCCTTATACGCTCCAGGGCGAGGGGACATACCTGACGTAACGCATTCCTCACACGCGCCGGGGCGAGGGGACATACACAAAGTAACACATTCCTCCCACGGGCCGGGGCGAACGGACATACCTGACGAATAGTCTTCGGGACAGACAGGACAGCAGTGACCTTTGATTCTGAACGGATTCTGACAGCGCCTGCTCTCACAAGTAACCGCTGAGCAGTTTCCGTGGCCCCCTTTATGGCATTCACAATGCGCACAATCGCTGAGTTGCCACACTGACCATAACTTCCCAGGTGCATCTTAAGCATCATCATAACATGCGGGTTTTTCTAGAACAAGATGTGTTAGTAGTTAGTAGTAGTGGCGAGTCGTAACATAGAGAATCACAAACTTATCAACCTTTTCTTGTATAAATAGAATTGAGATACAGGATAATTTTAACATTTAAATCTGGAGTTTTCACAATTCGGCATTTGCGAGTCCTGCATAAAATGCCACTAGATTTTTTACTGAATGGTGTTGTAATTAAAATTACGGACGCAATGGCTCTAGCTCGCTGCAGCGCTGATGAATTCAATCTCATAAACTGGGTCCTTTTTTATAAATCAGGCTAATTGAAACTTGTCATCTGTTGAGGTACCTGAAAGTTGTCTGAAGCCATGGGTGGGGTCTACTGTGCATGACCAGCGTCTATTGTGGCAGGTGCTAAAACATAAGACGGAATAGATCACGTGACAACACAGAATATTAAACTCTGAAGAAACGTCAACCTCACAGAAGGATATAATCCAGTGTGATAGATGAATACTATAAGGAATACTGCCTGAATTGATCACGAATCATGTGCAATTGGATTTCAGCTAGGTAAACCACGCGGTACAGCCCAACGGCGGGGAAGCCAAGTCAGGCATAACCCATAACATAAAACTTAACTACTTATCGGCGTGTAATAAGCATTTTTTGTTGCAAGTTGAGAAGTTGACCTTAAATAGCTGAAAAACTTACCATATCGAACGGTGATCTTGTAACACTATCATTTCGCCATCGAAATATGTCGCTTTGTTGAATTCACACCCTAGAAAATCACATGGAGTTTCTTAAGATATAGCACATTATAATCAGAGTTGACATTCGCTTTCCCCTGTCATGCTGCATGTCCAGTGTTGATAACATACTCGTCCAGTATGTATAACATACCTCTTCCCCTGTCATCCTGCGTGTCCAGTGTGTATAACATACCCTTTTCCCAGTCATCCTGCATGTCCAGTGTGTTTAACATTCCCTTTTCCCAGTCATCCTGCATGTCCAGTGTGTATAACATACCCTTTTCCCAGTCATCCTGCATGTCCAGTGTGTATAACATACCCTTTTCCCAGTCATCCTGCATGTCCAGTGTGTATAACATTCCCTTTTCCCAGTCAACCTAGATGTCCAGTGTGTATAACATACCCTTTTCCCAGTCATCCTGCATGTCCAGTATGTATAACATACCCCTTTCCCAATCATCCTGCATGTCCAGTGTGTATAACATACCCTTTTCCCAGTCATCCTGCATATCCAGTGTGTATAACATACCCTTTTCCCAGTCATCCTGCATGTCCAGTGTGTATAACATACCCTTTTCCCAGTCAACCTAGATGTCCAGTGTGTATAACATACCCTTTTCCCAGTCATCCTGCATGTCCAGTGTGTATAACATACCCTTTTCCCAATCCTCCTGCTTACAGAACGAACAGCACCTGTCCTCTACGTGTTTACTGTCAGCGCATGTCATGTTATTGCACTGCATGCTGGAACATTTCATACGACCGCCTGCGCCACAGGTGCATACATTACACGCGAAAACATCCTGTACCCAGATCTCCCCTCTCCGATAGCTCTTCTTTTTCACTGGATCACTGCATAGATCAGCATCTATGTCAAATCATAAGGCTTTTGTCTATTACATAGTCGCTAAGCTCTTCATATATATATATCATAACTTAACAAAACCTTACAACGGCCACACAGAACGACAAAAAAGGCAAAAGGAGTTGATATAAAATCAGCGACAATAACAATAACCGCATTATCCTCGAGAGACATGTGGCCAAAATTAATCAGGCGGCTCACTTACCTTTTTCACACCTTCTAATTGGCATGGCTCCTATTCCCACTTGGTAAGGGCCCGACTCGCCCGGCACGCACTTCAGACCAGGAGCACATCTTTTGACCTCACTATCATTGCCGACATTATCACACTTCTGACCAATCGTGCTCATACACTCATCACAACACCCACACTCATCTTTGACAACCGTCCCGACACACACCCTGACGGGAGGGCATGCCACGAGGGGGACTATCTCGCAGTCTTTTCCGTCTTTACACCGCAATTCATTACAAGGTTTGCACTGATTTCGAGCATGTGCGGATGTGACACAGGTGAGCAGTATAAGCCCGGTGACAAGAATGTGATATCTCATCCCTGAAAAAATAAGTGAGATTCAAGCCAGTAGCCAGGGAGAGGTGGGGGGGGGGAGGGGGGGTCAGAAATCCTGTCCCCCACACGAATGGATTTAAGGTAAATTAAAGAACTATTGCGAGCTAGGAGGAACTACCAAGAAAATGTTCCGCTAAATGAGTAAACGAACCCCCCCCCCCCCCCCCCCCCCACGCTCAAAACTCTTGGCTACGGGCAATCAGTATGTAAGGATAAGGTGCCCGTTAACCAGAACTGAATAGGGGACCCCGAATCCGCCGATCCTCTTTTTTTCTCTCAAAAATCCGCCGATCCGCACAAAGTGTTTAGCTTCAATCCGAATCCGCGACGCATGATGGAGAAAATATTCGATAATAAAAAAATCATATACGTCATCATGTTTTACTATGTCAGGAATCGGCAAAAAACGCAGTCACGATTATAGGAATCCAAAATCCGTGATCCGGTGCGAATCTGCTCTATTTTTTAAATACGCAATCCGCGTGCCATTTTAGGCCGGACCCGAAAACCTATTCCACCCTCCCCCTTTACACTCATTACGATTTTAACAGTTTAATAAGCATCCTCTTTCGCTGCAACTGCAAGATATTTATTATATCACCAAAAATAGAAAATAAAGAAACTTATCCTAGAGACAAGGGAGACAAGGAGCGCTGTTTTGTAAGGTGTGAAAGTAATTATGTAAGAGCAATTTACACCATTGAGAGATGTAAAATAACAATGGGTCAAACTGTAATACATGTTCGCGTCGCTTAAGTATCGAGACAGCCAGACAGATTTTACACTTGGTGCACGATTTTGTTTCATCGTACCGAGAATATCTTTACTGGAACCGGCATCGTTGCATATCGCTGAATCGATGTCCTACTGTAATTGTAATAGACCTAATTATAGAGCATAATGTTCGACTGTTGTGTCAACGTGGCTATCTCCCAGAGGGTGCAATCAATACATTCGGAGTAAGGGTCAAACTCCTTAAACACTGGATAGTTCGAAAAGAGAAAGTGACAGAAAATAGAAACCAGCCGTTTATTGCGCACAATCCTTTGAATGAATGTACTAGCGTTCTAAGGCAATGATCGAAGCAAAGCCGCGGTAAAAGTGATAGGGATGCTCGTCGGGAAATTCGAAAAATACCCCTGAAAATACCTGCACGCCAAAAATTGCTTCCCTTAAAACCCCATAACCCATAACATAAAACTACTCCTTAACTTCTGGTAGAAAGCCCCCCTCCACCACGAACATTAGTCCTGATAAATGGATTATCGCAAAACCGGATTGTTCATAACTGTTAAAAGCTTAGTTATGTTCTGTTTTATAATAAACGACATACTTGCCTTTAGAGTTCAATTCTTAAAGACACTAGAAAAAAAACAACAAACTTGAGACCATTAAAAGACCCTCTTAAATGAAGTGCAACTTTTTTAAAGAGAACAGACGTAAGACAGCTTCTGAGTTATTATACCTCGGCTTTCAGCCAGCGATTTACGCCTTTAGCGCACATGGGATTTTTCTTCATAGTGAAACCTGCGGTTTACGATTTTATGTTGCAAAGTAATTAAAGAACAATGTCTTTCTATAATGGTACAAACTCAGTTACCCCCAAGTGCTTAATTGTGCTATTTTTGTGGCTAAGTGGTGTTTATGTCTTAGTTACGCTAACAACCACTATAATCGATGATATACACGCTTACAATAATACTGCTTCAGGGTGGTGGCACGACTCACCTCTAGAATATCACTGACACACTACCAGTATTACAATCTTCTTGTCTTCTAAATTTTTGGCACAAAGCTCTCTTCAAATCTAACACAAGGCGAACAGACAAATCGAGACACTCGCTGGAAGGAATGCAACCGAGATTCTCTTTGGCCCTCAGCGCTAGACCCTTGAGTGCTGTCAGAATAGATGATAGCTCACAGACTTCAGCGATAGTCACCTCTCAGACCTTTACATGACGTTGATACCAGTGGGGAGATCAAAGCAACGAGTATGTTAGGGAATCAATGTGTAATCGATGTGAGATGAATTGGATGGGAAATGAATTACGTGCGGGAAATGAATTAAGGGTGGGAGATGAATTAAGGATGTGATATAACTGCGAAAAGGATTTGATATAACTGTGAAAGGATGATATAAATGTGATATAACTGAGAAAAGGATGTAATATAATTATGTGAAAATGTGATAGAACTGTAAAAAAGGTTGTGATATAAATGTAAAAAGGATGTGATATAAATGAGAAAAAGATGTGATATAAATGAGAAAAAGATGTGATATAAATGTGAAAAGAGTGTGATATAATTTTGTAAAGGATGTGATATAAATGTGAAAAAGATAATGTGAAAGGATGTGATATAAATGTGAGATCAATCTGAAAAAGGAGGCGAGATTAATTTAAGGATCGATGGTGTTGAGAGGGTATGGTTGAGGTCAAGGGTGTAAAATGACCGCCGTTTAGAAGCCAAAATTTTATACTCCTATTAGTCAATGTAAAGACTTTTAATTCCCAATCCTTTCCTCGCACCGTTAACGACGATGCAAACGCACACCCTCTTGGATCCATATATGCGTCCCTAAGGCTAAGTTCAAACGTTGTATTACCCAAGACTTAGAGCCGTATTCAATGCAAATGAATCAAGTCGATTGTTTCATCTTCATTTGCATTAATTCGCATTGAATACGGCTCATGGGTAATACGTTTGAACTTATCCTTATTCTGCTATATTTTTTACAGTTTTACACGGGTTTTCAACCTGAATCGCAACCACGTCCCCCATTGACTCTGTACTTTCTGATTTTCTTTTATTCTGCTATATTTTTAGTTTTACACGGGTTTGTTGCACTGGAACAACAGTAATGAATTTCACTTTTATAATGTGACGCGGTCCGCGTTTAAAGAGTGTCAATCTTTTTATAATACAATATTTATTTAGGCGCTTTTATTGTTTTGTTGTTTTTATTACTAGATCAAAGATCGTTATAATGACACATGACTTAGCGAGTGACATTGCAATCTGCTTTGGCACACGTGCGACCTTTATCGTCCAGGCGCCCGTTTCTCGAAACACCTGAGAATTCTAGGGCCCGAAAACTTTATTTTGCGTTTTTGCCCCAAATTTCGCATGTTTTCCTTTTAGAGAACAGCTTTCATGTTATAGAAAAATTTGAACTTTCTCTTGGTTCTTATCTCAAATAATTACGCTCAATAGGGCTATTTTTGAAGTTTTGTTTAAGCCAAAAAGTTACCCGAAAAGTCTCGGGTGACTGCGAGGTCCCGAAAACTTTCTATATATTTAAGCCATGTGAATTTCGGGCCCGAGAAATTCGGGAAAGATCAAAATCTATAAAACCAGAAAGAGGATTATCCTTCACATGAATCTTTGTGGTAAATACGAATTTGACGATATTTCAACACATTTAGATACCATAAATTTTATAGGATATAGCCCGCTTTTAAAATTTAAGAAATAAAACGTTTTCGGCCCGAGAATTCTCGGGTGTTTCGAGAAACGAGCACGAGGGCCGGCTTCCTAGAAAGAAGGTTAACGCTAATCCAGGGATGAATACCCTTTTTATCCAATTAAATGATAGCCGTATTTATCGCTACGTGAGCGCTAACCTGCTTTCTAGAAACCGGACCCTGGTTCTTGGCCCGTCAAGTGCTCTCGACATAAGTGAATACCGAGGGATATAAAGTTCACAACTGCGAGTAACTTATGAACTCTTTAAGAACAGGTGGAAGAGGCAGGTCGCAAATCTTGAAGACTCGACGTTTCCCGAGCCGTCGTCTTATTGAGAGTCGACACAAATGCGTCAAGCGCCGAGGTGTGTTGCATATCCTCCTCACCTCCCCCCACCGTACGTCATCTCGACGACATTCGCAAAATTCTCGGATGTCACGGTTATTGGCCTCGAACTGAAGCAAAAGTTTGAGGAGTTCTGGGGTGGCTACCTTCTGCGGGATGGCAGGATTGACCAGGGCTCCATACGGGTACTGGAACAAGATTTCCGTGGTGGCAGCGGCCTTGAGAAGAACCTTGATGCACTCAAGCTGAGCTTCCTTACTCTTGTGCATCGACATTATCCCACAACGGAACTTGATCACCGCAATGTTGAGCGCCGCGTTGTGCCCTCGATCAATAAAGTCCACATCTGCTCCGCCTCTTATAAGCAGCTTTAGGTTCTCCTGACAAAAGTTTTTCGCCGCAAGGATAAGAGGTGAAGCGTATGTGGCTTTGTTTGGGTCAGCGCCGTGTGCAAGTAGTAATTTGACGCAATGAATGTGATCTCCCTCGACAGCGCCCATCAATACGGTCTTCTCTAACGTTCCATTCTCATTGTATACAAAGTTAGGATCGCTTCCCCTGCGGAGTAGTTCTTTACAGCAGGTGTAGTTCCCGTCTTGTGCCGCTAGCACCAAAGGTGTCTCTCTCGTGCCCTTGATCTCAGGCTCAAGCTCAGCGCCGGCGTCTAGCAACTCACGAAGGCACTCCACGTTATCGCTATTTGCCGCCAAGTGGAGCGCACTGATATTTTCCACAGTTTTGGTATTCACGCAAGCTCCTTTCCGTATAAGTAACTGTAAGCATTCAAGACAACCCCTTTCAGATGCCGTATGTACAGCCGTGCCTCCATCACTCGTGGCTAAATCAAGCATAGCACCAGACTCGATTAAAGCCTCGACACAGTTTGTATTCCCTTCTTGGGCCGCTATGAAGAGCGCTGAGGCTCCGTCAATGGTGCAGAAGTTCAAATTTGCTTTATGTTTGATTAAGGCTTTAAGGCAATCTACTTTTCCATACTGGGCCGCTGTAAATAAGGGTGTGGCACCATCAGTGTTAGTGATGTCGACCTTTGCTCCTGCACCTAGTAGGCCCTCAGTGGAAAGTTCGTCGCCAACATAAGCGGCTTCATGAAGAGCAGTCCACCCACCAGCATCTTGGCTATCGGGGCTCATGCCTTGCTCTATGCAAATCTTAAAACAGCAACAAAGAAAGCATGTTAAACCAAGTTAGAATCAAGCATACAGTAAGTTTAAAAAGTGACAACTTTTGTAAAACATGGTGCAGTTACAAAAATATTAGATAGTTTTTAACACAATGGAGGAGGGGGAGCCATGTCATGGTCATATTCAACTTATTAATTTTAGTATTTTAAATCTACTAAATATTAATTAAAAACTGAAGAAGTCCTAAATACTCTGCAAGAGTTTGAAACATGCATGTTGGGAAGAAAATATCTAATATGGCAAGTTTTCATCAACATTGCTGTTTATTTTCAAAAAGTATGAGTCTATTATAAAAAGTATATTGAAATATACTTTGGTTCAAACAATTAGTGTCATGGTAAGATTTTTTTCTTCCAAACCAGGCGCGTACCCAGGATTGGCTGAGGGGGGTGCGCAGTCATAGGTATCATATGATAAAATCATAGTATTTGAAGATTTCTTAATAAGCAATTAACCTATTTTTTGTCACCAAGGGAGGTGCACGCGCACCCTTCGCATCCCCCTGTGTAAGTGCCTGTAAACTTCATCAACTACTGAATGCAACATGATACGAATGCAACAACATTACCATTCTTGTAGGTTACCTCCAACAATGCCGCACCAGTTTCACTTATGGTATCTACAAATGTTATCTAAAATAAATACCTTAAGACATTCCTGGTTTCCCCCTTTGACAGCAGCTACAAGTGTACTAACAAGCTCATTACTCTGTATCATGATATCAGCATCATTCATCAGTAGACTTCTCATGATATGTGCATGACCGTGAAGTGATGCCAGGAATATTGGGGTCTCGCCATTATATGTTTTGGTATTCTTAAAGTTTCTACATCCTTGTTTCAGTAGAATACCTAAGCATTTGGTATGGCCGCCACAGGCAGCTTCATGAATTGGAAACCACCCTCTGTTATCTGGAACATCCCATGGGGAACCTGTGGTTTGAATCATTAACAAATTAAGAGTTGAAATCAAAGCTTACCAGGGTCCATGGTTTGATCTGCTAATGTGCAGAAAAACAAAATAGCATTTTTTTTTTCTTAAAAAAGCACAATTTACCAATCAAAAATGTCAGGCAAAGAGCATTGGGCAACAAAACCTCTAGCCTCATTTTCTTATTGAAAAGTGACAAGTTTCTTCTAGTTTGAAAAATGTTCTTGAAAATGGTTGCAGGGGCCTGTACAGGACCTGAAATAATCCAGGCCCCGAAATGATCCCAGCACCGGCGGAAATGATCCCCCAAAAGTCTGCCAACTAATCAAATGCAACCCTGCACCCAGGTTGTCAAGGCACCAAAAATAAACAAACATACAAAAAAATAACCAAAAAACATATTGCTTCCATACAAAATCTTATGTCTTATCTTTGGAGTCTTTCTTTTTTGGCTTATTATGTAAAATGTTATTGTAAATTTCCTGATACTTACACAAATATATCATATCTCCATACAAGCCAATCCTTTAACTTTCCATTTGTTTACCATTACTGCAATTCCTTTGGGAATCGTTTCAGGGACTCCTGGGAATCGTTTTGGCTCCCAGGATCAGTTGGGCGACTTTAAAGGATCATTTTGTGTTCTGGGATCGTTTTAGGTCCTGGAATCCTTACAGGTCCTGTACAGGCCAATTTTGTGTAGCCTTAATGTGTAACATAATTTTGTTTCACTTCATTACAGCACGACCAATAAAACCATGAACCAAAATGTTTCGACCAACTACTCATGACACATTCAAACAGTCAACTAGAAACATGTCTTTACAAGTCTCAGTGTCTTAATTTTGCATCTGATTAGTCAGAAGACAATAGACATTCCACAAATATTTTAGGTGTTCTATTGGTTGAACTGTAATGCCTGGTTCTTTAGAAATTAAGGAGTGACGTTCTTTTTAGAACAATTTGAAACTGACACTGTGACGAGTAAGACTCTTTAACTTACTACGTAAGCTTACTTAAGTTATAAACTTACTTTTTTTTTTTCTGTTATCATAGCTAAAATATAGTATGCACGCTCTGATTAAATCTACCCTCTGTATATAACCTAAATCGTAGAAAATTGGTTCCTTCCTGCCCACTAGACTTGGTTAAGGTATAAAAAGGAACACTTTGTATAGTTGTTATATCCATACTAAATTCCCACAGATGTTTTTTCGCTTCTCTCCTCGTAGGAAGAAGTGGCGGCTCTTACCTTCTCCCAGTAGCCGCTCCAATTCTTCTACATTACCAAACCGTGCTGCCCTTCCGACAGCAGAACAAGTAAGATCGTCGGTGCGGTCGAAAAACGGCTGAAACTCATCGTATTCAGCACTCATGGTGAGTACATGGGCCTTGAATGACACAAAATCACTCAAAAAGTTTTTTGTGATCTAAAACATACTAAAATATAAAACCTGATTTGATTGGCGGAAATTTTGACGCTGTAAAATAGTCCAATCACAATGCGTTTTTATAACTCCCGAAATGCATTGCAGTTCAGAACACGAGACGCCGCCATTTTGGAGTTTTAGAAATGGCAGCTGCTTAGGTCTTTTGAGATTCTTTTTAGAATATCGTAGGAACGAGTCTTATTTTCGTTAAAAAAGATGACTCAATACTTACCGCCAAATCTGTTGGCACTTTTCGCGCCGAGAGACCCCTTACCTTTCGCCCCACCACTAGACAAACCCTCGTGGCTGAAGAAGACGCCTTGGCTGTATTCCGGTGTAGGGTCCTTTCTTCACGTGTTTGAGGTAAAACTAATATCAATATTCCCCATATATGTGTTTCGGATAACTAAGGTATTGAGTTGAACAGTGTTTTTCCAACTTTGATCAACAAATGGAAAGTTCAGCGAGAACCAATCAAAAATGTAATTGCTCAAAGAGAAAAGACCATAGGATTGCAGCTGCATTTTGCTAGCTTTTCTCCGTTAGCGTAGTGAGATGCAAAGCAAAGTCATTTCAGAAGACGCAGTGATTTGTATAAAGGATAGGCATCTCAGCCTAACAGCTTCTTCATCTTAACTTGCATAATCTAAGCATAAATGCTCAACATTACTATCAAATAGAATGCAACATAAAGGAGTAAATGCGAAGAAATATTACAGTAGACAATCATTTATTTTACTAAGATCTGAATTTAACTTGAA
Organism: Nematostella vectensis; assembly: GCF_932526225.1. Lineage (NCBI taxonomy): Eukaryota > Metazoa > Cnidaria > Anthozoa > Actiniaria > Edwardsiidae > Nematostella > Nematostella vectensis. The sequence continues at coordinate 8,154,746 of NC_064039.1, forward strand.
AGTATTATTTTATAGGATGAGTGTTGATTGCTTTATTGCACTTCAATATATGTGCTTGTGCTTGAGAAAACTTTTTACAGCTGGCACTATATAAAGTGAATGTTGTAGAATACAGTCAGACTTGAATGACTCAGTCATTTGCATCAACAATGTTGAAAAGTCAACACAGGGCTGAAATTGAAGGCCTCTGTGAAGATACAGTTATGTTACCAACAGAGTGTTAGCCTTCATCTGAGTTAAAAGGAATTTCATCATTACTGTCAATTATAATTCAAATGCTCAACACAAATTGTGTTTAGCCTTGGTACATTGAAATGTGTTGTGGTTTATCATGATAAAGTATTCTTTGGGATCCTAATTTATCGTATTTCTGTTTGACTCAGGATCCTAAAGACACACCAGATCCAACATTTGGAGAAACAAGGGAAGAAAAAATTGAACGAAAGGTATGTGGATTTTTGCCTTCACAAGTGTGCTACAACTTTTTTTGCCTGACCAAACACCTATTAATCCATTTGCTGCCGAGGAAATAGCATGCAGGTTTTCCTTTCTTTGTGTTTTTTTTTTTTTTCACAAGTTTTGCAAATACACTTAGAATGGGAAAAATATACATTACAGTTTCTAACCATATGTCAGTGGAGGGGGGAAAATTTTTCTGGAAATTCAAGACAAGAACAAGGAGTCAGCAAATGGGTGCAAAATTTGAACAAGAACTAAGGAACACTAAAAGCTTTCTATTGGGTTATCCTTACTTTTCATGTTAAAGATGGACCTTATTCAAAGCAAGGCTTTTTGTTTTCTTTCTTTAAGAGAAGAGAAAAACAGGAAAGAGTTGCCCAGGAGCTTGAAGAAAAGATAGGTTCATGTAAGTACTCTTTTTCTAGTGCAATGATATGGCGGCATGTGAGTGCCCTTTACACAAGCTCCAATCATTTGGCTGCATTTGTGTACAGTTTAGGTAACTTGTAACATAACCTCCACTTGACAGTGTCTATTTCCCATTACAGGCTTGCCACTCTAACATTTAATGTGGCAGCGTAGAATAAACCATTGGCACTTGTAGTAAGAGTACTGCTTACACATTTAGCAAGTGCTTGTATTTGATAATTATGATAACCATATACAAGAGGCCATAGAAAGAAACACATATAAAAATGTTAGTTTTTCTTCCTAGACCAAATGCTTAAGACTTTGATGCTCTACTGTAAATGTTCATAGCTGGTTGATTGTCTTTTCAAAAAAGAAAGAATACCTTTTCAAACTTCTCAAACTGTTGTTGACTTGATACCTAACAATCATGTGTTTACATAAGCATTTTTCACACTAGCATGTTTGCAGGATGAATGGTGAATCATTAATTGTTTTTGTGTATTCAGGGGACCCCCAAACTGACCCAAATGCCTATGGTGATGCATTCAAGACACTTTTTATTGGAAGAATTGTAAGTCATGGAGTTTTTATTTGTTTATCTCACTGTAAACTGTCAAACGTTCTTCGAAAATTCTGAAGTTCCTAACATATCCCTGTAGTGAGCTTAGTTCTGATGTTTGGATGTAAATTTAATGAGCATTGCTAGGAAACTCAATACTTGGCTGGGTGATACACAGTCGATGTTGGGTGAATTTATTGTCCCTCTTACATGCTACAAGGGACAAGTTGTTTGTTTTGAGCAGCACATGTGTTTGTTATATTATGAACAGCTTAGCAATACCTAATTTAGTACTTGCAGTGATCTGCGCAATTCCTTTATATGGACTTAAAGTCGCATTGTCACCATTTTACTTCCGGAGGTCTGACGGAAACCTCAACTGTTAAAAGACAAAAGAATCTATTAAAGTCCGAGATACTAAACAGGCCATCTGCTCTAAATTATCAATCACATCCTCAAAGAAACTTCCAATAAACACACTGCTTTCAATATTTTGAAATATTTTTTGCGTTTTCCATTTAAAATCATTGGATATTGTTACGTAATCGACTGGAAGTAAACTGGTGACAATGCGGCTTTAAACAAGGAGTTAGATTATTACAAGGGCTCATTACGCTTGGTCTGAAGGTTATGGTGCTGTTCTGGTGTACAGTAGCTTGCATTTTAATATACTCAAATTCTTTTGAAATTCAGAATTATGATACATCAGAATCCAAACTAAGACGGGAAATGGAGATGTATGGACCTATAAAACATGTAAGTCATTGCAATGTGTTATTGTCATCCTTTTTATTCAAGAAGGATTTGTTTTCTTAGTAGAGGATATCACTGTGACATCAACTAAAAGGCACCAAAGATCTTTGAAACCACAATTTGGGAAATATTGTATTTCTCATGTAAATGCAAAATTGAAACACAGCAAACCCTGCCAAATTGTGCATGGGATGTTACATTTTGATTTTTTATTGAACTCCTAACCTTATCTTTTGCAGATTAGTATGGTGTACAATTCAAAAGCATCAAAGCCAAGAGGATATGCCTTCATTGAGTATGAGCATGAAAGAGACATGCATGGTGAGTAAAAAAAGCTTATTTCTTTTTCTTATGTGATATATATTTGTTCACATGATATTTATAAGGGAGGGAGGAATTGTTGTGAAATTCCCACAAGAATGATATAGGACACTTCATGTTAATCTTAAGGTACTTAGCTAAATGTTTAATGATTCTATTTATAACATCAAACCAACATTTACCCTATCCTAGACACAATAAAGCATTGATAATTGTGTTCATAAGATAATTGACACACAAAAGCGGACATAGCTGTTGTGTGATCTTCTAAGACAAACTAAAATGGTTTAATTTTAATTCACACATCTAACTAAGAAATATTCCAATGTTAAATGTCTTTGTGGGCATACTCACCTAAAAAAAGTTTGGAAACGTTTAGAAACAAGAGTGCAAACAACATTGATCTAATACAAGTAGACCTTAAAAATCTTGAAAATAATATTGGTTGTACATGACTCTTAGTGGGGCTTTGCTCAAATTTCTGGTAAATTCTTTTGAGTTTGTTAAGATGTTGCGAAGGCTTCTCTTGCCACATGAAGGCAAACCTGGTATGAGTATTGAACACAACTGGTTAAGCTGGTATTAGCGCTAGACAACAGCTGGTAAGAATGGTAGCACTATAGACAACATGTAAAATAAGGATTAGCAACATATTCATCCAGTAAGACTGGTACTAGCAGTACAGTAGATACAACTGGTATGGCCAATATTGTATGTATGTACTAATTTCAACAAGTTATACCAAATGTAAGCGGTAACTGGAACTTGCTCTTAACAAATCTGGTAAGAATAGTTTTAGCACTAGACTGGCACGATTCAATTTTTAGAAAGATGGTAAGACATTGATGCTTATTTCAATAAAAATTTGGAGACTTGATTTGGCAAGTATTCACATTATCCTTTCTGATCAAATCTTTCAGTGAAAACCTGTTGATTTGCTATTGGCTACGTCAGTTGATGGCCAACCTTTCCCTATCATTCTGCTATTCTGGTGGGTATAGGTGGGTATACCCTGGCACAAACACCTCTCGTCTTATGATTGAGTTTTTCCTACAAAGATTTCTTCTTTTTTTTACACTAATTGGATATTTTCATTTTCTGATGAAGGGATATAGACTTTTACACAAATCGGAAACATTCGTTTTTTGCAATTTTTTTTTTCCAAAAGTCAAAACTTTTTACTAAATTCTTGAATGCAACCCGTTACCAAATAGGTATGTCTAATAAAATAGTAGGTAAGTATGTCAGGTATGAACAGTTACTTGGGGACGGTTTAGTGTGTAATGTCAGCACTAGCAAATAGGCCACTGTTAGTTAATTGTTCGGATCACGATTTTTGTTTCATTTGTCCTATTTAAGCTAGAATTACTCAGCCTTGAGGCAAGGGTCTCCTCAATGTTTGTGATTAAAATTCCAGAATTACAGTAAATTGCTCTATTAGCAATTACAGTACGAACACAGAATGAACTAGCAATTATTTTGATAGTGATCACAATAAAAGATGTCAACATTTGCACCAACTATGTAACACGATTTTTTTAACTTTTGTGGAAATGCATTTCTTTACACAAGCCATGTCATTGATCTTTAACATTATTTTTTTTTACTTTGAAATCCACGAAATGGAAAATATACCCAGCCTTTGTTGGTCTCATCCACCAGTTTTTTTTATCTTAATTTAACCACAAGGAAGCCCATTTTCTGGTCATATCTAGTAATGGCAAAGGGTTAAATGGTAATAGACTCTTTGCCATATTTAATGGTCAAGATGAGATACCTTAGTGGCCTCCCCTTGCCTGACCACGCCTAATGGCTTGTTGCTGTCGCTAGAGGTGTGAGTATGAACATTCCCATAATCTCTTCTTATCTACTGTAAATGGGGAATAGTTAATTTTATGAGGCTGCCTTACTTGTTGCTATGGCAATTCATTAAACTCTGCAGTAAAATATAGATGTGCAACATCAGTTGCCCATGCCCAAAATTTTACTTATTTGCTTTGACAAATCTACACCTCTCAAATGTGATTATGATCAAGTTTTATATAAGTCTTGCATCAGATGATATAGAATGTGGCATTACGAAGAATATTGTAAAAGAACTTGTTATCCTTGACGCATCAGTCGTGTTTCATGTGTTTGCAAATTTAGATGCGGTAGATTTTAAAGTGTGTGTTTTTTTCTCTGTCATGCACGATTGTGCTAATGGTTTCATGACAGACAACTTAGCCTGTCCCAACTAAGCTAGGTCATGCCTTTGACAATAAAGTTTTGGATTATCATATGACTTGCAGAGTTCGATATAGTGCTATTAAGGGGGCTGTGAAACAGTCCAAAGTGGATGTGTTGTACTCAGGTACTAACTACCTACTAACCTCAATCGTCCAGTCATGTTTGTAAACATCAAACTGAGGCATATTGACCCAGGCTTTGCGAGGTAGTGTGCCAAAGCTGAAGTACACAGAGGCAATCCGGGAATGTTGTGACTACCAATTAGCCAATCACACAGCGTGTGTACAGTCATTGGCATATTATAAATCCTTGTACTCCCTCCCCCAATGGGCTGTTTGATTGTCACCTTCCTGTGTTGTTCTCTCTCTGTGTGTGTGCATATGATTGTCTAGGCGAGGTTCATAGAAAGCATGTTAATGCTGTTTTATGCATTGTGTTACATTACAAAAAATAAAATAAAATATAAACGTTAATAAGACTGTATTCAAATTAACATTGTTGTCAGTATGGCATTGTTTCTAATGACTAACCCATAGGAAGTACTATCTCTGTTCTTACTTGTTATTTGTTTGTTTTTGTTTTCAGCTGCATATAAGCATGCTGATGGCAAGAAGATAGATGGCAGACGAATTGTGGTTGATGTGGAGCGTGGGAGAACTGTGAAGTCTTGGAGACCACGTAGACTTGGTAAGTAACAATATACTGTACACAACTTATTATGACCAAGACCTCATAAGTAATTACATACACAACTCTTTCAAGTTCTATATGCCTTACAGGGAACAAAGCTATAATAGTCATTGCATACAACTCTTTTCAACTCTTTAGGAGTTGTAGGGACAAAGGCCCCATTAGCCTCTTAACTTGTTATGCCTTGTAAAGGCTTCATTTGTAGTTGCATACAACTCTTTTCAACTCTTTAGGAGTTGTAGGGACAAAGGCCCCATTAGCCTCTTAACTTGTTATGCCTTGTAAAGGCTTCATTTGTAGTTGCATACAACTCTTTTCAACTCTTTAGGAGTTGTAGGGACAAAGGCCCCATTAGCCTCTTAACTTGTTATGCCTTGTAAAGGCTTCATTTGTAGTTGCATACAACTCTTTTCAACTCTTTAGGAGTTGTAGGGACAAAGGCCCCATTAGCCTCTTAACTTGTTATGCCTTGTAAAGGCTTCATTTGTAGTGGCATGCAACTCTTTTCAACCCGTTATTCCTTGTAGGGGCCAAGGCCCATTAGCCTTTCAACTCATAATGCCAGGACCAAGTAATTGCATCACAAGGCCTTGAAACTCATTGTGACAAGGCTGGTTACTGCATACGCAAGTCTTTTAATTATGCCTTGTATGATCAAAATTGAACTCAGTAGTGAAATTCCATGGTTGCAGGTGGAGGCCTTGGTGGGACGAGATGTGGAGGGCCAGACCAGAACGTCAAACACTCCGGCCGAGTGGATAGCGAGAGATACGAGGACCGTGAAGATAGGGAGCGGGGAGAGCGTGACCGTGACAGACGTAGAGAGCGTGACCGTGGAGAGCGTGACCGCGGAGAGCGTGACCGCGGAGAGCGTGACCGTGGAGAGCGTGACCGCCGTAGAGACAGGGACCGTGACAGGGATAGGGACAGAGACAGGGAGAGACGGCGTCGTAGTAGGTCACGTGAGAAGGATCGAGAGGGAGAGAAGCCCCGGTACGTATCCAATCATTTGTACTTGTCGTCACGCCAGAAAAGGACCAAAAAATTAAACTTTTAATTGAACCTTAACCCTTTAAAAAAAAAGAATCCTGGCTTTTTTCGTAAGCGCTAAATAAGTAACTTTCTCCCCTATTGTATAATATAAGCACATTTGACGATTCAATCCTCCTCTACAAGTTGATTCAAACACACATTTATTTACACACCACATCCCATTTACAGGCTCAGCACAGACAACACTCTATATTCTTTTACTCACACAGGATTATCTATATCTGCACTGATCTGTTATGATTTCTTGTGTCCAGGGACCGTGACCGAGATCGCAGGCATCGTGATCGTGACCGTGACAAAGAGCGTGACAAGGACCGTGATTATCATCGTGACAATGATAAAGTACGCCAGGAAGACGAAGAGATGGAGAATGGCCAGTACGGTGGCTACGTCAAACAAGAGAACAGCATTGAAGTGGCTGAATAACCACGATTCAGGTACAGTACCTCCAGTTCATTCAAACCATTTTTTCGGTCGATTTTGCACCCCCAAAGATTGCAGGATCCCCATAACGGCTATAAGCAAAAATGGTTTAAGATTGTTTTGGTTGATAAATCTGTAAGCGTAGTACAGTCTTTTTTTCGGCACAGAAGGTTGCCTAAAGTATTGATCGAGTATACTGCTAGTCTCTCTCAGCCGTTCTGGACACGTCAAGCTAGGCGGCGCTTGAGCTTCAAAAATAGTTTACTCTCTGCTCTAACTAATGCATGCATATTCTGTTACAGAGGCTAGGCATTCTGAAGCAGCAACGTACCGACCGGAACAGTAGAATGTGTTATTAGCCACAGGCGACGCAACCATCCCACTCTCGCATCAGCACTCCACTTTTCAGTTGATTGTTGTCTGAGATTTTTATTATTGAGTATGATTGTGACGGGTGAATTTTCAGGTCTGAATGTTGATAAGCCTGTGGCATGGCTTGCAGTGGAATCCAAGCATCCCTCTGCCGGACGTACACTTTCCCATGTACTCATTTTGTATTCATTTTATCTGTAAAGTTATTTCACATCAATAAAGTAAATAGAGGCTTGATACAGATTTTATGTTATTTTACCCCGGGGACTAGGAACAGGTCCGTACACACACAACGGGCGAAAGTCCACTTTTAGTTCGTAATAGACGTGCTATTTGGAAAAACTATAACGCATAAGCGAATTAAATAAAAAGAAAAGCCATTTTAAATCACTCTGGTATGTCATAAATCTATAAGTCAAATTTTTTTGTAGCCAAATCCCCCTAGACAAAATAGGTCCACATTTTCGGATTTCGCACTCCCCCACCCCCACCCCCCACCCCCACCCCCCCAAGGGTAATCCTGGGTACGGGCCTGAGGATACTTTGTTCGTGTGAAGAAAAAAAAAACGAAAATTCCTAACCTAGTACGAAGTATTGTCCTTCCTAACGATTCGGCGAAATTCGTCTTTTGCCGCCCTTATATACAACTCATTTGCGGTTGCGGGGTCGATTCCCGAGAACATTTTTTTCGTTGCCCCAGAATATCAGTTTAAACAAAGGAAAGAGCATTAAGGTGAGTTGTGGTGATTTATTAGAAAATTGTTTCCTCGTACAGGCAAGGCCAAAATAATGATAAATCCCCACGAATGCGGCACCTTTGCTTGCAGTCATCCGAGTGAACATACCATATTCGGTAGTCCGCTTCAATCATTGTATCGCTTTATTTGCGACAAGAAATTTCACGTAACATTACAGGAATTTGTGTTTGCTACGATTTTGCATAGGCCCAGACCCTCATGTTTTATAGCATAACATGTTTCCCGCAAACTCGCCCCAGGCTTTTTAGACCATTTATTGTAGTAAACAAACTTCTGAAAGTTTACGTAGAAATTGTCGACGTACGTCGAAAGAAACTTGACACAGGAGTCTTTTGGCCGTATCCGTAAGGTGAGGTTTTCCAGAGAAAAATACTTCTCGAAGAATGGGGGACGTCGGAGGACCGTTTTGCCTATGAAAAGCAACTCTTCAACTGCAGCAAAAGTGTAGCTAAAGCTTACAATACGGAGGTGAGAGTTGATGAGAGTGCACTATTTCAGCCAACTCCCGGTTTTCGCGGGAGACTCCCGGTTTTAATTACCCTTTACTCCCGGAGAAAGAATGACAAACTTCCTATATATGCTCTGTAAGCTCCCGATGAAATTTATTTTGTATTCTGGTATGGCGGTTTTTTTTTTTTATCAGCTCTGGTATGGTGTACTGCAAACGGTCAAAGGCGCAGAGAATGGGAGAAAAGGCAATAGGCAAACATATAAATCAATGGCTGTCGTTTTTCTAAATGGTCTTAAAGAGCCTGGGGCGAGCGCGCGGGTGACCTGTGATATTCTAAAACGTTAGGTACTAGGCTCCATTTCCATGATGGCAGCAAAAAAAATCGTTAATGGGAGATTTTTGCTGCTGGAGAGCAGCTAAGAAATATCAATGTTCATTCGTTGACAATAAGAGCAAATGAATCCACTAAACTCATTTTCACAATTCATTATGCAACGTTCTTAACGCTGGAAATAATTTTAAATAACTAATAAATTAACACTAAGTTAAACACATGACATTTAACGTTTTTTGGGGAAAACAAGGAGATTGGATCAGGGAGGAACGTCAATAAAATTTGGGGATCCGCTATTAGGCAGTGCCTAAATATTATTCATTAGCAGTTCTATAGCCTTACCTTCTTAATAGAAGAACCATTTTTTGCAATGGGCGGATCCAGGGGGGTTCCCCTGGGCCCCACCAGAAGCAATTTTAGCTTACAAGGCGTAGTGCTTGTCAAAACAAGGCAATCGCATTTACATGAGATATTCAAAATGCTATGACTACGGAACCCCCAAACTGTAAGCCTTGGAACTTCGCTCTTAAAAAGGCATGTAGCCTACAATTTTTTTTTTCATTCTCGAGGACCCAGCGTTTTCAACTTAGGCTGGCAAACTCAAGCCGACCTTCGTTGAGTACCCGGTGAATGGCCCCGAATTTATTTATTAGGAATAGAGTCTGTCATGACATTCCGACAAGCTACATCATCGGAACCGACCAGAAAATCAAATTATTTGATGCTTTCACGCATAGAAAAGAGGGAAAAGTAGTACGTAATTCATATGGGCTGGAGAGAAAGCACCTAAATGCAAGGGAAAGGTTTATTCTTTTTAGTATTCGCGTACATAGGTTTTTGTACAGAGAAAATGGCAATTTCGCCAAACAGCTCATAAAACAGATTTTACAAGCGCGGTTATAGTTAGAGCCAGATAAAAGCAGGCACTTTTACTCATAATTTTTTGTCCAGTTTTACATCGTTACTTTGAGTAACTTACGGAAAGGACAAATTCTAGTAAACGTTTGTATTTTTAACTAGGAAAGATCATTTGACCATAATTTATTAAGCTGTTTTGAGTAATTCGTCATATTTGAGACTGACGCTCGTTCCCATGGTCTGCCAGCAGTCACACGCCGCCAATCATGTTTATTAAAAGGTTCGAAAAATAAAAACAACAACTGGAGATACCCACTTCCTATTTGCCTGGTATTATGATCAAGTTCATGTCACTTTTTGATGATGACACTTTATAGTAAGAACAAAAATGAAATTATCAATCATAGTCCCGCAATAGTTGTATTGGGAGAATAGAAAATAGACTGACTGGCATTTTGCATATATATTTTTTTCTAAAACAAATTCTTCTGTTCGTGTGTAAAACATTGTCACTTCTATGACAAACCGTAGATCAGCTTGTATTTTTTATTCGGACTATATAACCTGACTAGTTAGCTCTCTTGTTGTCGAGTCGCTCACTATATAATTAATTATAAATTAGAGCATTCTATGTAAAAAAAAATTGAATCGTGAGCGAGGCATATTCTGTTCGTGCGTATTGAATTTCATAAGCGCGACGGTCGACGCTCGACACGACCGTGTAATTTTTAGTTATTTGTCTTCTCATTTAAACTCCACTCTTGAATTTACGCACTACACGTCAAAATTCTAGTGCGCTACATCATCCCTTATAATTAGCAATCTTGATTTCAAGCTGCTTTATTTATTTGTTGCGCGCCTCGGATGGTAACAGTGTACACGTGTATTTCACGCTTTCTACTCCGTCTATTCACCCATATCATACGCCTTATGGACGGCCGGTATTATGTTTGTTTATACCCCGGTCTCAAAGCGCACTTTGGCATCAGAATAGTCCACTATTGGCATTGAATTAGCCACGACGGCTGTATTAGCCTTGTTCGCCGCTTTCCTGTCTTTTATTGACGTGATTTGTTCGAGTTCCGTGTAATGTTCGGGTCCGTTCATACCATTGCGGTCCAGCGCCTCGTATCGAGGTTTTCCTCCCCACTGTGTGGAATTCGTTAATTTCTCAACCTCCTGTTCGTCAAGTTGAGCTTCTTGCTCTTCCTTTAGCTTTCTTTCCGCCTCTTTTTTCTCTTTTTCCTTTTTGCTTGCCTCGGCCGCGCGCTGTTCATTTTCCCGGTGGTAGAAATAGTTGAAATTGCTGACGATTACCGGGACTGGGAGAGCGATGGTTAAGACGCCGGAAATAGCACACAGTGAACCCACAATTTTGCCCCATACAGTTATCGGCCGCATGTCACCATAGCCCACCGTTGTCATAGTTACAACTGCCCACCAGAAAGCGTCCGGAATACTCTTAAAATGTGTTCCCTTTTCGCCTCCTTCGGCATAATAAACCGCCGAGGAGAATAGAATGACTCCTATGAGTAGGAAGAAAATCAGCAGACCCAGTTCTCTTAAGCTGGCGCGTAACGTATGACCGAGAATTTGCAGTCCTCTGGAATGTCGGGATAGCTTAAAAATCCGGAAGACCCTGACGAGTCGAATGACCCTGAGAACACCGAGCGACGAGGCTTTCGTGTCCTGCATGGGTAGCGTGATGTAATAGGGAAGAATTGCCACTATATCTATCATATTTAGGAAAGAGCGAATAAAGATGAGTTTCTGCGGGGAGGATATCAACCGCATGATGTACTCGAACGTGAACCAGATTATACACGCAGTCTCCATAGAAAACCAAGGCTGGTCAAACCTATTGTCAACCGGTACCAAGGTGCCATTCACGGACACATATAGATCTTCCTCTTTCTTCTGGAACTGCGGCAGCGTCTCGATGCAAAAAGTCACAATGGACAGCGTTATTACGAAAACAGAAAATATGGCGACGAACCGAGCAGGCATGCTTGTGTCTGGAAACTCGAATAATTGCCATATCTGTCTTTGTAATTTATTCTCCGGTAAAATGGGCTTTTCCTCCTCTATATATCCCTCTTCCTGTTCCACTTTGTGTAGAACGTCGTCCCCTAACTCGTAAAAGCGGATTTCATCCGCGAACACGTCCATAGGGACATTGGCAGGTCTCAGGAGTTTCCCTCCAGATTGATAGTAAAATAATATGGCGTCAAAAGCCGGTCGATTACGGTCGAAAAAGTACTCATTGCGCACGGAATCGTAATATTTTGCCCGTTTGACAGCGTTTCCCAATAGCGTATCAGGGTTCGACTCCAACGTTTGTACGTGTGTCTCAAACTTTAGCCCACTAACGTTGATTAAAATGCGATCCGTCGCTTCTCCGACGGGTGGTTGTGTTGAGTGCAAGTGCACTGGCTTGTTTACAAGGGTCGGTTGCCCTCTCGGGCGAACGTGGCTGTTGTTGAAATTGTCCGTATAACCTGTGCCTTGGCCCTTGTCAATTCCTGCCGTTAAAGATGGTATCCCAGAAATGGCGTCCATATCCGCCGTACGCCTCTCAGCTAAATACAGCAGACCTAGGCCCGGATATGGAAAAGAAAGAGACTTGATTAGTAATTGGCATGTAAAGTTAATCGTGGTCACGCTCACGTACCGTTGGACTACTGGTACTCATGGTGCGGATTGAGAGAAAAAAAAATATAAAACCAAGAAAGGTTGGAATTATCAAAGCAAGTCCTGCTCGTAAGGCTGAAAGCCTCCGCTTCTCATTAATATTTAATTCCTTAAGATCCAACCTTCTAATTTATTAATTCTCTGAATACATTATCGCATCTTCAATAAACAGAAAATGCAAATATGAGACGTAAACATTGTAGATCGGGAAATGCCTTCCCCAGTTAGCGAAGCCCGACAACACCGAACCACTATAATAGTCCATAGCGTGGGTAGCTCTAGTATCTAATGTACATTGGTGTTTTTGGTGAACACGCGAACTTTCCTAGCAATAATTAAACCATTTTTGACGTCTCACCATAGCAGATGTTTTTGCCACTAAACGAACACTGCATTTCTGTTCTAGGTTTCCCCACTTACTCTAATCTACAATAGGTCGAACTTGCCTCATCCGGGCAGCACCACCATCCCCTGATAGCGAGGGATAAAATGATTTAAAATAGTTGCGGCTGAGGTCCGGAAAACGCCGTAAAAAGCGCGATGTATCGGCTTCCTTTACGGTACCTCGCTCACTTCACTCTCAACAAGATTTCTTTATCTCTGTCGGCCCGGCAAATCCATTTCTGCGCTACCGACAAACGCTCTGATCTCATCCCATTAAATCCGGCGGATCCACAAATTACTATCCATAGGAATTTTTCTACCGAGTCGTGTGTACGCGCCGAGTGTATACAGCACTACTTGAGTAATTATTCGACGATAATAATGCGCAGGCCCTCTCCAAGTCAGACAGTTTCACTTGCTTTGAGGCACTAAACACTACCCGATCCAAGGGTTTGATTGTCTGCGGGGAACCGGCCAACTTGTACTTCGAGATGTCTATCTGAAGCTACTAACCAAATCTTGTTTTCTTTCGGACTCAACCCAAAACACGCATGTAAATTGCGCGTTTTTTTGTATCCTAGGATTTGGAAGGCGCTCGCAAATTTGCATTCAATGACTTTAAACCTGTTGCCATCGGGGTGGGGGATATTCTGTCCGCAGGGACCCTCCCTTAGTTGTATTTTAGAATTATGATTTGCTTGATTGTCGTACTAGTCGTACTTGCTGCTTTTCTAGAGTCTCTGCTTTGAGTTTGTGTATTTGCTTTTTTTTTTTCTCGAAATGTAATCTGAGACCGCGACCAGCCTAACCGAACTATGTTTTTTTGCTCTCTCTTCGATGTGTTTGCTCATATTTTGAATCAAATGATAAATCCCGTCACCCGTGTTTCTTGGCTGTGCAAAAGACCGATCTTATGGGAAACTCAAGCAAAACAAAGAGAGCGAGTCCGTAAATGCTACATGTTTGCGACAAAAAACAGCTTGTGTTCGGGCTCGAGACCTGTCAAATCTTTTGCGTCAAATCCAACAGTCAATTTACACGGTAAAGCGACTCAAATTTGCTTTACACAGCTGCCAAAATCTTAGCCACAAAAGAAAGATTTGTCTGACCACTAGAGCGCCAAAAGAGGAGAGTCTTTTGTTCGCTGAATTATTGTGGATTTAAAGGGATTTCTCTGCTACTGGAGCGGGGAAAACAGTCAAAGAAGGCATTTGCCCGTAGGGTGAGTTCTCAAGACAACACCTCAAGACAACACAAGATTCACCTTATCTTTTTATCTGCATAATACACGCGACCTTATAGACAACATGGGTAAAATACAAGCCTTATAGAAGAAACGGGCAAAATATCATTCTTAAAGACGACATGGTTAAATACAATCCTTAGACGACATGGGTATAATACAATCCCTAAAGACGACATGGGTAAAATACAATCCCTAAAGACGACATGGGTAAAATACAATCCCTAAAGACGACATGGGTAAAATACAACCCCTAAAAGACGACATGGGTAAAATACAATCCATAAAGATGACATGGGTAAAATACAATCCCTAAAGACGACATGGGTAAAATACAACCCCTAAAGACGGCAATGGGTAAAATACAAGCCCTAAAAGACGACAATGCGTAAAATACAACCCCTAAAGACGACAATGGGTAAAATACAATCCATAAAGACGACATAGGCAAACTACAACCCCTAAAGACGACATGAGCGAAATACAACTTTCACACATACACACTTGGACAGCGATTCAAATGTGTCAGATGCCCTCGTCCCTCCCCCTGTTGGTCGCACTTTTGTGTACCTGCTAGTACAGCAAGTTATCATAAAACCGCTAGGGCTCGGAGCCATACATATGTAATGACACAAACCTAGCTGACAGCGACACACAATCTACCTTAAGAAAAACTCGATTATACGACAAAATTTTACCCATTTTCGCGCCTCCTGTGTTTCACAGTTTTAATGCAGAATTGTTAATTAGCGATTTTTTTTTGTGTGTGTGTGGAATAAAACTTAATTGTGAAATCCCTATACCGATCCTTAGCCTTGAAACCGATGTTATATTGGGAAGTTGGTTAAAAACATGGATAAATTCTATGGCGAAAACCGACCCCCCTAGCGCGAGCAAGCTTCGAATAATTGGACGGAATAATGGGAACCTGTGAGAAAATAGCAGATGAAGAGGCCCCGTGGATCTAATCAAGGCTGCGTTGTCAAGCAAACGAATTACGCCGTTTTAAAGCACAGATTTTCGTTTGTGCTTGGCTGTAAATACAGCAAATCCTCTGCCATTTTTAACGACTGTCGGACAGAATTGTCTTCATAACAATTGAGGAGTTGCACTTATATTTTGTTTTACTTCACTGGGATTATGGCAAACTTATAATTAGAAAATAAAAATTGCATGACCCTTCAGAAAAAAAATGAATATTTTCGCTAGCGCTATTTGGACCCAAGCACTACTGTGAACCCATGCACGCTGGCTTGTGTTCGTGAGATCTCTAAACAAAATCTTGATTTAAAAATAGGTACCAAGCGGACTTAGATTTTCAAGAGATAAAAAGAAAGACACAAAAGATAACGTAAGATAAGTATGGAATCCGGTAATGAATATGACATGGTCTCGCGTGCGGCCACTTCGTCCAGCCCATCTATTAAATATTCCACGAGCCCACTCGCGCCACAACTGCTTTAATTAGTGCATCCATTTTCTTTAGTCCTAAACGACTTCAATTGCCTGGATTCTTCCCGTTCTTTAGAGGCGCACTATAGGCCAGGCGCGGGTGAGCCCTCACAGGCAAACCTCAATCTGTACAAAAGCACAGGTAAAAATTGGCATATGGTTATACAGCGATAACTAGAGATTGGTATGAATAATAGAAAAGCAATAGTAGAATTGTAAACAAACTGTCCTTTAAAGACTGCACAGAGCTTGATAATTCGAGAATCGCATACTTAACTGTCACTATTCAAAAAGAACTTCGCTAGATATATTTTGTGTTGTTAAATAAAAACGTGCCTACAAATCATGAAATGTTAGCTCGGTTATGTTATCACAGGCAGCACTTGGAAAATCCGTTTTTATGCGCCGACTACGTGCTACACACAGCAGCAGCTCTAACTCTCCGTGCGCCAAGCAAATCATACTTAAACGCATTGTGTGACAGAGTCACAGTATCTGCGTTTGTTATGGTACGCAAAATATAAAAGAATGAAGTATTGGGAAAAAAGTTGTTGTTTGTAGCAGGCGCGTACCCGTGGTGCGCATGCGGTCACTCAACATCCATAGTCTCCTCCTTTTCAGCCGTCCGCGTTTGTCGGTCAGGAAACGGAGCGCTTTCGCGACTGACAAACGCGGACGGCTGCAAGGGAGACCCAGGCACGTCCAAGCATTAGCAGCTAAAGCGTTTCTGTGAAGTTTCAGCGGAAATAGAAACCGGAGCTACGGAAGTTAAAAGAGAAGGAAACATTGCATCAGAAAAATGCGGGCAACAGTTTCTTCCCGCTCTTCGTCCCCATTCTCCGCGCAGCCATACTCTTCGCTTCTGTATTTCCGGCTGAACAACAGGCTAGACAAAACACGATACGTGGTGACAAAACACGATACGTTGTGACAAAACGCGATACGTTGTGACTCTTTAGTTTGTAGTAAACTATGGAGTTAAAGTGAGCCCTTCCTCTCTACTATGAAATAAAATCTTAAAAATATCAATAATATTTGTACTTAATTGTTGTGTCTTCAAAGTAGTCTGATACAACCTAACGTGACCACACACTGTGAGCTTGTGGTACGTGTGGACAAAACCAAGTTCATGATACTCGGTAAGAAACACCTAAAACGGTCCATGCCACAACTTATCACCATACAACGACCCCCCCCCCCCCCCCCCTTCCCAAAAACGTTAAAATGGCATATTTTGTCGTTTGAATATGTTCTGATGCCGAAAATATCCATTTTAAAAGTTGCTAGGGAAAAATATCTGTTCCCTTTTCCCAGGAGGGACTATTATTTTATTGCCCAGCCAGCATTGGTTAGGTATATTAGCACATGAATAATTGCCCGTATAACCGATCGGGACGATTTTCTTCCAAGAATCAGCTCCAGCGCTCCCAAAAATATTCCAAACACAACTAGTTCGACTCCAAAAAAATTACTAGCAGAACAATTCGGGACTAATTTTTTCCCAGCAACCGATGGGTCTAACATATTTCCAGCCAGCAAATAACGAGCGGAACAGATCTGTGCCCTTGCATCGGTGATAATGTTATCAAGGAGGTGACCAGAGACCAGGTGTCTCGGTCTGGCCAGCTCTTACACAAGGAAGATGTAACCTCCTGATATCCCTTTACGCTGAAGAAAATAAATGTCTGAGGGGCGGGAGGTACCGTCCTGTGCATTCCGCTGCTGTGCCTACTTTGCTGACGTGACCAATTCAGCTTGAAGTATTGTTAGGTCTATGTGACCTACCAAGAACCACTGGATCAGTTATACAGTAAGCCGGCTATCCGGCCATTATCCACCCCCATTTTGAATCAACGTACGAATACAATCTTCCACCTGCAAGCACACCAGGGGCGGATCCAGGATTTCGAAATTGGGGGTAGGGGGAATGGACGGATGGACGGCTTATAACTGACCGAGTGGTTCTTAATAGGTCATTACATGGATCTTAATACAATAATTCACGCTGAATTGGATTTGTCGCGCCAGCAAATTCAAGCAGGCAAAGAAAATTGGACAGTACCTCCCGTCCCTCAGGCAATTTTTTCAAACAGAGTGACTTTTTTTCAAAAAAGGGGGTGGATATCCACCAAATCCAACCCCCCCACCCCCTGTATCCGCCCCTACACCCAGACGCCAATGCAACTGCTATTTACTAAAACGACCTACACGGAGGCTAAGGCTTAAGGCTGATCAAAACACTAATAAGCTCCTAAAGGCAAGAACTGTGATCAACAAGTGATCAAACGGTCTGTTACTTGCGCATGCAAAGGCGTAGAATGCGCTATCGAATAAGGACTGCACAAGTGAAGAACAGCTAGAACACTGTTTTTATTTTATTTTTTCCAAAAAAAACATTTAGTTGAGTAAATGAGCTGTCCTCGTAATACGCCTTAAACACAGTACGTGCGTTAGGTAGTTAAGTAAACAATAAGTTATCAGTATATTTTAAGTCAGTTAATGAACGTATTGTAGGTAATCAAGGTAATCCAACAGCTTTTAATTAGAATTTTAATTCTAAAGTAAAGTTGTTTACATTAGCTATGACCGCGGTACCCTTAAGGTTACCTGTTTCCGAATTGGGTATGTAGGTTTCGTGCCCTCGCATCCGGTTGTTTTGATCTGAAACAGTAAAAACGAAAACTTGGTTTACCAGCACAAAAGCGTACTCTATCCTGATGGAGGGAATACAAATCAACACATGGCATGGATGTACTCCTGTCCCTATCAAGTTCGGTGCTACAGTCTATCCTTCCTTTTCTTACAGTCATTTCATCCAACCAGTCAGTCTACCCTACAGTCAGTCTATCAGTCAGTCTATCCTTACAGTAAGTCTATCCTACAGTCAGTCTATCCTACAGTCATTATATCCTACAGTCAGTCCACCCTACAGTCAGTCTATCTTACAGTCATAGGTCATACAGTCAGTCTATCCCAAAGTCAGTCTATCAGTCAGTCTATCCTTACAGTCAGTCTATCTTACAGTCAGTCTATCCTTACAGTCAGTCTATCCTTACAGTCAGTCTATCTTACAGTCAGTCTATCTTACAGTCAGTCTATCCTTACAGTCAGTCTACCCTACAGTCAGTCTATCTTACAGTCATATGTCATACAGTCAGTCTATCCCAAAGTCAGTCTATCAGTCAGTCTATCCTTACAGTCAGTCTATCTTACAGTCAGTCTATCCTTATAGTCAGTCTATCCTTACAGTCAGTCTATCTTACAGTCAGTCTATCTTACAGTCAGTCTATCCTTACAGTCAGTCTACCCTACAGTCAGTCTATCAGTCAGTTTATCTTACAGTCAGTCTACCCTACAGTCAGTCTATCAGTCAGTTTATCTTACAGTCAGTCTATCAGTCAGTTTATCTTACAGTCAGTCTACCCTACAGTCAGTCTATCAGTCAGTCTATCTTACAGTCAGTCTATCAGTCAGTTTATCTTACAGTCAGTCTATCCTACAGTCAGTCTGTGTCGGTCGTTGGGCCCTCATATTTACCTCCTGTGTCTGCCTATCCCAGGGTTCATCAGTCCGTTTTCTGCGCGTGCCTATCTGCCTTTCTGCTTTTTTCTCTACGTGACTGTTTTTCTGTGTCTGCTTCCTTATGCCGACCAGACTTAGGGTGCGTTTTTTACCTATCATTCTGGAATGGGAATTGTTAATAGAGAATGGGTGAATGGCCTCCATTCCATTCTGGAATGGAAACCCGGAATAAACGGACGCGCGCTTTTTCTATTCTAATCATTCTCATTCCGGAATCACGAGTAAAAAAGCGTGCCCTTAGATGATCCTAGAGACAGGCCTCTCGAAATTCGCAGTCGATAAAACTTTTGCCCTTTTTACCCCAGTTTGAGCAAAAGATATATTCATTTTTACGCAATTCGTATGTTTTGCTTGTTTATATCAGTCTGACCGAAATTTCGCGTAAATTATTGAGTTTCTTTTGCGCTAATAGGAGTCTTAGCAATTGTCGCTTTAATTATAAAATTTTAGTTCACCTGCTCCATGCCTTAATGCATACTAATTTCAGAATTATAAAAATAATACGCCCAATATGGTATTATGTTCTGTATAATATACATCTGAGCCGAACCCAAACAATTTGGATTCAAATAGTTATGAGAAGTTTATACGGATCAAGTTATTTCTCCTCCCTCGATGGTGCCGTTTTATTCGAAGAGCATCATGGTATAAAGTGAATTCGTGGAAAAAGAAATTGCAAGGAAGCTATTTGGGTTCTACTGTTACGCGTTATTTTGTTTGAGTTTATTGCTTCGAGGTGAAGGGACTCTGATGCGCCGAGAGATGTTTAGCTTCAATAATAGCCAAAATGTGTTCCAGGTAAAAATGAATCAATTGAAATTGAAAACCTTGTATCCCCTCAAATTGCCAACAAGAACCGCTCGCTAATTTAAGAAATAAATGAATAAAAGCCACGATATTCTTGTATGACAATCCGCAGATAATTCTTGGCTCAACAATAATTTTTATGAGAAATGTATTCTGTAACTATTTGATCCTTTTTGGCTAGCACTTCGAAATAACATATAAATATTCAAACGTGATCCCATTACCTTGCAGCTCTGGTTGCATGTTGGCAAAAGTAGCGTACATCTTGATTCCTACGGGTTTTTCAACTGAACCAGGCTGTTTTCTACATTTAACAACATAAAATATGTCGCATTCACAGCCTCACTGGCGAAAATCCCGTAAGAAGTGTTTAAGTGCCATACATATAAGTTAGAATAAATTAAAGTTTCTCTTTAGTGTCCTCCAGTTCATTTCGTGGTCTTCTGTATAAAATCGAGGAAGTTCGCATTTCGTCTATACATTATTTAGTTTTAATTTAGAATAAATCCACATGATTGGGTGTCGGAATCACAAACGCACTTGACCGCGAATAAGTCCGTTTGATATACTGGGTTTAAACTATACAATTCGTTTTTAGGGTCAATTTTTTCCCCGCCCCCTGAATCCTTTATGACAAAATATCCAATCCATGAACGTTTGATTGCAATTTTTCGCTCAAGGTCTTATCTTGAAGAGAACGTCTACCGCAACATGCAAATATCCCATTCAATCCCCTCCCTGGAGAAAAATGCAACATGCAAGCATCTCCATCAATCCCTTTACTGAGGAAAGATACAACATGCAAGCATCCCCATCAATCTCCATACTGAGAAAGATGCAACAATGCAAGCATCCCCATCAATCACCTCCCTGGAGAAAGATACAACATGCAAGCATCCCCATCAATCCCCTAACCGAGAAAGATGCAACATGCAAGGATCCCCATCAATCCCCTTACTGAGAAAGATACATGCAAGCATCCCCTTCAATCCCCTTACTAAATATGATGCAACATGCAAGCATCTTCATAATTCATATATAGATAAGGTATATAGGTAGGTTAAGTTTTTTTTTATCGAGGGTAGCGCTAAGTTGTGCTAATGTGGTTGTCATGGGTTTGATTTGTTCAACTTCCATGGGGAAGAGAGATTTTTGCAGCACTTAAGAAGAACCGTTTTTCGCAATACGTATAATAACAGCGAAGGAGTTGCAGGTCTGCGTGTGCTTTTCTTCCATGGATCTCTGAGAGTTTTACAAGTTTGTTTTTCATTTAGAGGGTGTAAGGCCGTTTAATGTCCTGGATACCATAATGCGTTTTATACGCTTAACCCTTGTATGACACTCTGAAAAGTTCATTGAAAAGTCCCTTTGATGGGTGTTCAATCGCAACAATGCATCAGAGTGCTGCTTCGTTGTGCCTCCCCAGACTGTAGCTCCAAAATCCATGATTGGCTGTATCATTGTGTTATAGAATGTCTCCCTGTCCATCGGTGACAGAGTTACAGCACTTAGTAGTCCTACCCGCTTTGTCTATTTTGAAGCGAGGTCCACATGTCTCCCATGATTTTTTGCTGTTCAAGCCTTCAAGTGGAGGCCAAGCAGTTTTGAGGAGGATACTGCTTCAATAGATTTTTTATCTTTATCTTAATTTGAAGTGTCTTGTTCTTAACTGGGATCACTCTGTGCTCGGGGGCGCTGAATATTATCATCGATTTGGTTTAACAAATATCAAAAAAGAGGGCAGGCGCCCGCTCGGCCCACCCCAAGATCCTCCCTGAAGCTTATGTAAATCCGTGGACGGGCAACGCCACTTAAACTTCGTTAATGATTTTGCTCGATGCAAGGAGAGTCGTGTTGTCAGAGTGTAAACAATGGTGCTGGTGCATTAGCAATGGAAGGTCATTGATGAATAAAATAAATAACAATGGACCGAGAATTGATCTCCGAGGAACGCCAGATGTGATCGGCAGTGACTTAGAGAGACTCAGGCGCGTACATAGGGGGTGGGGGGGGGGGGGGGGGGGGGTGGACGCGCCTGAGTCTCTCTAAGTCACTGCCGATCACATCTGGCGTTCAAAAAGTGGGTCATTTCTTATTAAGGAACTTCAAATACTATGCTTTTTTCCATATGAATGCGCATTCCCCCCCCCCCCCCCCCCCTCGGCCAATCCTAAGAACGCGCCTGAGACTTCCTTCTACCCACTGCTGGCGTCCTGTCACGTATAATCTAATTCAATCGATTAAGTGCGGGGAGAGTTTAAGCATTTAAGCTTCTTCAGCAGGATCACAAAATCAACGCCTTGCGGTAGTCTACAAGCCCGAGGAGTCCTGATATCAACCCACTGTACATTTTGGAGAGAAGATAATTTTTTAAAAGATCGATTAGAGTCTCACATGAATCTTGTGGTCTAAATCCTGACTGGTATTCGCTAAGTAGGTGACGTTCCTGAAGATAGCGATGTGAGAGTAATATGTATGTGCATTGTCGGGACACTAATGGGGTGGTAGGTGTCCACACTCAAATGAACAATTTCTATTTTTATCATTCGTCGGTTTGATTTGTTTATCAAAAGAACTATAAGTTAGGGAAAAAAGTCGTAGGTAGAGGTGGATTAAGACATTCTTATTAAAAAAGAGAACAATGGAAGTTGTTATAGACTGCTCGCGCAGATGAGCTAAATCATCTTATGATTTGATATTGTTCTGTACTCTGGCTGGTAAAACCCTATTTAGAGGGGTATAGTACTTAAAAAGACGTATTAAACCCCTCTTTATCTATGAAGTTTAAAAATCCAATACGCTTTAAAACGACCAGATAATAAGGGAAAGTTCAGTTATCATCCCGAGGGGGGGGGGGGGGGGGGGGGGGGGCGTGAGGATCTGGGGGAGGCCTCGAAAAATTTCCGAGGTCTAAAGGGGGGGGCGTCGAAAGTGTTTGGGTGTTTGGATTTTGAAAGGGGGGTCACTGATTTCTTTGGGTGTTGGCTCTAGACATGTGTAGATTGTGCTAGTAAATTTGGGAAAAGTTGCTTGAAAATATGGCCAAAAGTTGCTCTAAAATTGCTAATATATCCAAAAGTTGCCACCAGAAATTAAAAAAGTTGCTCGCTCTCTAGAGTCGCTTGATTTAGATAAATGCTCAAAACATGTTTGTTTGCTTGTTTTCATTTCAACAATTTATCGTTAAATATTTTTCCAATCATTAAAATATACGTTTAAATTCATTAAAATATAAATACATAGGTCATTTTCTAGTAAATTTTCTAACTAGTCAAAGTTCACTTGGATAGGCATCATGTTATTAAATGAAGCATATACATCAGATACAATGTATCAAGTCTCGCTATACGCAATGCTGTTTTGGAAACTCCATCACACAATCCGTAGCGCATGTTGCATTTGAAGACGTCGGTCGATTGACCGCTCTTTCGTTGCATGTTTTTCCCTTCATTCTCGCATATTTTAGGTTTCCTAGAGATCGATGCGCTTGTGGGTTTAATGAGAGTTGCCTCAGCGTCCCTTGCAACCTTGATGCTGTCCAGATTTCGTGGACACACGTAAAACGAGTGAGGACTGTCCAGGACCATTTTAGATGAAATAACGAACTTTTTGATGGTTTGGATAGATTTTATACCAATTTGTTGCTCAAAAGTTGCAAAGAAAGGCAAAAGTTGCCCTAGGTTGCTGGTCCTTCGAAAAGTTGCTCAAAACTCCAAAAGTTGCTCAAAAGTTGCCAAGCACAATCTACATTGCCTAATTGTCTCTACTATATAATTTGACGAAGTGTCAAATCAGACTTCTTGGTTTAACTTGTCTCGGTTTGGGGGCAGTTATTTGGCATGCACAATCCAAGGATATGTATTAACAGGCCCGTACCCAGGGGGGGGGGGGGGGGTGCAGGGGGTGCGAACGCACCCCCCCTCCCCCCACAACGGGGGTCCGAAAGGTCCACTTTCGGCTCTTAATAGACGTGCTACTTAATAGACGTGCTACGTGCTACTTTTGTCTACTTTGTAGACAAAACTATAAAGCAAAAGCAAGATCACTCTGGTTTGTAGCCAAATTCGACAATAAACGTCCCTGATTAAGCCACGTTTTATCTAGGCAATGCAAACCTGTATACACCCTTAATACATCATTTTTTATGGTCTCCGCTATATAATATTTATAAAGTGCTTATGTTCCATATCTAAAATATAAACAAAATGCTATAAGCGCTCATTCTCCATCATCAAAATCCTCGCTCATATCTGATTCTCCTGTCTTCCTCGCTCTCTTTCTTTTCTCGTGCTGCGCTTTTCTTGCAAGGAGAAGATCTAAAAGCTTTTTTTGCTTCTTTTACGTCATCTATCACTTTCTGTCCAGCTTGCAGCTAATCTCTTGCTGGCGTTCCTTAGACATTGTCATTGCCGTTCCTTCCTTTCCTCCTTCTTTCTTCGATTTTCGGGAGAATATGCAAAATGGTAAAGACAACCGCAAATTGGAGAGCTTGGGCTTCCTGTGGGTATTCAAGGCCTGGCTACAAATGACCGGTAAATCATGCGATATTTTTAGTGCAGGGGAAAAGCGATAAAGAACAAAGAAAATATACTAATGAATTCACGAAAAAACAAGTACTTTAGTCCTATACAGGCGACGTCTAGGCGACCATTAACACAGAATTATAAAAACAATGTCAAACCATCGATGATGACGGCGAAAGTCGGTAAGTACAATCTCAATTCAAATATTAATATTAAGAAAAGTAGATTCCATCGACATTGTTTTGTTTTTTGGTTTGCTGCAAAAATAAACTTAAAAATAAACTCCTTGTCAAATGCTCCGCTATTTCCTGGCCCTGAGGATGCAGGGGTTTAAATAGACTAGTGCATTAACCCAACTGAACAAAACTAAAAAAAACGTCGGGATAAAATAACAGTCGAATGGAAACAGTACAATTGCATGACATTAAAGACAACAAGCCATCTGAAATCATCCTTTATCTTTCACTCAAAGAATGGAAAAATAAATCATCTTCTGGCAGATGTTATCATTCATAATTACCTGGCACTTGCCTCAGTCCACTGTACTATACTTATGGTTCCAAGCACATTTGTAGTGACAGTCTGTGAAAAGCAGGAGATTTGTCTCCTATTGGTTTCTGGGTTTTCAAGATGGTAGAAGGCTAGTTTCCAGGAGCTTGGGCCATTTTTTACTCATAAGTTAAAGCATTTATAGTTATTGGAGGGACTTCTGTGTCACTTGATCGACAACAAGCCACCTGAAATCAGCCTTTATCTTTCACTCAAAGAATGTGACCACTTTCTAAAATAGCTGTAAAGTATTCATCAGCTAGATTTGTCAGAAAAGTCTTCCATGTGGATTGAGTGTGCCATGCACCTTACATTCATCATTGATGTCAATCAATCTTCTACGGTTTAATCCAATTCTAGTTGTTAGTTTGCAAACAAATCAAGTAAAATGCTAGCAAACATTTCCATTCATCTTTGTTTTAGTACTTACCAATTCGCCTCTCTGGGTTTTCACGTTGTCTGTTTGAATTTGTGCTGAAAGAGAGACTAGCCAAAACCTTGACTTTTAAGTCTGAGAAACATGAGGTATAGGTTCTTTAAAAAATCCTGGACACGCCGCTGGTCTCTAATTACCACTCCTCAACAGAGGGTGTATGGAAAACAAGCAAACTTGCCTATAAGATTTACCTTTTTTAGGCTGATTATTTACACAATATCCTCCATCCTAGTGAAAACTAAAAGGCCACCTCTTTTTTTTATAATTTAGCTTGCTTTAGCTTGGGATAGAATATTGACCTCTGATAACAAATATTCTTCTAGGTCTAAGACAAGGTGAAGAGGAGAATGAGAAAAACATTAACACCGGCCCCATCATAATTCTTGGCTTGATATTTGCATCATCTGTTGTAGCAATGCTATTTGTGTACTGGAGTTTTCCACAACTAGATCCGTAAGTACTGTAAAATGAAAAAAACAACAACAATGAAATGTCTAACAATGAGACTACATGTAGAAACATATCAATGTATGTAGCCTTTCACCTCAGGTGGCCCAGTGTGTTAGTGGGTCAACATATGTGGCCTCTCACCACAGCTGGCCCAGTGGTGGCCCAGTGTGTTAGTGGGTCAACATATGTGGCCTCTCACCTCAGGTGGTCCAATGTGTTAGCATGTCAATGTATGGGGTCTCCCACCACAGGTGGCCCAGTGTGTTAGTGTGTAAATGTATGTGGCCTCTCACCACAGGTGGCCCAGTGTGTTAGTGTGTCAATGTTTGTGGCCACTCACCACAGGTGGCCCAGTGTGTTAGTTTGTCAATGTTTGTGGCCTCTCGCCACAGGTGGCCCAGTGTGTTAGCGTTTCAACGTGTGGCCTCTCACCACAGCTGGCCCAGTGTGTTAGCGTGTCAGCGTAGGGGGCCTCTCACCACAGGTGGCCCAGTGTGTTAGTGTGTCAGCATATGGGGCATCTCACCACAGGTGGCCCAGTGTGTTATCGTGTCAGCGTATAGGGCCTCTCACCACGGGTGGCCCAGTGTGTTAGGGTGTCAGCGTATGGGGCCTCTCACCACAGGTGGCCCAGTGTGTTAGCATGTCAGCGTATTTGGCATCTCACTACAGGTGGCTCAGTGTGTTAGTGTGTCAGCGTATGGGACCTCTCACCACAGGTGGCCCAGTGTGTTAGCATGTCAACGTATTTGGCATCTCACTACAGGTGGCTCAGTGTGTTAGTGTGTCAGCGTATGGGGCCTCTCACCACAGGTGGCTCAGTGTGTTAGTGTGTCAGCGTATGGGGCCTCTCACCACAGGTGGCCCAGTGTGTTAGCATGTCAGCGTATTTGGCATCTCACTACAGGTGGCTCAGTGTGTTAGTGTGTCAGCGTATGGGACCTCTCACCACAGGTGGCCCAGTGTGTTGGCATGTCAGTGTATGGGGACTCTCACCACAGGTGGCCCAGTGTGTTAGGGTGTCAGCGTATGCGGCCTCTCACCACAGGTGTGTTAGTGTGTCAGCGTATGGGGCCTCTCACCACAGGTGGCCAAATGTGTTGGCGTGTCAGCGTATGGGGCCCCTCACCACAGGTGGCCCAGTATGTTAGTGTGTCACAGCGTATGGCGTCTCCCACCACAGGTGGCCCAGTGTGTTAGTGTGTCAGCGTATGGGACCTCTCACTACAGGTGGCCCAGTGTGTTAGCATGTCAGCGTATGTGGCCTCTCACTACAGGTGGCCCAGTGTGTTAGCGTGTCAGCGTATGGGACCTCTCACCACAGGTGGCCCAGTGTGTTAGTGTGTCAGCGTATGGGACCTCTCACCACAGGTGGCCCAGTGTGTTAGCATGACAGCATATGTGGCCTCTCACTACAGGTGGCCCAGTGTGTTAGCGTTTCAATGTATGTGGCCTCTCACCACAGGTGTCCCAGTGTGTTAGTGTGTCAATGTATGGGGGCTCTCATATACTGTGTAAGCGCTATATATCTAAATACTAAGGGCTAAATTTGTTTGAACTTAGCCTAATATATCTGTATGTTATTCATATTGTGATGCATTTTTCAGAAATGACAGAGCTAAAATCAAGCTCCCAAGAAATATGGATGATGCTAAAGGTCTGGGGAGAGCCTTGTCAAACTACACTGATGAATATTTCACACAAGTCTTATTAGGATTCATTGTTGTCTTCATCTTGTATCCTTTCAATATACTAAATAATATTTATTCCATGGTTAATTTTTTATGAGTGATTCAGTGTATCACTGTACTTTCATTATGTGTGTTATTAGTGTTATGAGTATTTAAAGTGGCAGTATCATCACTACTTCTGGCCAATTACAGAACAATTTCCAATGATTTTAATGGAAAACACTAAAAAAAAATCAAAATTGTAAAAGCAGTGTTTTTTTTTTAAAGTTTCTAAAAGCATGTGACTGATAAATCAAAGCGAAGGGCCTTTTAGATAGTGCAAATTTTAATAGATTATTTTATGGATTGAGGTTTCCGTCAGCCTGACATAAGTAAACTGGTGCAATTGCTGCTTTGATATTATCTTTATTAATCCCATTCACCACCTAAGCTACAGAAAGCATAGTCAAACTTGACTTTTTCCATGTTATCCACAATTTGTTATAAATTTTCTTTAAAAGTGCTCATAAAGTCCTGTGACATAATTGAGATTTCTCTATCACTAAATGTTGGTTCATGGCTTTAACATCTTTAACAATATCCAAATATGTAATATAAAATAGTGCTTTTCAATGCTACAATTTATTTATTAAATTATACATTATTATATATATGTTATATTTTATATAATTATATATTCATATGATTAGATTAGAGTTATTTCACTCTCCTTGACTAATTTTTTAGTTTACAAACATTTGCTATCCCAGGATCCATATTTGGGAGCATTCTGTCAGGATTTTTGTTTCCATTTCCTTTGGCTTTATTTGTAGTGTGTTTGGTAAGTTTCATTATGTGAGGCATGACTGTGCCCCAAATTAATGTTTTTGTATTGTTACCTCCCTCCCGCCCCCCTCATATTTTGAGGCCTGCTACATCTTTAATTTACCCTGGGTATCAGAGTCTCGAGCTTTATTCGTTGTTGCTGCCTTGTGTTGTCGGAGTGAAGCTCAAGCCTCTGGTACCCAGGGTAGTTTAGATTTGGAGTGTGAAGGAAGCGATTCGTATAAAGTATAACTTATTACATTATCATAACAATTTTAATTAAAACCTTATGTAAATGTTATTGATACACCATTAGATGACACACTATAGAAAGTGGTCTACTGAAGCTTAGATTGTTCGAAGTAGATTGAAAGAGGTGATATTTTCCTCTCTAATTCTGTAGTTTGGCACTTTTTTACAGTCAAAAGCAATGGATTTGTATTGTAACAATGATTCACGCTGTCAAACACTCTGAACACATCCCTCTAAATACTAGCGTTATTATGTCTGTACACAACGTTATAATGTATATACAAAAGTGGCTTGAGACTTTTCAAAATACATGAAAAGATGTTAAACTCTGGATTGGAAAAGACCTAATTTGCACTAAGCAAAACAAACTGATGGGTCCCCAGCCCCCACACCCCCCTGCTTTAACCATACTATACTACCATCATTTAGCTCATGATCCTTTTATTAATTCTTAGTGTTCAAGTGTTGGGGCATCGTTTTGCTATTTATTGTCCTATCTGGTTGCTGGAGGATTAGTCAAACATTATTTCCCTGAAAGGGTGGAGAAGTGGTGTACACAGGTTTGTGAAAAAAATAGTTCTTTCATTGAAGTTTGCTCAGTTTCTTGCATGCCGGATCACTGCTGCGAATGTCATAGTCTCTGTAAGACCATGAACCAGTGAGTCCAGTGGGACCATGGACTCAAAAAGATATGCGTGGAATGCTATTGTGTTATGGTGAATAAAAAGCGAGAATTAAGATATAATTATTAATTTTAACTATTGACTGCTGTTAAAACATCTAACATTTGATTGTTTGTAACAAACATTCCATATATATTCCCACTGTGACGGTTTTTCTAGTGCTGTAAGTATTTTTTTCTCACAATGTTTCTTTTATTAATTTAAGCAAGTTATTGTGTTAGGAATAGCCTGAAAAACAGGCGTTTAGCCGGTGTTTTTATAGCGAAAAACCGGCTCGAACGATTCGTAGAACGTTTTTCATTTTGCTCAAAATCCAAGATGGCGGCTATAAACGGGTAAAGACCTGCATTGCAGGCTATGTTAGGAATGTGTTTATTTTTATCAATACTAGTCCAGTCAATCTACGTCAAAAAAGGGGCCAACATCAGACTATATAATGTTTTTTTTAACGGTTTCTTGCATAGAAAGTAGTCCTCTTTAACATACTAAACATCTTAAAAAGTCGGAGTAGGCAAACACCCCGAAAAACGGGATCAGATTTTCACAAGGCTTGTATAAAATCGGAGGGTGCCCACATCATGAAAATCACGAAAAAATACATACTTTAGAAAAAGGAATTTATACCAATAAAAATTACTAGAAATATATATATATACACGATAAGGATTAAACATTCAAGTTATTTGAAATAGTTCAGTTATTTTGGGTAAAATGCACAGATTTTTTAGCTATCCTTTTCACCACCACTTTGATCTTGCAGACATTTCGTTATCATAAATGACTATACGTGATGGAAACAGGTTCTCATACAAATAGTGCTTAGCGGCTGTTAATAATGATGTCACTGATTCAGTATAAAACAAGTATATGGACACATTACTTATGATATAATCATTCTCATGGTTTCGTTTTTTATGAAAATAGATTTTTAATGTTGGATGTTTTATGATTTCTTTAAAATTAAGACCCCCTTACAGGTTCTTAAACTCTAGGTTCTTACTTGGGGTGCAGATTAAATCCATGGAATCCGTGACTTCGATTGAGAGGGAATTATTACACGATGACCCTTTGCATTGGCCGTAGGGCGAACACGCTAGATTGTCCATGCGGCAGGAGCAATAAATGTGCTGCAGTCCTGGAGGTCTCTCAAGATCTGTTAAGGGTTCACCCAGTCGTTGACCACAATCTAAGCTCAGACTTCAGACCGCCTTTCTATCGCCTTTCCATTGGTTGACTTGATAGAATACTGGAACTTGGAACTGTGGAACATGGCTGCTGCTGAAATTGGGGATAGATTTTGTGGCTCTCTTAGCTCTGTCCTGTTAACAGCTGCGAGTGCGCGGATGTAGGATGAGGAGACAATGTTTAAAAAAAGAACGCAACAGATGCTGCGATTTTACCTGATTTTTTTTTTCCTGTCATGACCTCTGTCGAGAAGCCATCGGTGTTACCGATCAAAGCACCACAATACAGTTACGACAGGAGTTTCAATCTTCTTGAAATAATGCGTCGGCTTCCTTGGGCCAGGGTATTAAATGAGCACCTCCATCCAATGGATACTGTAGCCAGGTAGATGGTGTTTTGGTGTCCATCCATGGACCAAATGACCTCGACCAAAACAGGCTTCTGCACCACTCTCATCATAGAGTCTAACAATGCTGAAGGAAAACTTCAGAACTTAAAGAAGAAATGAACTAAGAATTGAGCGCTGAAACGACAGATGTAACATTTACGACGTCATTGTCAATGGGCACTGCCGATTGCGAGGTTGTGCTATCTGCTTATAAGTTCTTTTTTCGGTCACTTTAGTGGTATCAACATTAACTGCGCTGTCGGCTTAGGCACCCGTGCAGGTGTTTTTCAGTGTAGGGTCTTGCTAAAAGAGAGAACTTTCCGCATAAGAACTTTCAGAAATGTCTAAAAGGGTTGAATGTCTACAAGCATCGTGATGGTGACAAAATTTATATATTTTTTACCAATGTTTTAACAGGATAAGCCCCTTTAGACTCCGCCAGATGTCATTGTGGTCCTGAATTTAACATCACACTTAATAATTATAATTGAAAGCATGGTTGCGTAAAAAAGATAACAATAAACTTGAGATCGACGCCATTAAAATCAAACAAACTCAAACAATTGATAATAATTACATGATGTGCTTGATTCTCCTTCTAAAGACCCGTAAAGATAGAAACCTGTGGGTTTTGCCCAAAACAGATAAGCTATATCAGATAACGTTCATTTTTATCCAGATCGCGTAGAAATATATATTTCCTATCATTAATAGTGGTATAAATTTGATTTTTTCAAAGTATGTCTATTTCTCGTGATTTTCATAATTTGTATGGGGAAATTCGATGCGGTTTTTCGGGGTGTTTGCGTGCTCCGTTTTTTTTTTTTTTTCATTTATATGGATGTTCATTCAAGAGTATTTTTGAGAATTATTTTCTTTTTGAAGGTGTCTCACCACCAGGATGACCTCCTCAGCTATATCATCTTCTTGCGCATAACACCATTCTTACCCAACTGGTTCATCAACATCACATCTCCTGTCATCGGTGTGCCACTTATGCCTTTCTTTATTGGGACATTCATAGGTGAGCAATTAGTACGCTGTGTATATTATCAAGTAATGGGAAAGTAGTTGGAATCTGCATCTCTTCTTCATTCAAACTTTTACTGTAATTGCTCAAACAAGCGACTCCCTCGAATAAGTACCTTGTCTAAGAGGAAAAATATGAATGAAGTGCTCATCTCGAATAAGCTCCTCGCCTAAGCGTGTTGTTCTTAATAGACTTCGGTACTGACTTTGATGACTTAACGTTAGGAGGGATGCATCTCCCCCAAGTAAACGCCCCCCTTTTGTTGTGTCTGCTCCCCTTAGGTGTCTGTCCCCTCCTCTTGTTTTGCTGTACACCTGTTAGTACGTCCTCTATCACTACTAGACGTGATAATAAGTTCCATTTGTATTGTTTTATATAGGTGTAGCTCCCCCCTCGTTTGGGTTCATCAGTGCTGGGGTGGAGCTGTACGTGCTCTCCACCACTGGTGATCTGATTTCAGGAAAGTCCATCATGATCGTCATTGTCTGTGCTATCATCTCTTTGCTTCCTGTTATATTCAAACGACAACTGAAAAACAAACTCGAATAGTTTAATTATCCTTTTTAGCGCGTTTCCTTTACGATATGTTCTCTATGCAGAAATATGATGTTCTTTCTTGGCTAAATGTAAAAAAAATGTGAATTATTTATTCGAATGCTGTGCTTACACAAATGTCCACTGTACTTTGCATCATTCATTAAAAAATACTTATTTTAGGCTTTCTTTTACCAAATGCAGGAAATTGAAAGTATTTATTTTAGTGCTATGTGGTACACTCCAGAACCAAGTAAGCGAGGCCACCACGAGGCCAGTCGTTACCACAAACATTTGAGCTTGACTCTTTTTTAAATGATACATAGTAGTACAATAACTTAATGACAAATTGTTCGGTTGTAGTATGAATACAACACGAGTCTATTCTTCCAGTCAAACAAAATTAAATATTTTAAAATTGACTATCAGATATGTGAATTCTATATTTGTTGTTGAACTGCGTATATTTCTGGGTCCACCGCGCCAGGAGAGCGGGTTTTATGCTAGCGTGATGCGATAAGGAGGCAACTGGGGAGGGATCCTTTTGCGGGAAAGAACCTTTTTATACACGTTTTTGCTTGGCCACAGAGGCGACATAGGGGACACAAGGTATTATTTTCATTTAAAGATTTTATTTCTTCGTCGTTCTTTGGTGTGACGGGCGCAGTCATTTCTGATTTTTTGTTGTTGCTCATTTTGGTTTGAATTTGCTACCCAAAAAGCTCACGTGACCTCTTAGCGCAAGTCCCCTATTATCGAGAGGTGTGCGTTATGTGGTCACTTAATGCCCGATTTTTGCAGGGTTATCCCATGATATGCAAAGCAGCCTCTAATGGCTGCCAGCATTTAGTAGGCGTCCCTTTTTTTTTACTTTTTGGAGATTTGGTGGACATATATTCCTTACAAGTCAAGGAGCGTGTGGTCAAAGATGGATATTTAGGATAGGCGCGCATGTGTAGAGGTGTAACAAGGAAAACCAAGTGGCCATTAGGTAATTTATTTCCTTCTCAAGAATCCGTCTACAGATTTATAGCCTTCACCAATCCCTGGGATAAAATAAGCTGTCTCCACAATTCCGCAAGTGAAACACTGCTAAACTGCAAGCTTCAGCTTGAATATATATACCTGCAAGATGATACGGAAGCGACGACTACAAAATAAGAAAGTGACGACTACCAAATAATGGAGTGACGACTCCCAAATTAGGAAGTGACGACTACTACTAAGGAAGTGACGACTACCAAATATTGAAATGGCGACTACCAAATAAGGAAGTGACGACTACTAACTAAGGAGGGGACGCCAACTGAATAAGGAAGTGACCATTACCAAATAAGGAATTAACAACTACTAAATAAGGAAGTGACGACTACTAAATAAGGAGGGGACGACTTCTAAATAAGGAAGTGATGACTACTAAATAAGGTGGGGGAAGCCTACTCAATAAGGAAGTGACAATTACCAAATAAGGAAGGGACTACTCCCAAATAAGGAAGTGACCATTAACAAATAATGAAGTAACAACTACCAAATAAGGAAGTGACGACAACTAAATAAGGAGGGGACGACTACTAAATAAAGAAGTGACATTACCAAACAATGAAGTGACGACTACCAAATAAGAAAGTGCCAATTACTAAATAAGGAAGTTACGACTACTATATAAGGAAGTGACGACTACCAAAAAGGCATAGATCAGTTGGGTACGACTAGCAGGTAAGGCTCATGCATGTCAAAGCATTTCTTCCCGGGGGGGGGGAGATTCCTTGAAGTCATCGCACTCCACGATGTAGAACTTGGAGGCGCTGCCGCCGTGCCACTCCAGCAGCACCTGGTGGTTATGACCCTGCGCCCTCGTGCTCGTGAACCAGAGCCTGCCAAGCTGCTTGAGGAACTCAACCTAAAGACAGGTTCGAACTTTTAAAGGATGTCGATCAGCCACTCCTTTGTTATTGTCATTAAAAAATAAAACTCGATGCTCAACGAGACAAGTCTGGCGTGACTCAGTTTAATTGAGACATTAAAGAGGGCCAATCAGGTCGCCGTTTTACACTCCCGCTTAAAATCGATTCAAGCAAAGCATCCATTTCCATCGGCTAATTCAAGCGAGTAACTGGAGTCCTTTTGATAAAATACATTTGATTAGGTATCACAATTCAATTGTGAATGGTTATTTTAAGGTTTTCACGCAAATAGAACATGTTTTTTAAAGCAACAAAGTGCAAAGAAGTGGTTGACGGACATCCTTTAAGATTTATGGCGACGGAGGGACAACCAACGCGGTGTTAGAAAAATGTGATGGTGCGCGCTAAGACTCAATGTGTCAGTCCGCCGCTGTATCCACCGTCCTAAATCTTAAGGTCCTAAAAGTTTTAAGTATGTGTTTTTTACCATCAAGATCCCCTCCTCTACCCCCACCCTTTCCCACTCCCTCGCATTTCTCTTTCCCTCTCCGGGTTGACTGCATGCTCGAGGATCCAGCGTACTTTGCAGGCGCTCCCAAAGGTCACTGCCGCAGAAGAGCTCTTTTGCGGTAGTGACCTTTGGGAGGGCCGGCAAAGTACGCTGGATCCTCGAGCATGGGTTGCCTGTGGCGCACAACTGATCTATACCTCATCCGCCGATAGTGTGACTTCGTGTGAGTGAATTGGAAACCCGCTTTTCGAGGATCTCCTGATTTGCAGGGTGGTTGGTTTGTCGGGCGGGTGGTTTGGCACGGACGCGCCGCTGGCGAGGGGTTCACGGTAGAGATAGCCGTTCAGCGTGGAGTGGAGAAGCAGGTCTTGCGTGGCCTGGAGCGACTTCCACACAGCGCTACCCTCACCATGCACAGGGCAGATAGGGTACCTGCCAACGGGTCCAGGTTATTATCATCATCATCATCAGCAGCAGCAGCATCATCATTATCACCATAACCATCATCGCCAGAATCATCATCACCAGAATCATTATCATCATCTTCTTCTTCTTTCTCTTTCTCATCATTATCATCATCATAACCCAACACCACCCTCGCCATGCACCGGGCAGATAGGGTAACTGCAAACGTTTCAAGACTAGTATCATCATCATCATCATCATCACCATAACCCACACAACCATCGCTACTCTCGCCATGCCCCGGGCAGGTAAGAGCATCTGCAAAAGGATCGACATTAGTATTATCATCACCATCATCATCACCGTCATTTATATTATCATCATCATCACCGTCATTTATAACATCACCCTCATCATCACCGTCATTTATATTATTATCATCATCAACATCGTCATAACAGTGATTGTCGGCTCCTTACCTTGTCCGTATGGTTCCTATTCCGGGAACTGGCGGCAGCATGATTCGAGTCCCTGTGGCTTTCGTAATACGTAAGTTACCTGAAATTAATGAAAACCTTTTGTTAAAGCCAAACTTGCACTAACAAATCACGTGACTTTTTGGTTTTCAAACTCGCCCGTGCTCTGACCTTTGGGCGGCAAATAAAAAACAATTAAAAGCAATTCAGCGCGCCTTGTAGTCACGTGTTTAGAGCCGCCTGTGGCAGTTTACCCACCTTGCTTTTCCAAGACCCCGACTGTCTCTTGCGTGGTGTCCGCGGCCACAGTCCCCACCTCCGTTCCACCAAAAAACTCTGCCGGTGTGTAGAACCTCTTCTGGTTGGTGCCATTGTACGCGTTATCGAGGGTCTGCCCGCCGTTACGCGTCTGGCCCTCCTCCACGGTCTGCCCGAGTAGAGATTGCGGCTTGCCCTTGTGCTCGATATCGAAAGGGTTCCAGTTGTTCAGGGGGGTCAGGTAGATGATTTCCAGGGGGATGGCGTAAGTCCATTTCTGGTTGATTTTGTCACATTTCTCGTTGGCGCCAGATCCTTTGCACGTCTTTAGTTCCATTCCTGCAATTTTTTGGTGAAAAGCTCGTTGAGACAAGAAAAATGCACAAAAAGGGCGCTAACTATGGAGTGTTAATTAATGTCCCAAGGGGGATGGGCGATTTTGACTTAGAGCCCCCCTACAGTGTGTGCCCCCTCCCTCTCGACAAGTTAGGGTCAGGGCCCATTTTTA
The DNA here is from genome assembly GCF_932526225.1 of Nematostella vectensis. NCBI lineage: Eukaryota > Metazoa > Cnidaria > Anthozoa > Actiniaria > Edwardsiidae > Nematostella > Nematostella vectensis. The sequence continues at coordinate 8,191,163 of NC_064039.1, forward strand.
CCCCCCCCCCCCTCCCCCGCCCTTGACTTAGAGCCCCCCTACAGTGTGTGCCCCCCTCCCCCTCAACAAGTCAGGGTCAGGGCCCATTTTTAACCCCCCCCCCCTCCCCCGCCCTTTGGGTGTTAACACATTTATCGTACTCCTTTCATTAATTTTCACATTTTTATCAGCGGCGGTTACCTGGGGTCGCTCCGTGTGTTCTATGGAACCTTTTTATGCTAAAAAAATGCGTGTCCATTTGAGGGATTCTTGGTTTTGTTGTTCAGTTTTCATAACTTGAACCACCCTTTAAAAATCCTAGATCCGACGCTGTTCTAGGCTTGATTGCCAGCCGTTTCTGTGGTCCCTTAGTACGTGCTGGACAAAGAAGCGTAAGGCTGCAACGGCGTTCCCACTTTGGATTGTGAAGTTTTTTTTCTCTACTGTTTGTAATACATATTGGAGTTTTTTTCTACTTTTTATAACACCAATTGTATTCCATCCTTGAATTTCAAAGACAAGGCCACTTTTCATAATAGAAACTACATTCTCATCTTGGGTTGTGACGTCATGGCCATGAAAACGTTCTCGTCGGCGAATCCCCGGTGTCTCGTAGATACCCCCATCGCCCCGGTCGCCTACACTTTGAACCAGCGATGATAGCGCGCGGCGTTGATCTTCCCAAATTGTCCAGGCGCGATCTCTTCAGCGGGGAGACCGTACGCATCGTCTGTCAGTTTGCCCGCGTAGTTATCTTTTCCGGGGATCTACGAGAGAGAGGGGCGTCAAGGGCAACACACGCTTGTACTAAGAGGACGTAGGAAAGAGAACCAGAGTCCGAAGAGAAGACAGAGTCCGTAACAAGGCAACTGGTTGGCGCAGTTGGCAGAATATTGCTTTGCAGTGACTCCCACATGTCCTTCACCACTGGGTACCGGCTTCGATTCCCGGTTCCGATGTGAGTTGAGTTCGTCTCGCTATTGCTCCCATTTTTTCTGGGTTCTCCAACAGTGTTCCTCCCTCGACATTTCTGGCCAGGTGCTAGGTCCCATTTCCTATTCGACTACATAACCCTGTCTGGGAGATGTAAAAGAGAACTCCCTGGTAACGCCCTCACCCCTACCCTAGTCGCGCCACCACCCCTATCATGATAACGCCCCCGCCCCTACCCCGGTCACGCCTCACCTCTATCCTGGTTACTACTGTACCCCGGTTACACTCTGCCTCGTCCAGCAGCGTCCACTGCTTGGTTATGCGCTCGCGCAAAGGCCACTTGTCCTGATCCAGGGGTTTCAGCTGGAATCTCGCAGCGTGGGTCAACTCATGCTACTTATACTTTCTATCTGCCGCCATTCTGGAGGCGAGCTCGTCAACGACTCGGAACCTGTTGAGCTGCAGGTCTCTGCTGATCGGGTGACACAGGATCCTGTAGTTCCACTGCGCAAGCTGCAGGTAGCCGTCCGAGGTGACGTTCATGATGGTGGTTGGTAAGAAGGAGTAGTTTTCGTCGTTGTCTTTGCGGCCGGCGTAGGACGTAAACCGGATGTTCTCCTGGAGGTCGTGCCAGCTCTTGGCGTTGGTGAAGTGCCGGTCGCTTTCGAAGCCCTCCTCGATGGAGTGGAGTGGCGTGGTCCAGGCCCCCTCCAGGTAGCACAGGTTGGCCTTGAAGTACTTGCGGTAGTCGCGCACGCTGTGGTCCTGGTCCTTGAAGGCCTTGAACCACGCGTGCATCTCCTTCACTTGCTCCGATACGGTCGCCTTGCTTGTCACCTATAATGCAAGACAGGCATGATAGATAAACCTCCGCCACTTTCCCTTTGGGAATCCCCCCCCCCGTTCACAAGTGTTAACGCATGATCACCCCTGCCGAGGTGGTGCCCCATAGTGTGTTAATAGTGACCTGTTGATAGTTAACCTGTTTATCTTATCCTTCGTGTGTGTACGGAGTCTCACCTCTGGCGGGACGTCCGGAAAGGGTATATCCTCCACAGCGTGGTAGTCCTTACTGGTGCAGTGCGGCATGTACAGATGGTAGTCGTTATGTCGGGTGCGGAACTCTACTCCGTTTAACACGGCCAAGAACTCTCCCAGTCCGACCGTGCGGTCGTTATTCGAGTGGTCATGGATAGACAGCACGCTAAACTTGTCCGCATGGCTCTGCGAGTAATAGTTCTTGGTGCCGTGCTGATTGTGCCGGATCTGTTTGACGCCGGAGCTGGCGTCCGTGCGAATTTTCTCCTCCATCGAGAGCTGTTGTAGCATCATTTGGCGCGCGAGTAAGGCGACTGTAGACTTGAGGGATTTGACAGATTTCTCCAGGTCCACGCTTGAGCTCTGTACGCTCACGAAGAGCACAAGCGCACAGCAAACTATCCCTTGCAATATCTTCATGATTCTGCGATAAACAACGCTTTAAATTAAGAGAGTTACAGAATGCGATCAGCTACTCGTTTGTTATTTTTATATATGAAAATACTTCGCTTCATTTGAAAGAAAACTTATGATACCTGAGTATCATCTTTTGGTTGAAAGTTTTTCCTCTAGTTACTCGATTGAATTATTCGATAGAAATAGATGCTCTGCGTGACTTATTGAGCGGGAGCGTAAAATGGCGGTCTGATCGGCCTTTTTTATTTTGGAACTGCGAATGGACGTTTATTTAACAACTACATCGAGTATTGGCCTAAACAAAACAAGCAAATAGCAACGAGCAATGGGCATGTCATTAATATGGAGCCTAACTTTAACAGTACGCAGGTTTGGGGGGGGGGGGGATTCGGGTAGATCGGCTATCCATATTTCAGTAGATAAACACTCGATAATATATGTACGTGATCCCTAGACGAGTCTCGAGAATCATCATAAGTCACTCAAAGTTCCCCGTGGACTATGCAAAGAACTGGTGGTCAATATTATAAATATATGAATCGGATGAAAATGACCCACAATGATCAATGGCCAGGTTCCGCCTCTCTCTATTGGCGGGTTACTTACTAGTAAATAGTGGCCTAGGGAAAACTCGTGACCTCGCAAGGACCGCGGAGCATGTTGAAAAGTATGTGTGTGTGTGTGTGTGTGTGTGTGGGGGGGGGGGGGGGGGGGGGGGGGTGGGGGGGGGTGGGGGGGGGGGGCTGACAATTGAAAAAAAAGGTCATATTGAAAAACGAAAAAAGGAATAAATCACAGTATTTGGCTTGTTTCTGTCGCAGAAAGTAGTGAGACCCCCGCGGTCCCTGCCGCGTGGACATCATACTTGAAGCACTATCCCGTACTCTAGTTTATAATTACGCATTCTTCCCTCAAATGGGGATCAATATCGAATTAAATAAAAAAAGGTAAAATATGCTTCTTTTGGCGAAGAGTTCATCGTAGGTATTTTAAACCAAATCTCGGGGCGAGTTGTCGTTTTTGCTTTACGCCCCGTAATTTCTCGGTATTATAATTACTTACTACTAGTAAACCAAATCTCGGGGCGAGTTGTCGTTTTTGCTTTACGCCCCGTAATTTCATTTAATAGTATAGTTATTGTTATACTAGTAAACCAAATGTCGGGGCGAGTTGTCAGATTGCTTTCTCGCCCCGAAATTTTGTTTACTAGTATGTTTTTATCTATAAAATTTTAAAATTCTATAAAATTTCAAAATAATACCACTAAACTTTCTCGCCCCCAATTTCATTTACTAGTACTAGTAAGTTAATTTGCTAAGTTAGCTAATATATGAATTCCCGACAGCGGGTAGTAAGGGAAGTATAACCACAAAATAAACACTTGGTGACATGAGACCATTAGAGAACTACGTAAACTAAAAAAGTGTTGCCTGAAGATATCAGTTAGAGTTATATGACCTTCCAATGACGCAATCTTTAGACTCTCAAAATCCCGTTACCCCCAACCCCCAGCAGTCTTTTTGTAACAACATTCTCACTCCGACAACACTCACTCCGCGTATCCAGGATATCGCTGATTACAAATAAATGCCAAAATCCCGCAAAAACCTATGGTGGACCCTTTATTGAATGCTCGCAGTGAGCGGTGTGTTTATATTGGCAAGAGAAGCTCTTATAGGTTGTTTTAGTTTTAGCGGAGGATATATTATTTTTAAAAATATTTGTCAGTTACATTCTGTATCAGATCCTGTGATTCTTTTCATATTAATGCCAAGTTCAACCCATGGTACCCGCAGTTAATGATAAACTCAAATCGGTTATTTCAATATTATTATCAATAATTTCGGGTCTAGTCTCGTCTCTTTGTAACTTTTAATGTGTACTGTAAGAGCTCAAATAAAAACCCGAGGGCTTAATAAATAGGAGTACTAGATTCTTTTTTTCTTTTTTGTTGACACAGGGTATTTATGCCATTTTTGGGACATCCTTCACAAGTAAAAAAAAAATCAAGGAAGCCCCGTAAAAAGATCGAGCAGGAGCAAATAATATTTCCCCGTCAAATATCAAATGGCCGACCCCGAATTATTTTTTATAATAATAAAACGAATATTCATACACTAACAAATAAAGTGCGATATTTTATCTACTTTATAAACACGGTCAAGGAGCTTTTAGATAACACGAAAGTGTCACCAGGTCACCTCTAGCCAGACCTCAAGCTGTCTAAATACACTTGTGGGCTCGCAAGGTGCTATGGGAGGCAAGTCCACAGGAGCCCCAATTTATTTGTTGTGAAAATAGCCGCTGTTCTATCACATCACCGGCGCGTTGTTGGAAACACAACACAGACATGGCTTTTTGTAGGGTAAGAAATACAGTAAAAACCCGCATGTTAGGGACTTACATTTTATCTGGCAAGATGGGTTACTATATTTTTGGATACTTTCTGACTATTTAAACAATTTTTTTATTATATCTCGTCCCTGTCCACATTGTAGAATGTCGGCCTTATTTTATTAATTTATATAAGTATTTCTGCTTTGCAAAATTCTGTGTTCATTCGATAACAATCAGATATCGATACGTTTAAATTAATTGATAATCTTGATAAATTGATATCGATAATATTATTATAACAATTAGTATTACATAATCAATTCGATCATTAGCCTCCCTAAAATAACCGCCTTTTCCAAATAAGCGCCCCACCTAAACGTACCGCACAATAATAAACTTCAATGACGAGGGGGACTGTACATTAGAAAGGAAGTAAGGAGCCGACCACTTGACTTTTGGGAGGGGGGGGTGGATGTTTTTGGGTGCGCAGGATATTTATTGGCATGCAAGAAATTTTTTTTATTACCAATGCAGGCTATTTTTTCGTCCACCAATTGATGCAGGATATTTTTTCTGCCCTTAGAGGCCTGCAGGATATTTTTATTCAAAATCATCCACCCCCATCAAAAGTCAAATTGTCGAACCCTAAGGAAAACTCACATTAGTACCCAAGACAACATTTTAAACAATGAAGGCTTGTTTTGATATGGTGCTTGAAAGATATTTACTCCTTCCATGTATCTAGAGATAAAACCAATTTTGAAATAAGCACCTTCTTGATATAACTTCCTCCCTGAATAAGTGTCTCGCCTGGGACATGAAATAAAAAATTACTTATGATGCGCTTATTTTGGCAATAATGGTATGTTGGTTGGCTGTGCTGATTATTTAGTTTCCTCTGTATATTTCTGTACATCGTCTGTTGTCTCCTATCCTACACAGGAATAAATACAGTTGATCCTATTGATCACATACAAACTTCAAAAAAGCTGACAACTAATTTAATTCAATGTCTTCATGATATAGACCCTTTTCTAGTTAACACTCCCAGTTATGTAAAATTTACAAATAGATAAATAGTTTAGGGGTTTCTGCTGTATGCTCACATTTTGCTATCTTTGTTTCATTTTAGCTGGTGCGATCCCCAACCTTTTTTTGTCACCTGATGAAAAGACGACCATTTGCTACAACATTAGCTCAGGGTGTTCATCAGAGCTTAATGAGTGGACCTTTAACCCAATTATCAGAAGAAGAAGAAATGATGAAGCAGTCAGGTAAAGAATAATTTGAGATATCAGGATAAATGGTGAATTTCAAGGTCTCAACTGTCACTGTTTTTTTTTGTAGTGTATCAACTCTAGCTATAAAGCTGACCTGCCATCACCACACATTGACCTTACTATAGCAGTGTCAAAGTTTGAATGAACAATTTGAAAAATTAATGACTGGCTTTTGTCTCAAAAGTCATGTTTCTGTCTCAATAGCTCAAGCTTAGTTAAATACTTCAATATTTCAATCAATATTTAAAAAAGGCATCATTTCCTACTTCGAGAAGAAAGTAGACTTTTTACAAACAGCAGAAGTTTTGGCGAAGAATTGGATAACACTATCAAATTTTAGTTAAAAATACCCTCCACTGCAACCAAATATTTTCAGGTCATTTCTGTTCTCTGAACTGTCAACATACTTAAAAATTACTCTGTAGAAATTGATCACCATTTACCAAGTCATCTCCACCATAATTTAACTGAAAATGTAATGATTTAAGCATGCGCACAAAAGTCAAGAAAGCACTCACTGGCCATTTCCACATGGCTACAAAAGTAATGGTAACCCAAATAAGTAAGAGACTGAGCAAGTTCTGTACCAGTTTCTTATTATCAAGGACAGACAGCATGTTAGGGCACAGTTTTTTTTTTCACACAAAAAATGTTTTTGTTGTGCCACATCCGACTAGCTAGTATTTACCTTTTGCAATGGCGCACACCAGGCATTCACATAGGAACTTTGCCTCACAAAAAAACACACAGCTCAAAAGAGGGGAGAATTTTCCCTCAGTTGCTTGAGAAATGAGTTTTTTTCGACATTTTCATGCTCAGTTTTCACCTTGCGAGGCAAAGCAAAATGCATGTGGGAAATTGTCCTCACTATGTGTGCTAGTCTTTAGTTTTTAAACACCCGTATAATAAACTCCACATTTTGCAGTTGCCAGATTTGCGAAAGAAAAGATCCAGTCCCTGGTATCTGAAATGGACCAGAACTCGCAAATGGACCCAGGCATCATCAAGGGGCTTTTTGAACAAGGCGTGAGTTTAACAATGACAATATCATATTCTTGCTGCAAACTTTAATCATATTTTAAAGAGAGGCCAAAAATAATAACCATTGATCGTGCTTATCTTCAGCTTATGGGTATTGAGATTGGCTCAGAATATGGAGGAACAGACTCCACCTTTTTTGCAGCCAACCTTGTAATCGAGGAACTGGCAAAGGTTGATCCATCTGTAAGTGTGATGTGCGATGTGCAAAACACTCTGATTAACAACCTCATCATGACTTACGGTACGAAGGAACAAAAGCAAGAGTATCTACCACAACTGGCACAACATATGGTGAGTCTAAGTTAAAGTAGCTCTATCACCTTCATAGACCCATGGCTAGTCTCATGTATTAACCTAAAAAATACCAGATTAATGTTTTTGTTGGATTTCTTTTTTTTTTCATTTAACATATTTGAAACTATCCATAGCTCTATGAAGGTACGAGTAGAGCTTCTTTCTTGATTAATTAGTAATGTGAAGCTAATGTAGTTCTGAATTTAGGCTTAGGTGGAATAGAGTAAGGGTGATTTATACAATTGGACGCCCTGAATGTGTTTATACATAGTCTCATTGTTCTATTCGCCAACCGTCCATCCGGACTCTCTTTGATTCTACTAAAATAATCACTTTATTCTTCAGGTCGGCGGGTTTTGTCTGTCAGAAGAGTCCTCTGGTTCAGATGCGTTTGCCCTCAAGACCGTTGCCCTGGAGAAAGATGGTCACTTTGTATTGAATGGCTCTAAGATGTGGATCACTAACGCTGAATATGCTGGGGTCTTTCTTGTCATGGCAAACGTCAACCCATCAGAGGTGAGGTAGTAAACATATTCTTGGTGAATTTTTTTTTTAAATCTAACACTACCAATACTGCAGCTTAAACCATACATGATTTCAAGCTAGAACAGACGGATGCAAACTTAAAGAAATAGAATTCCTATATTCATTGTTTTTTTAACTCTATATGGTGCGTTACGGGTTTGGTATTCTCACTGAAAGGGCAAACCCCAGTTGGTTTTAACCCTCATAGAAATCTCTTTACATGGCGTAAACTTCTCTGTAGCGAACAGTACTCACATAATAATAATACTTAGATAATATTTAACTCAAGCGGCCTTGCAATGATATTGGACAATACGAAGGCGACAAGTCGAATCCAAGCCCGGAGAAAAAAACAACACTCGATCCCTTTCCTACGAAGACCGCAAGTTCCTCGATATCGAACAAAGGACACACCGCCGAGAAGACGGTCACTATGAATTACCCCTTCCTGTACGCGATGCTAACTTAGTTCTCCCCGATAACAAGCAGCAAGCGTTAAGCCGTCTAAGGGGTGTAATACAGACAAGACGGTGTCGTGTCATGTATTATAATATCAGTAAAGGGGGGGCCGTAAATTCGACCGGAAGGGAAATACACTATAGTAATGGCTTTTTCACTCCTCCTGTGGATGGAGCACTCTTTCGCTGGCGGCCTTGGTGGCGAGCTGCTTACGGGGAGCCTTTCCTCCGGTAGACTTACGTGCTGTTTGTTTGGTACGAGACATTTTATCTTGTCTTTTTCGGTGCGCGAAAAAATGGTACGTTTCCGCATTCTTCTCTAGTGGTAGGGAACCTTTTTTCCAATAAAAGGGACAATACTCTTCTTTTTAGGTCGCCTGTTGCAAATAACATTTCGGAATGTCATTCCCATAAGCGGGAATCTTATTTTGTAGGATGTATTCTTGAAGTCAGGCCTTATATTCACCTAACATGTGTGTTTTTATTTGTAATTTTCTAGGGCTACAAAGGCATAACTACATTCATTGTGCCAAGGGAGACACCAGGACTCTCTATTGGCAAAAAGGAGGATAAGCTTGGTATCCGCGCCTCATCAACATGTCCAGTGCATTTTGATAATGTCAAGGTAGTTATTGTCGCCTGAGGTCACCTTGAGTGACTTGTTTACTCCTAATAATGTTACTGCTAGTGCATGTTATTGGTGAGCAAGGTTATTTTTGCACACCTTACATATGCAGGTACCGTCGAGTAGCGTCCTTGGGGAAGTCGGTCATGGCTACAAGTATGCCATCGGGATGTTGAATGAAGGGCGAATCGGCATTGGAGCACAGGTATAATTTTGATATAGGTATTGGGACATATGATTTATTTTAATATCGGCATTAGGGTACAGGTGTGATTTCGCTCATGCGATTGAAGAACATATATTGCACAGGTATGATTTGGGTGATGAAAGGCATGATTTATGAGGTATGGTATATTGATATCGGATAAATTATCGGATATGTATTGTAATTTCTTGGACGTGCGTTGGATTTTTTCGGATATGTTTTGGATTCTGTGAAACATATCCGCATTTCTCGGATTTGTTTTGGAATTTTACGGATGTGTGTTGGAATTTTTAAGTATTTTGACTACTCTGGTACTTATATATGTGTGTGTCGGATATTTCGGCGTAACACTTTCCCATTCCTCGTTTAAAAGGTGGCCGGTGAATACTCTCCATTTTTACACGAAGCAATTTTTTAAAGTTAAATATTGTTTTTCTCGATGTAGATGCTGGGTCTTGCTCAAGGCTGCTTTGACCATACCGTACCGTACACACACGAAAGGCGACAGTTTGGAAGAAGCATTTGGAGCAACCAGGCATGTAGCACGCATATCCTTTCATCACCATCATAACATATTCTCAGCATTATCACTTCTACAACTACCATTTGCAGAACCTGACTTCATCATAATCATTTTCACAATACAAACATGTACTCATAACAAAGATTATCACGTGTAAAGCGTATCATTATTACGTCTACTGGGGCCGGTTCCTGAAAAGCCGATTATCGCTAACCCAGGGTTAAATTTGCCCTAACCCACGATTAAATTTTTACCCCCGAATTAGTTCTGTTACCGAAACGTTTGGAAGTAAAATCTAACCCCGCTCGCGAGGCGGGTTAACTCGCTAACCTACGGTTTAGTTGACGTGACACAGGCCTCCCAAACTTTGTAGTAGAACTAAAGTTTCATAAAATGAAGGTGCCGACAAAAAAGACGTTACACAAAACAATGTAGGGGACAAATGTCCTAACATTTCTCTTTGTTATGCGACCTTCGTTGCGATGCTGATACGAAAATTGTGCTAGGACAAACAGAAAGTCACATGAAATATATAATTGAAATGAATCTGTCTTGCTAGTGTCACGCACCATACTCGAATCCTGTAAATGACATTTTTGGCCATGAAATGGAGGTAATTACAGGTGATGTAGAGGTGTTTTGGGGCTTTTCTGCGAAAATAAAATCACCAAAGGTAAATGTTTGAGTTGCTCTCTATTGATCTACTGGGTATCCTGTGTGAATTTTACTCATCAAACCAGTTTTGCACTCGCTTAATCCAGGGTTAGTAAATCGGGGGATTACTTGGCTTTCGGGAACGGTGAGTTATCCGTAGGTTAGCTAACCTACGATTGTGTAGTTCCAGAAAATATCCATATACTCCCCATTGAGGGGATTGGAAATCCCAAGGGGGGGGGGGGGGGTGGGTGGGGGGTAAACGCCCTGGAATTTCCAGAGGGCAGGGTGGGTAAAATGGCCTTTTTCCTTAACAGTTACTGTATTTATTTTTTCCAGGGGGTTGGAAATTACAGAGGGGTGGGGGGGGGAGGTATGGATATTTTCTGGAACTACACATTAGCGAATTAATTAATTAACAATTAGGAAACCGGCCCCTGGGATATAAGGAAATTACCCTTTTGTGTTTTTATAAAAAGAAGCATGTTTTTAGACATAAGTGCTTTCAAAAAAATGCGGTAGTTAGCTTATTTCAAAGAAAAAATTATAGGCGAAAATTGATTAGGTAATAGGTTACATTGAATGTAATAAAAAACAAAAATATGGTGAAATGGCTATTATACTGGATATACTATACAACTATGTACACAAAGTATCTAGCTTATCGGCTTATGCGCTAGGCTATGCAACACCAGATTGCAGAGGTGAGGACCAAGATCGAGGCTGCTAGGCTGCTGGTGTACAACGCCGCACGAAGGAAGGAAGCAGGTTTGCCTGTTGTTCGAGAAGGAGCAATGGCAAAGTATTTCGCTAGTGAGGTATTGTGGACTTGGTATATCGCAGTTTAATGCCGCAAAACCGTCACCAATTAGTCATAATTTCCTAGTTGACTCCTAGCTTTTCGTAGCTGACTGTACTGTAGTATGACTCGTAGATTGTAATTGTTTCTTTCTTCGAAGCCTGCTTACTTGAAAACATTTTTCAGTGCTTTTGGTATTGTGCTGTCTAGTTTAACTCATTGACCCCTCAACCGGCTTGTGCCGGCCGTGAAAAGCACCCACAACCAATTATGAAACAATTATAAAAAAATAAATATTCATAAAAACATCCACAAAAAAGGGGACCTCTTCTAGGATTATATAGCAAGAGAGAGACGCCTATTTAGACGCCGTGTTCTTAAGATTTTTTTTTATGTGAACCTCTATCCTATTGAGCTAAGAATTGAAACTGCATGTCCTTAAAAAAGGAGAAACAAGAGACTATAGAAAAAGTGAAGCCTCAAGGTTACGTCTGGATTTTGATGTTACAATGCATTCTGGCCATGTTTCCTCTATGTCAATGTCTCCTCTGTATCAGTAACTTTTACTATCTCTGTCCTGTGATTACTCTAAGGTTGCAACATTAACGACTTCCAAGTGCATGGAGTGGATGGGCGGCGTGGGCTTTACCAAAAGTTACCCTATCGAGAAATACTACCGCGACTGTAAAATTGGTAAGATTTCTTATAGCCAAATTCGTTGTAGCGCGCCCTTGGCGAATCCAAAATCATTTCTTGTTTGGGAATAGCGCGTTGTCAATCAACCGTCTAAACCAATCGATAGCTTTCATGTTTTCACAGTTGCATCATTAACCATTTGATTGCACGGAGCAAGGGAAGTGATTGGTCACGGTGGTATGACTGTCTACGCGCTATTCCCAGATGAAAAATGAAATTGAATTCTCGGCGGTCGCGCGACAAAAAATAACGGCGGCTCGTTGGTTATTCTTTATAGTACTTTTTTAAATTAAAACCGTTAAGAAATCTTTATTTATTTTTCGGAGGGCAGTATTTGACCATGCCTATTTGATGTATGATGTGTTGTTATTTATCGGTAACTGATTTAATGTTCTTCAACATATAAACGACCAAAATTTTCCAATATATTATTCAAAATAACAGTTATTTTTTTTCTTTGAATCTTTTAAAATACACTACACAACATTGTTTGGCCCCGTATCCTAACGGCACTAGTATTCTGCCAAAAATATTCGAGTTTGAAGAATACGCCCGTTTTATATCTATAAGTTACACATGGCGCAAGCAGAATTTAGTTCTATAGAATTTCCCCAAGGGATGAGAAATCGAAGGCGGAGTCTTGTAGTTGTATAAGTGGAAGCTCGGGAAAATCGGGCATTCAAGGCAAGTTCCGATGGTCATTTTACAAAAAGACTCAAATTCAACTACTATTTGAGGTTTCTGGGCCATAACAACCTGGGCTCGTTGTGATGACATGTCTTTATAATATATAATAATTATAATATATTCAATCATTAAAATACAGTGCCGTAGCAGGCTTCGAAATATTGGGTGGGGGTGCACAATACTGAAACATTAATATAAAACATACATATTTGGGGTACAGCCACGCCCCTACTGGTCATTTTCTTATAATTTTTGACAATTATTATTTTTTTTTTTGGGGGGGGGGGGGGGGGGGGCATGTGCTACGGCCCTGAAATACCTTATTTGGTTTAATTTCACAGGGACAATCTATGAGGGAACAACGAATATCCAGCTTAACACGATAGCCAGGGAGCTAACGGAATATTTACCTTAGGCAGACCCAATACCCTTGGCCGTCAAATGGTGGGTCATCTAGTATATGGATCGTCAAGCACCACCTTTTTCCCATATATTTATGACTGCACGCCTTTTGGGTTTTCTTTTGGGTTTTAACTATATAGTTATATAGTAAGGTATTAAAAAGTGTAAATTTTCCAAATATTTTGCACCCCTCGCATGAAAAGGGCATGTTTCCTTGACATTCGAACAGATATAATTATAAATGCTAGTAATTTATAAATAAACTATAAACTATAACTTTCACATTGTGTTCCTTGGGTTATTTTCTCCTACACTCTTTTTTATAAGAACGTCTAATTTTCAGTTGAGGCTGGACCGTTCTTATTTTTGGGACTTTTTAAGGCTGAATAAGTTCTTAACGATGTTCTGAAATTTTAGTGTATTAAAGAATATAATACCCAATTAATTATTAGGAAGAGAATTACACTAATGATCTATAGCAATAAAAAGGTTGTTACAATTTGATTCTGCATTCTAGAACGCATTAGGACTAAAAAAGTAAAAAAAAATGCTATCTGAGCCTCGGCATGTTTTTAGCATGTTCTTAAAGTTTGTGAAATCTCAGGCTGCACGTTCTTATAAGAAAGGTTCTTATAAAAAAGAAAGAGTGTAGCAGCGAAATGCACATTATAGAACACCAGCTATGCAAATGACATTGCCGCCAATTACATTACCGTGTGTAAATCTAAAGAAATTCACTGTCCCTTTTCAATACTCGAATCTTTGGAATGCCCTTCTGTCTGCTGTCAACAGCTGAATGCAACACTCCAACACTATAATACCACCGACCGAAATGGAAATATTCAAGATTTTGGCTTTTTCAGTGTACTTTCCTTGATCATCCTCGCGCCACTTTTTAACGCTGAGGCGAAAGCTACAAATTTCAATGACACTTTACAAAAAGTCGCATTTGATATTTCGTTTGCTGTTACACCCTAAGTAATTAAAGAAGCTCTTTTTCTTATTTGATGTGAAACTTTTTCCGTCATGTCGGTGTGTAATGGAAAGCGGCGAGCTTCAACTGCCCAGTCCGCTAGTACTTGTCACACATTCCTAGACCTCACGCTCGACTCCCTTGTTCATAATTGTCGTGTTTTAGAAGATCTCTTGTACGTATGCTCTCATGGGACCACCTGCGCTATAAACCAACAATAAGACACTTTGGGCAGTAAAAATGCAACTCGGCGGGGAAAGAACAACTCCACTTGCAGTGCTTTTGTATTCTGGCCATACTCACGGGGATAAAGCGCAAGACCAGTAAAACATGCGCGAAGTATGTTGGCTTAACTTAAAACCTGCAAGGGTTGGTTTGTCATCGTCAAGAGGCAAGATCAAGTGATCGATATAAAGCGCCTGGAGCCAGCCATACCGTCCGGCGAGGAGCGAAAAGGCGTTTATTGTATAGCCAGCCATACTGCCAACGGGTCAGGGAACAATGTACTAAAAAACATGCCGGGAAAACTTTACGTCAGTAATTTACGTGCGAAATGCTTACCTGGAATCAACCAGAATGGACAGAGCGACCCTTTCGCTGAACTCTCCGTGCAAGGTAAGCAAATGATTTGAGCTGAACTTATACTCCCTTTACAGTAAACAAAGCTTTTTACGAACAATAAAAACGATCATAAAAAAAAATCCGTTTCAATGATTATTTCATAAAGTGATATAGAAAGCTGCGATATATCCTTTATATTTACGAATCCAAACACAATGCACAATGGTTAACGTAGCGAGATATGTCCCTTATCTTGCTACTTTTATTTTCTAATCTTTCATAAGGTTTCTTTCAGTACACTTTCACATTTTGATCGCTCTAGTCGATAGTAAAACAATCTTTTGTAGCACTAAACCTATCATGCGAAACAAGCAATTACTTCAGGGTAAAAAGAAAACATTAATCAGTTTTAAAAACGGTAGAGTTGCGATTTATTGAAGTTAGTACTACTGTGTATTTTTTGTAATAATTACGGATTAAGGGTTTTTTTAAGGGCGATTTTACGGTCAAGTCAATGTAACCGGGCGAATTGTTTCTGAAGGTGATGTAACCAAGATTTTCTGATTACATTATGAAGCGCATTTTCATATGCAAATGAAAGGGGATAGCCACAATGGCGGACGGTTGAACACTTCTTGTTAGCTCGCGTTCGTTCAACATGCTACGAGTAGTGGTAATCAGTGCATCGGACCTACCTAATGTCGAGACCGTCGGCAAAAGTGATCCTTATGTCGTAGTAGGGTTTCTAGGTGAGTTTAATGCGCGTGTGATGAAACCTTGAGGAAGTTTCGGCGTAGGATGTTCTTATTTTTCTTGCATGTGTCCATCAGGTTCTAAGAAGAAGACCGAAGTGATCAAAGATGAGCTCAACCCTGTCTGGAACGAGGTAAGAAACCCTTCTTAGAAAACTCGGGAAGTATTTACAAGAAAAGGCAAAATTAATATAAAAAAGTACAATATATATTTATGGTAACTGACGTTAAAGCTGATGGTTCCAACCGTTGATGACTTTTTCGCACTTATTTTACTTCCGCAAATCTAAATCATGTTTGTCGTCAACCGTAGAAATTCGAATGGGATCTCCAGAAACGTGCCCTCTCGCCTGACGAGTCGCTACATATACAAGTCAAAGATTGGGAAAGGCTCGGGAGAAACAGGTAGAGGAGTCTTTTGCTTTAAGAAAAGTCACTCTAGTTTTTGGAATTGCCCGGAGCCGGAGATAAATGTTCTTATAATAATAATAATGATTAGAAAAGCATAGTTTAATAATAAAGATTAATGTAAAAGTCATGCTTATTTAGCAGTAAATGAAATCTAAAATTTATGCCAACCGCGGGGACCGTTTACAAAGCCGTTTGAGTCAGTAAATTTATATTTACTTTACACACTCCTGAGAAAGAGATAAAAATCTAGATTTTCTCACAAACTTTTCTACCAAGAGGTTCTGTGGCTTGGAGTTCTAATGACAATCGGCGGAAATTACTTTTTAGACCACTTTGATTCCTTTATTTCTATATCTATTTTACTCCACAAAACTGATGGTCAATCACCGGACATCGCCCGATAAAAAGCAATCGATTTATACTCTTCTATGTAAAAGATTTTGGCCGAGTTTAATCATATTTTGGGTGCTATTTCTTTCATTTGATCGTTATATTTTTGTAACAGCAAGACACTGCTGAAAGTTTGAGAAAAAGTCTCTGTAAATACACCTAATGATCGCGATATGCAAATGAATACCACAAGTTTGATTTATAATACCCCCTACTTAGCTATGTATTTATTACCCTCGCCGCTAGTTAAGGGTAGACAGCAGAAAAGCTTTTATATTCCATATCTTATTTCCGATTTGTCCTTTTTAAAAATACCCTTAGTTTTTTGGCATAAATATTTTAGTTACTCAAATTTCATGTGTGTGTTTTTTGTCCCCTGCGTTTGGCAAACATACGCTGTCTTTTCGTTTCGTCTACATCCCTCCTTTCCATTTATTCGAGGCCATTTATTACTTCGGGCTATACTACTTAAACAATTTCTTTTTACAGTTAAGGAAACAGCTTAACTAATTTTAATAATTTCATTTTAATCTTTCAGCTTCTCTGAATACGTCTTTCATTCTTTTTTTTTTTGTCTAAATGTCTATGGTTTCATGCAAATAATAAGGCATTTATTATTCTAGAAAATAAATTTGATTATATTTCCAATCATTTAGGACTGTGTTTATAACCTAGTTTAATCTGCCCCAAGCGTCAAATAAGAAAAAAAAAACATGCAAACAAAAGAATCTACACATTTACGAATAAAAAATATATAAAAACTAAGGTCTCCACGGCAACCTGCTTTCGGCTGTGACATTTGTGCTTGGCTATTAGCATAACCTCACACTAACTGTCAAAAATGTGAAAACATCTCATTCCTAACATCTTAGTTGTCAAACGCAAAAAGAACACTAGTATAATTTGAGGTGAAACTGTTTTTCAACCATAAGAATTAGTATGATCATTCTGTCTTCGCCATGTTTACAAACCTCAACTGAACACCTGGCCCAAAATGCCTGCTTCCTTATTCTATTTCTACTCTGACTTATTTCAATGTTGTTATTGATGTTTAGGAGTGTTTATGGTTTATCATATCTACATGTCTATGTCATCAGGGGGTTTCTTGTGTGTACGTATGTCGGTTTGTTGCAGTTTCGATATTTTACAATTTAGTCGCGCGTCGCAAGCAGCTGGTTTTGGTTACTGGTTATAATAATGCTCGATTTTGCGGGCATTTAATGTATTATAGCCCGCCGCACACCCCGACAAGTGGCTTATCAAACGCGCGACGCAGGGAAGGCAAAGAAGCTTTTATTCATAATGCGCTTTATCGCGATAAAGAAGTCGCTAATTTTACTCTGCATTTATGTTAATCTTTATAAATGAATACTGAGAACCAAAGAATACTACTGGTGAAAAAGTATTTAGACTTTCTTTAAAAAGAGTTTTGCAGATTTTTACGAAAAATGCTCTTTGAAATTAACCCTCCCCTATTCCTTAATTTTCAACTATGATATGAAGGCGGATGGGGGTGAACTTGACAAGAGATTATTTCAACAATCTTCAATAGGGTTTAAAAGGTTTCTAATACAAAACAGAAAAAGAAAAAAGATTTTAGATAATATAAACGAAAAAGGAGAAGAAAGCTTCATATGCATCCATGGATAAGCAGATAAGCTTTTCGTTCTTATGATAAGGCGTTTTAAGTGCATTGAGCTCGTTATTATACAGAGTGTACACGTATAGTTTAAGTGCCAATTATCTTAGGTCTAGATAATGCAAGAAAAAACTAAAATTAGCCACCAACTTCTATTATCGAGAGCGCTGCACACCTATTACCATGTGGCTAGTGGGTTATTGGGTATCCTATTTTATTAGTTTTTGTAAGCAGTTGTTTTATAACATATTCTAATATTTTGCTAGAGTCAAGCTCCATGGTATACTTAAAGATTCGTTGTATAATATTTCATAAGCCACTGATTTATGCTTGTGGTAGATCTTGACTGCGTTTTAGATCGGCTGTTTTAGCTGTTTTAAAATGCTGTCGGGTGTACCCAAAATCGGCTTCAAAATCTCCACCCACCGTATCTCCCTAATCTTCCCATTCCTTACCCATTTCTGGCTACCCAATCATACATACATGCTAATTTTCCCTCGACATGTCTCGGAACCTTTTTTTCTTTATCATCGTCCTCCCTTTCGCTGTCTAGCTTTTTACAAATATATGTCGTCCATTTAACTTAACAAATATATCTCATTTTGCGTGCGTCTCTCCTCTTATAGACGCAGAGATGACGTCTCAGCGTGTGATAAGCAATAAAATACGCAACGAGATGCAGTTGCAATTTGCGTGACAGTTGTTCATGACAAACAAACGGAGAAAAGGGTTTATGGCTATTCTTGACACTTTATATCGTATCCCTGTCACCTTCTAGGCTTCTCGGACAAGCAACTGTTCCTCTCAAGGAGCTTGTGAAGGGATCCTCAAACACGATGCAGGCTGAAGTCAACCTCACAGACAGTAACGGACGTCAGACCGCAGTGAGTGATATAAGGAGGGGTGGACAGAGGGTCTAATAGACAGTAACCTTCGTCAGACCACAATAAGTAGTACCAGGAGGGGGAGGGGTGTGGAGAAAGGGTCACAGGGTCTAATAGACAGTAACGGACGTCAGATCACAGTAAGTAGTACCAGGGGGGGAGGGGTGTGGAGAGAGGGTCACAGGGTCTAATAGACAGTAACGGACGTCAGATCACAGTAAGTAGTACCAGGGGGGGAGGGGTGGGGAGAAAGGGTCACAGGGTCTAATAGACAGTAACGGACGTCAGATCACAGTAAGTAGTACCAGGGGGGGGGGGGGGGGCGGGGGGAGGGTGTGGAGAGAGGGTCACAGGGTCTAATAGACAGTAACGGACGTCAGATCACAGTAAGTAGTACCAGGAGGGGGAGGGGTGTGGAGAAAGGGTCACAGGGTCTAATAGACAGTAACGGACGTCAGATCACAGTAAGTAGTACCAGGGGGGAGGGGTGTGGAGATATGGATGAATTCAGGCACAGAAAGGCAGGGATGTGAATACAGGTAGTCATGTCCGACAAGACGAAACAGTGTGAGGTGGACGGGCGCAATTGAAAGAATTGCATAGGGTAAGCCAAGAATGGTGTGGTGTCAAGAAGAAGTGTAAATATATAAACCAGGGGCGTAGCCAGGGGGTGGCCTAGGGCCCCCCTTTTAGCAGCCAAAAATACAGTAAATGTATGAGACATTATCTTAAATACAGGAGCAAATGCCTTGAAAGTCCCTTTTAGTCCCCCTCCTGTTAAAAATCCTGGCTACGCCACTGTAAACACCTGCAGAACTGGCCACATGTCGACAAAAAACTGACATGAGGTGATGATATTTTCAGGCCAAAGTGTCTCTCCGTCTGGAGTATGTACCAGCGATACAGAAGGAAGGCGATGGGGAGATCACCATAGAGGGGATAGATGAAGTTGAAGGCCCGACAGACGGAGAAGACGATGAAGAGGATGGTGGTGATAGCGAGGCAAGGTGAGATGGTTTAGGGTATGATGGATGGTAAAGGGTATGATGTATGGTGAAGGGTATGATGTATGGTGAAGGGTATGGGTCGAAAAATGTTAGGGGTACAGGGTTCTTTCCCCACAGATTTGACTTATTGGCCAATATTCTACCTTTGCTTTCTAGGAAAAGACGGAGAAAGAGAAAGACCCAGCGACACAAATTATCAAACAAGCCGCAAGATTTTCAGGTAAAAGGAATATAAATTTCTATCTTTCAGCTAAATGCTCATTTGTATTCATTAGTAAATCGACAACATTTCACCACTTGTGTATCAATACGATTTATATGGTAATTCGACACTTTTCCACTACTCGTATCATTACGGTTTGTATATTGTAACTCGACAAATCTCCATGACTCGTATAAATATGATTTATATCGTAACTGGACAAATCTCCACTTCTCGTAACAATATGGTTTTTATTAATTGATAACTCGACAAATCTCCACTTTTCGTAACAATATAATTTGTATTGAGTGGTAACTCGACAAATCTCTCGTATCAATATGATAAATCTCCATAACTCGTAACAATACGATTCGTATTCGGTAACTCAACAGGTTCGGGTGCGGATTATTGAAGGGCGGCAGTTGTCCGGGCAAAATATTAGTCCCGTTGCCAGGGTAACGGTTGCAAACCAGACAAGACAGACCAAGGTCAAGATCAGCACCAATAAACCGTTCTACGATGAGGTAAGGAGAAACTAAATGTCTGATCAGCACCAACAAACCATTCTATGGTAAACGACTGATAAGCACCAGAAAAGGGTCAGTACGCAGCTCTTACAAGCTGCAATTTGATTGGGCAAATGAACAATATCCGCACCTCGACACAAAGAACGAGAAGAATAGAGACAAAAGAACTCCTTTGTAGAACAAAGATAATAGAACAAAGATAAGAGACAAAGCAGCTGCGTACTTACTCCCAGAAAACCGTTCTAAGATTAGGTAAGGAGAAACTAAATGTCTGATCAGCACCAACAAACTTTCGAGATGAAAGGAAGAAATTGTTCAACGTTCAGGTTCCCTTTTTTTTTCTATACCTTCAACTTGAAGGAGCGCACAAATACGTTAGAACATCGTTTCTAACCCTTTGTTAAGTCTTGCTTCTTGTTCGAATGTAGACATTCTTCTTCAACTTCAACATGTCACCCATGGAACTGTTTGACGAAATCATCAGCTTCGAGGTAATGTACTTTTCATTTTTCGTATGTTTTGGTGTTCTTTGCATCGCAGGGCCGTAGCAGGGGGGGCACTTGGGGCACGTGCCCCCCCCCCGAATATTTTCAAAAATTATAAGAAAATGACCAGTAGGGGCGTGGCCCCCATTGTTTTCTTACTGTTTCTGTATCGTGCCCCCAAATAATTCTAGGCTTGCTACGGCTATGCATCGATCGGAAGAGTGACATTTGTTACATTCCTTTTTCTTGTGAAGCTCTTAAAATGAATCGAAACACGTATCTATCAAATGTGGCTTTCTTCCAGGTTTTTAATTCAAGGAAACTGCGAGCAAATGCAATGATTGGCTACTTCAAGGTAAGTCTGCTGACCATAAAACACCATCGTATACACTTTGATCTGCCTTCATATCTTGAGCATCATCTACTCTTTCTTTTAGTGCGATATTGGCTTCTTTTACGAAGAACCAGGTATGCTTATGTCCCACTAACTTTTTTTTGCTTATTTGTTTGTTTATTGTCACTAACATTAAAATTATCCAAATTAAGACAAAAGAATGAATAAATTTCACTCGAGGATTCGTGTTTTCGCGTTTCAGGTCACGCCGCCATCCGAAAGTGGGTCCTACTGACCGACCCCGATGACAAGATGGCGGGTGTCAAGGTAATAGATGGATAATGTTATCAAAATGTGAACGAGGGATAGCACAGGTTTCAGCGATGCCCTGGCTAGCTAACTAAGAGGAGTTGGGGAGGGGGTATCTCTCTTGCGTATTGACCAGTTCTGTTTCGTTTCTGTCCTTTTAAGTAAAAATTAGCAACCGCGTTATTATTGTTTTCGCCACCTTTGGATGATTGTACATGATAGTCCCAATTGTCCTTTCTATCAGCTTAGACACTCATTCCTTTTGGAAGCACCATTTGAGTAACCGCCCCACCTTGAATATTGCACGCTTGACTGTTGCCAACCACTTTAGTTATACGTTGGCTACTGTATAATTTCTCTACGCGACGAGCATTCTATGTGGGATCCATAATTCAAAGTTCATCCTTCTCCATTCTATTGCATTGAATCGAACCATCTTTCTTTATGATGTCAAAGTGCTTGTTGTCGTCTTGTGGTCCCATTTTTAAGGAGACAGATGAGATTACGATCAATGAAGAAGAGGAGCTGATAGGGAAATCCAGAGGATTCCAAGGAAGACCGAGTGGAGGAAAAGAAGCAGTAAATACCGAGCGATCTTTTGTCTGTTTTAACATTTGGCTTGATGCTAAAATCATTAAAAAAAGTGCTAAAATGAGTCTAAATTTCGAAACGACATACTAAAAAGGACGAGCTTTTGACCGGAAACGAGGTGCCGTACGGTTTTATAAACTACTACGCATAACCCTTTATTAAGTTCGGCAGGTTAAACGGTTTTGTATTTGGTCAAAAATTATAAATGTGTATCATCGTTGTTTTTTTTCCGATAAAACAGTTCGAGACCTGTCTAGAGATTTACTACTTTCTACTGTTTTCCCATACAAAGCGACTTCTTTTGGGATGACTGACTGCTAAATGGCTACAAGATAACAACCAAGACCGAAGATAACTTCACTTCACCTGACGACACGACCCATTGAAGATGACGCAAGAAAATGCTTATTAAATCATTAAATAAAAATAAGATAAAAAGATAAAACTGAGTAAACCATTTTTGTACGTAATTCTAGATTAGTTAAAAGTGTAATAAATAATCACAATTTAGAGTTAAATAACAATTTGGACTACAATTAAAGCGAATAAAAGTGTTGTAATTATACTCTCTATACCTTTGTGTGTATTTTATTTTGTTGTCTTGATTCACTCATTTTGTCAATCCCCTAAGGTATCATAGAGACACCACATCAGGAGGCTATTTAGACTAGGGGGAATAGCAATATATCAGTTATAGAGCTGTTTAGTAAAATATGTTTTTTATTTTTTCAGGGATATCTCAAAGTGACTGTTATGGTGCTGGGGCCTGGAGACGAGGCACCCGTAAGTGCTCCTATATTCCTTTTGACAACGTCCTTTTCCTCTGAAAAAAGTCTTTATCCAGCATTCCTCAACTGACAAATTCCCTCTTAAAATTGTTTTTTGTTTCAACTTGTTTAAGGCTTCTGCAAAAGAGTCCGCCCAGGATGACAATGACGACATCGAAACGTATGTACTATTTTGGATCGGTAGGGTTCGCTTACTAATGTTACTAATGTGTTTATTTATTCCTATCGCAGCCATAGAACTGAATTACAGGAACAATTACAAAAAATTTAAATACTTGACAGAAACAAAGTCACTGAGCCTCTTGGTTCTTGACGGTGCAGCACGTCGGGTTACATTCGATCGCAGGCTGTACGTTTGCGGTATTGTTATAGTCCTTGACAATATAAGTTTATGTACAGGATTTTCTTCTGATAAATTACACATGTATTTTTTACAGAGATCTTGCCTACGGCTTTCAAGGTCTTGAAGATTAGCCTGTACAAGTGCTTTCTCCTAATTCAGATTCGGGTAGATAACGGAGAGCGCCCGCTTCTGAATCTTTTCTAAGGAATAGCAGAGGCTTTTAGGTAGATAAGGTAGATACACCGAGTAATTTGAAAGTGCTCACGCGCTCCACACCGCGTTGCCGATAACAATGGGACCCCCCACACAGCTGTTATAATCAAGGAAGTCAAAGGTCATTGATTTACACTTTTTTGGGATTCAAAACCATATTGTGACTGTTCGCATAATTGTGGATATCCTCGACGAGGAAGTTCATGACCGGGGGAGAATTCCTAGGCACTATTTCGGGGGGGGGGGGGGCTATTTCTAGTAAGGTGAGATCGTCCACGAACTTCGCACGAGGGGGCCACGAGGCCATGAGGTCGTTAACCATGACTGCGAACAGCACCGGACCGAGCCGGGTCCCTTGAGGAATCCCTTCATTTATGGGCTGAACAGATGACGTTACTGAGGAAATCCGTACAAACTGGGTTCGTCCCTCCAAGAAGGTTGTAATCCAACGGACTAAGCATGGATGAAGACCGTAGCCGTGGAGTTTGGCCAGCAATATCTTGTGATCAATGAGATCGAACCCCTTTTTGAAGTCCGCGAAGAAAAACATCCCCGAGAAGTTACCCCTATCAAGACCGTCCAGCAACCAGTGTAACATGTACACCAGAGCATCAATAGTCGATTTCCCAGCGACAGCGAATTGGTTGGGATCGAGTTTACGGAGGATCTTAGGGAGAGCTCTTGTGAGAGTGAAGCCCTCGGACATCTTTGGTAGCTGGCATGTCAATGCGATGGGTCTAATATCGTCCTCAACAATGGCAGGGGGCGTTGCTTGGGTATTGGAGAAACAGCTGCCTGCTTCAATATCCGGGTGAAGATAGCCATCCTTGAAGCTCGAATTGTATATATCGGCGACAACTGGGGCCAGCTCAAATGCAAATATTTTCCACACAATATTGGTAATAGAGTCGGGACCAGGTGCTTTTTTCACTTTTGTGGCTCGAAGAGCCATTCCCGCTTCCCTTGGAGTGACGAAAAGGGATTCGGGGATCTCATCCACTAAAATTGAGTGGCGTCACCGGGTCCGAGAGGTTCAAAGTCCGATGTAAGACTGACTAAGAACTGGTTAATCCTCTCGCGCAGGTCGCTTACAGACTGGATTGTATAGCCGTCTATTAATTGGCAATACCACTGGTCGTCCGATGTAGACACACCCCCGAGGCCACGTGTATCGCGCGTGGTGATACGTTTCGCGTTAGAGGTGTTAGGGCTGACTAGGACAGAATAATGGTCCGAGGTTCCGATCTTGGGTAGCTGTTTGGGTGCGGACCACATCGTGGGGGTGTTGGTCAGGCACCAATCAAGGGTGCCAGTGTCACGGGTTTTAACCTTAACAATCTGGGTCAAGCCACACCTCCGACGAAATACAGATGGGGAGATGTTGGTTGAATTGGGATTAAAATCACCGACTTTACAGACCAGACAGTCCGGGTGACTCCGGAGGTAGAGATCAACGGAATGTTGGATATGAGCGTAGAGCTGTTCATTGTCTTCTGCGGTGGCTCGAGGCGGGTGGTAAATAACAGCCACAAGGATCACAGAAATGGGCCTAGGGAGTCGCCGGGGCCGTAGCTGCAGCCAGAGGTTTTCTGATATACAGCCGTCGAGTTCCAACTCAGTAAGTCTTTTACAGGGTATCGTGCAGTTCACGTACACAGCAATGCCGCCTGCAAAAGTTTCGCGATCCTTTCGGAATAAGACATAGCCGCTCAAATTGACAGAAGAATCCGGGATATGATCCGTTAACCAGGTTTCCGTGACACAGATCACATCAGCGGAGTTTATCGAGGAGACACATTTGAGCTCGTCCATTTTAGACGCAAGCGAACGGACGTTGGATACCACAATAGCAGGAATTCGGGCAACACGGCTTATATTTTTCTCGACTATCGCTGGAGGCGCTGCCATGGTAATACGCGATGCTGGATGCAAATCAGGACCACAAGCATTATGGTGGACGTCCCTCGGGATGCTGGATTCGAGTTCACAGTTCGGATTATTATCTGTTCGAGCAATACCATTCTTTCTACGACCACCGCTTTTCCCGCGGAATCTAAATATTCCAAAATCTTTGAGAGTTTGAAAAAACGTCCGTGTTTTCAAGCGAGCCCCGAGAACCAAGATCACGGAGATGCTCCCTTGCGTAGTGAACAGTGGGGCTTGTGTTATTACGGTTATGCAAATGAACTGCCGAAGGATCGTTGACATGGCCGACGACCAGTAAGTTGTTATCATCCAAGTTCTTGTTAATTCGAGCTGCAGCGACAGGTCCTGGGTTGAGCGGAACATCAGTGAAGATGGTAATGTCAATTGGGGGGTCGAATCCAGGGATGGCTAGTACAACAAGTCCGTGTTTACAAGCTTTGCTAACAGGGAGTCGAGAATTGAAAAACCCAGATTTAGCGATTCGTATGCGGCAAGGACTAACGCCAGCTCTTCTAACTGCTACGGCGAACCCATGTAGAGGTGTCACAGTGTCTACGAACGTAGGTGACAGTGAATGATGATCGATGTGCTGCTTTAGGCATAGTAACTTTATAAACATTGACAGAGCAAGCAAAAACGTGGCCGCCATGACTAGCGCCTGCGCACGAACCCTAAGAGTTCTTGTACTTGCTTGTTACTCACATCGACAAAATGCTAGCATCACAAGGCGAGAGAATGATAGATAATATATATTACAAATTTGCATCATAAACTGACACAAATGGGCCAAGCGTAAGCTGACATGTGCCCAATGGCTGTAGGTAAAGCTCATGTCTTAGATACCCTGGCTCTGATATGTCTTGTTGTTTCTCTCAATTATCCGTGGCTATGATTATGCTCATCATGCCTCTGAAATATCTCTTATTTCTTTATATAACGTGTCGCGCAGGAACTTGCTTCAGCCGTCTGGGGTGATGCTGCGACCTGCGACATTCTCTCTCAAAGTCTACCGAGCGGAGGACATACCTCAAAGTAAGGAGCTCACAATGATACACACCTACTCTTGCATTGTTTAACTAGTATCTAACAAAAACAACCCTTGCTACATTATATAAAAAGAAAAAGTGGTTCATTCTTCGGGCTAATAAAGTTGCGCTATGGCAAATTATTGGCTTACATATACTTGTGTTCGTTGTTCTTAGTGGACTCGGGATTCATCGAAGGAATCAAACGGGTTCTTCGCGTTGGAGAGGTAACTAAACCAGGATAATGTCTGCTAAGATTACATGTTTTAATGAGACAACTGAAGTGTTGATGTTTACTTTATTTGTTTCATATTATCAGGAACAAAAAGAGCTGGTTGATCCATATCTATTGTTTTCGTTTGCTGGGATGAAGGTATGACTTGAGGAGTTCGATTCTGGATTTTCTCAGGATCCTAACTTTTTTTTACTAACTTTTCCTAATAAAGGCGCGTACAAGGATTCATTACAACTCCGATCATCCAGAGTTCAACCAGGAGCTGAACGTGCAGTTCAAGGTAAAACAAAATACAATTTTAGTAGAGTAGAGGTTGTCTTTGATCAGGGCTGCAAAGTGTCTCCACCTTACTTCGACGTGTCCCAGTATCAAATACTATACATCGAATTACTAAAAGGTAAAAATAGACTTGATATTTTTCCAGTTTCCTTCGATGTGTGAACGACTGAAGCTACAGATGTTTGACTGGTAAGTGTTCTACGGACACTAAGATATATGATTATAGTTAGAGAGGATGTAGTAAAGAGCAACTACCGGACAATCGACTGCCCACTTGCTACACAAACGAGAAAAACGATCCCAAAAGCAAACATAACGATTGCTCTGCTTGTCTGCCAGGGATCGACTTACAGCGGATGACTGCATTGGTACGGCCCATCTGCCCATGTCCGCCATATCTGGTCAGGGCGAAGATGGTGAGTCCGTCATACATGCACAGCTGAGCGTGGATGGCGCAGTTGGCAGAGCGTCGCTCTGTTCTGTATTGCCTATGTGTTTAAACACTGATTTCAGGGTTCCCGTTTCCGACTTATGGCCAGACATTAGTCGTTTGGAAGCTGCATGGGCCGCATTCTTAGCGCCTCTGACCATACAGAAACTACCCCTCCTAATTCAACATCTCGGCTACAATGAGCATGTTTTTTTATTGTTATTTGTCCATACAATCAGAACCCGAGCTACCGGCAAGACATTGTTGTTACCATAAAGTCCCAAGTTATTTTGTTTCATGCTTCATTGCTTTATCTTAATTTTAAGGTTTCCTGCCAATGTTTGGTCCGTGTTTTATTAACGTGTATGGATCAACGAGGGAGTACTCTGATCTGCCGGACGAATACGATGATCTCAACCTAGGAAACGTAAGCACAAAGATACTCCTCAATTATTAAATAAAGATTTCTTAGTGATAATGTTGATGATAGTAGGGGGATAACGTTATCCATTGTTTAATTACCATGTTAGTTTAGGATGAGGCCGTTGCCCAATCATTGATTTCCAAGTTTTTTTTTAAGGGTGAGGGCGTTGCGTATAGAGGGCGCGTCCTGGTTGAGCTCGAAACAAAACTCGGGGTAACACCGCAGTCTCCGACGGATGACCTCCAAAGTCATGAAATCATAAGCGTCCAGGTAACTCGCTGATTTGTTTTACTACTGGCGATGTTGCTTATGAATTCCAATTGATTTAGCTAACAATGGTGGATATCGAAAAGAAAACTATACCAATGATCTCCAAAGCCTTCTGCTACCAACTATACAATCATCATTCGCAATCATCATTCGGCTAACAAAGGGTGGTTCTTTTGAACCCATAGAGCAACCCTAAGCTACTAATGTATCGATTATTGTAGCCTTACCTGCGCAGACGCAAGTACAAGCTGTTCGCGTGTTTCCTGGAGGCGTCCATGGTCTCGTGTTCAGACGGACCAGTCGAATTTGAAGTCAGCATTGGTGAGTCCATCTTGTGAAAGGATACTTGCAATGCTGGTCTCTTATGAATGGGCAGGGTGGGTAAGGCTAGACATACACCCGAAATTATAAACAAATCTCACGTAAACAGATTCAAAGTAAGGCGGCTGTTACGTGGTGCAGTGGACTCCAACGATTCAAATCATACAGCACCGAGTAGGAAGCTCTCAATAAAGTTCAGTTAAAGTCAAAGGTGCAAAAACAAGATCAATGCTCATTAACAAGTAGCACAGTTAAGTGCACAGTAGCACAGTTAACCTACTCTTTGTTTAAAGGTAACTATGGCAACAAACTCGACCTGTCAGTACCCCCGTCATCATCGACAACCCCGCCCACTAACGCAGTGTATGATGGCTGCTACTATTACTTCCTACCGTGGGGAGACACCAAGCCTTGTGTGTGTGTGGAGAGCCACTGGGAAGACATCGGATTCCGCCTTGGCACCAAGAACATCCTTACACGCATGTGCGAGAGATTGGTAAGTAGAGAAATAGTCATCATATTTAGGCTTTATAAAGTAGACTGATATACTTGCATAATTAATCTTCCGTATAGCGCAACAATGCTTACTGTGTATATAAAATGTTCAGGAGGTAAATATGGACAAAGTGAACCTGAGTTTGGAGGCCAACGCCCAGCCTGCAGAGACCGCAACTCTGCTGATTTCGCTGCTAGACCAGCTAATCAACGACGTCAGGTACAGCAACTAAATCGATAGAATATAACACCTCACCTTCATCATCATCAGCTTTATCACCAAGACTATCATCACCGCCATCATCGCCATCATAACCATAAATATCATCACCAACATCATCATCATCATCGTCATCCATCATCATCATTATTGCCCTACGTCACGATTATCTTTACTATGACCATCATGCCTGTCATCGTTATCATTCTAATCATTATCATCAGCGGCATCACGCCTATTGTCATCATCTCCATAATCGTCATCGTCGGCATAACCATTTCCATGATCATCCCTTTATTTTGACCACCTACACTAATAGACGTTCAATACTATATTAAAAGTTATCATTATTAATAATATTTCTTCTGCCATAGCTACTATAAACACATTATCATCAAGTTTATCACATCATAACTCATAACGCTATAAGCTAAAAGAAAACACCTAGAGCAAGACCAATATCAACTTTCCTCTTTGACCCAACAGAAAACCGCTACCTAAAATCGACAACAATACGCCTGGGGTCAACGACCTTGACCTGAAGCTGCAAGAAGTCAGGTTAATGGAGAAGGTGGGTGCCGCAAGGTTTAACTGGTTCAGTCCGTTAATCTCTTCGGCTTTGTCCACAATAAAGAGTCGACCATTAGGGCTTCCTCGGGAATAGTTTTGGGTTGATAGGAGCTTTGAATTCAATCCAAAAAATGGAAATCTGGAGAATCTATGGATGGAACTACTCATTTCTGTTTGAAGTCCAAGATAAAATCAACTTGCGCCTTAAAGTTCACAGTGTATTCTTCATCTCATCACGTGCCCACCGCGACTCGAACATAACCCACATGAGTAAAGACAGCTTTTTTGTGATGATATCTTGCGCCCTTTAAGAAACTATCCAGATTGATATCGTGAAGCAAATTCTTTGCATTCTCGAGTTTAAAAAAAACTGATTTAGTTTCGTTTACATTTCAGCTCTCTATCAGTGAAGAGGCAATCAAGCTCCGTGAGAGCGCAACGGATGTACGGGAGGCTTTGGGTGAAATTGAAGGATTTCTGCAGAGACTGAGAGATCTTACTGTGGAGGTAAGAATTCTTCCATCGCAACATCCGTCCCTCCAGTAAGGGGTCACCTCTTTGGAAATATCCGTTCCTCAAGGAAGGGAGTACCTCTTTGCTAATAGCCGTCCGTTTAGGCAAGGGGTACCTCTTTACCAACCGTCCGTTGTGGTAAGGGGAACCACCCCATTTATTCTTATAACTTGCCACATTTGACTAATGTCCATTTTGCCTGAAGTTCTCACCAGAGAGTAAAGCGTATCATATGTACGAATATCTATTTTAGCCCCAGAACAGCATGCCTGATGTGATCATCTGGATGTTGAGCGGGACCAAGCGAATCGCGTACTATCGCATTCCCGCCTTCGATGTCCTGTACGAACCTTACAGCGAGGCATGCGGGGAAAACTGTGGACAGGTCCAGAATATCTTTATGAAGGTGTGTTATAGTCCCAAAACCAAGCTAGATCTATATACAAAACATAAACTTTGATAACATAGTCAGAATTGAAAAGTGATATTCTGCAATACTCGACGCAGGTAAAAAAGTAATTAGTATTAGATAGCTTAGCCATAGTCTTTGCCATGGTCTTAATGGAAATGAAAAAAGTAAGTTAGCTGAAAGAAAACGAGAAGAGTCGGCAGCATATTTGACGTCTCGCATTGATAAGCAGCGAGTAAGGTGCAAGTAATTTATTATTTTTTTAGTATCCAGGCAAAAAGCAGCAGAACATCGAGGATTACCCGGAGGTCCCAGCCCACGTGAGGATGATGATCTGGCTCGGTCTGGAAAAGCACCAGGAGGACTGGACCAACAGGGAGCTCACTGAGGGAGACTTCTGCGTGTACGCCGAAACGGTACGCTCACGCTCTACTGCAAAATTGACTAATTGACGAGACTCTTAATTGAGCCGACAGTGAGGATCTATGCATGTAGCTTCACACTCTTGCCCCATATTCCGCATAGTAAACTATTTCTTTTCCGCAATTGTAAGTATGGAATTCGTGCCAGAAACACCACTGATCACAGTACTATACCCGTATACTTATTAAGTACAATCTACCTTTTTATTTCAGTACGAAAATGAGATGAACATTCTTGGCAAGTGGACCGCCAAGGGTCTATCTCGTCCGAATTTCTCGAACACCAGAGGAGACGTAAGTTTTGATGCATTTTTGTCACGCTGATGTTGCTTGACACCCCAAAACAAATCATTCTGCTGTTCTCGATCTCAATGCAGGTTAGCTTGCCCAAAAAAGCATTCATCGCACCGGATGGCTGGCGGTTTGACGGAGACTGGTTTGTCAACCCGGAACTCAGGCAAGAACACACACACAAAAAGCAAACATAGGCGTAAGGTTTGACTTGAGCGGGAAATAATGGATAGCTCCCATGGATAGCTCCCTGTGCGCCTTTTCGCGGGAATAAAGCGTTCCAAAGACAAGAAACGCATGGCAAAAAAGACTGAAAATAGACTGATCCTTTCGGAAGTTGCCACAAGTATACATTTACCCAAACCAGTAATAACATGTCTGCAATACATGCATTCTCTCGTATGGTGAAAACAGCGGCTATAAAAACCTAGGCTTTTATTTTGTTCCATTCTCTTCACAACATGTCGTGTCCCTTGATAAGCTCCTTATTTCAATACATTCTCTCGTTTCGGGGCAAAAGAACTAATAGGACGTCCTCATATAGGCAACTCTTAGGAAATATCTTTTGTTTTCCAAGTTTCTCCTTTGATCGCGTAAGTAGCCGAAGACCTTTTAAATCTATGCGTCTCTAAGAAAATTATTTTTGTCTTCTCTGGTATGTTACCCTACAACAGACACGAGAGCCTCCTCAATTATAGGTCTCCCTTGTCAAAGTCTTTTTCATTGCTGTTTCAGTCTCTCGTATGATCGAGACAGTGGCCACAAGACGTTCCTCGAGGATGTTTTTCAGTGCGAGTCACGTCTGCCCGGTGGAAGCTGGGGTCCAGCTACAGTGCCTTGGACTGACGTTGTGAGTCTTCCGAAAACTGTTGATATTCGTTTCTATTTTAATTTACCAGTTTTGAGCTCCTTCAGGATCAATGAGGAATCATTCTTTTAAAGTAGGGTCAGAATTGTGCTAAACATTTGCGCAGCTTCTGAAAATTCGCAGCTAGCCACCAGGGGCCGGTTCCTAGAAGGCCTGATAAGAGTAATCTGTAGATAAATGCAACGGATAAATCCTGAACAAATCCAATACAACAGATAAGTTTTGTCCGTGGATAGCTTTATCCAGCCTTTCAGGAACCGGCCCCAATTGGCTATCTTCAATGGTACTATATTAAATAGAACAAAACTGCGAGTGTATTCCCATTTTCAACATCAATTTCTGTACTTGTTTGCTGGCAGATAAAGCTCCATGTTTTCGCTACCTATACAAATAACCTAACGTCATTGTCAATGTTTCTCTATCAGCGTGGTGATGCGGCGACGGCCAAAGACGAGATCCAGTGCGACGAAGACTGGGAATGGACATCTGAGTGGATGGTGGACCTGAATAGGGCCGTGGACGAGGATGGTAGATATATGCGCATAACAGCTTATAAACAATAGTTATAATATAGCGTGTTTAATTACATTAACCCAGCCACAAGCAGCTACTGCGAGCGAAATGAAAAATGTATACGCCTATGTTTATTTTATCGCAGGGTAATTCACAATTTGTAAACAACGGTTTTAGATGCCTGACAAAAACGAAGAACTCACTTGGCGTTGTATATAGTCAACCCTGTCAACACATCTACGCCCGCTTCTTCCGGCCAGTAAACCTCTACGCTATGTACCTCTCGTCTTATTGCTTTCTTATTGTTTTAACATGTCTCATATCAGGAAGTCTCCCCGGTCGGAGCCTTGTCTTGTTTTAACTCTTCTCTTAGCATTTCTGCCGATCAGGAAATCTCCTCTATAGGAGCCTTTCTTGTTTTTAATCTACACTTAGCATTTCCGCTTATCATAAAGTCTCCGCGATCTGAGCATTGCCTTATTGCTTTTACTCCACTCCACAGGGTACGAGTACACGGTCGAGTCCACTATTGGTGGTTACGGACCGGTGGAGAAGACGTATCACTTGTGCCGAAGGCGACGATGGGTTCGCAGCAGAAAACTCATCGCTGAGCTTGAGATCGACGAGGACGATGTGAGACATTTAAGCTCTGAATGCAATAATAAAATATATCTTCTTTTTCGAGCTAAGAATTTCTATTCATGATGCCTCGAAGCCATCAGCTTACAACCTGAAATGATATGATATTATGCTATAATGATATGAACTACAGATATTAGTCTTCAATCGGATGTATCCAAGCGCTGATTCCGTTTCGTTCGTCTGTTAATCTCCTCAATCTGGTAGGTGTATGCAGAGCAGCTGGCCAAGGAGGGCTGGGAGTACGCTCCCATGTTCACCATGAAGTTCCACGCGAAGGAACGCAAGATGGACCTCGTTAGAAGGCGCCGCTGGCACCGTAAGATGGTGCAGGAGGATCCGAGCGCACCTGCCGTCTTCCACATTGACGTTGGAGCTGGAGCTGGGGATGTAAGTAGTGCGTCCTTGATGTATGTATGAATGACGCGTTGACGTAGTAGACTGGTGAAGTAAGTCATATGAGGTTTAGCACAATGGTACGACGATCTTTATGAATGAGCTACGAAGAGGTCACTTTTGTGCATCGTCCTGCACATCCATAACACTTTCCACTTGGTATTCATTGTCTCGCATTACTGCAATTCTATCGTTCCAGGGCTTTTCTCTAACCGTTCTTGTTGTCGCCACTTTTATTGTTTGCAGGACCTTGAGCGAGAGACAATGATGAATGCACCTAGGATGTTCATTACGTACGAGAAGCCGCACAGATATCAGCTTAGGGCGTACCTCTTCCAAGCGCGGGATCTGCTTGCCTCAGACCCAGACGGCGTCTCAGGTAAAAGTACCATCACTCTCTAGTGTACCTTCCTCCCCAGCGCTAAAAGTCTGCTGACTGTGTGATGTTAGAGGTAATCACTTTAAGTGTGCTTCCTTCTCCCGCGCTAGAGATCGGCTGAATTTAAACCAATCTGGTAAATCCTAACGATAGAAGTAAAAGGGCTTAGGATCTAGCTAAGATCTCTTTTCGGTGCATTTTGCAATGTCACTTTGAGCTGTGCACTAGAGTTTGACCTCTTGAAGAGTCTAGATAGGATTGCTCAAATGAAAAATCTCTGTTAATCAGCTTTTCAAAGCCTTAACAGACAAGCAAACTTGGATTAAAAGAGAACTACTTTACTCGTGACCTCTAAAATTCGGACTTAATCGGTTATACGTGCATGTCTTTATGTGCTACAGATCCATACTATGTGCTTGATGTTTTTTGTTCCACAGATCCATCTCAACTAATATGTGTATGTTTTTCTGCGCCACAGATCCTTACGCGCGAGTCGTGTTCGGTACTAGGAGCAGTGTAACGGAGACCTTGGCCCGGACACTTTGTCCTACTTGGGACCAGACCCTTATCTTTGACGAAGTAAATATCTACGGAAGCATCGAGCAAGTGGCTGAGAATCCGCCTGCCGTTATCATTGAGCTGTACGACAAGGACCCAGTGGTGAGAAAACTGACCTTACAAAAAAAATGTCTAAGCCACGTACTATTGGCTAGGCTAAGGGGTGTTCTCCACCAATAGGGCGGGGACCGTTATTTAACCGTCATTTCTACTGTGACAATAAAAATGGCTTTAGAATGGAAAGAACTCACCTAAAATGCGTTCTGTCTGATAGATTTCAACTCCGTTCTCCACAAAACTCCGTCTGTATCGAAGACGTGGATGTTTGCTCTGTAAAATTGCCTATTCTTGTTCCATGTTGTAGAGAAAAGATCATTATTTTCATTGAAAATAATATAGGATCTTGTGCCAATTCCTTTTATAGCCAATTCCCTTCACATAATCATTACCGTGACGCGAATTAACAATGTCACTTATTTGGCGATATCATGCCGTGACTACCCCCCTCCCACACACCAAACAAAGCACTTCCAAATGTCTGTGCATGAAAACGAAGCGCGTTATTTGTTTGCAGGGCAAGGATGAGTTCATGGGGCGATGTGTAGTCAAACCCCTCGTCAAACTTAACGGCCAGGGTCCCCCTGCCCCTCGCTTGCTGTGGTACGACGTGGAGCGAGGGGATGAGTATGGCGGTGAGATCCTTGCTGCTTTCGAGCTGTTCCTGGTTAGTATAACACCAATACTTAATGCCTAAATTAATGTATTACACAATACTTTAAGCCCGTTAATACTGCGTAAGACATTATTCTTATACATCTAGCCCTGTGAGTTACAGTGTGTCTGGTGAGGCATATCAGAATAGTTAAGGAATAACCTTCTGGTGTCACTACGCCAAGCTTTGTAAAATGGACATGGACATGCACACTTTTTGTAGACCAAAGCTTATCTACACGACACTATATGACGCCACCTCACATGAAGGCATAACAAAGGTGCAAAACGCATCAAAGCGCGGAAATGTAAAACAAATTAATTTCCCTTTAGGACGAAGGCACAGATCTGCCATTTGCCCCTCCCATGAAAGGGAACTTGTTCCTTGTGCCTAATGGAATTCGCCCAGTCATGCAAAGGACTGCGATTGAGGTCCTGTGTTGGGGTGTGCGCAACATGAAGAAGTTCCAACTCGCCAGTGTCTCCTCACCAAGCATAGAATTCGAATGCGGCGGTCACGTGGTCAACTCTACCATCATCAAGAACACACAAAAGAACCCGAACTTCGACCAACCGCTTTTCTTTTTCGACGTCGTAAGTACAATTCAACGCCACATTGTTAAAGCTGGTCTAACAGATCTCTTTGCCTTCTGTTCAGTAACACGTTTAAATTTCTATCCTTTAATTCAAATGCATTGATATAATTCTGGGATAAACAAATATGTCTGATTTTTTTAACTTTCGTTTGTAGTACTTGCCGAAAGAGGAGCTGTACACGCCTCCAATGAACATCAAAGTGCGTGACAACAGATCGTTCGGCAGGAAGCCCATGGTTGGTCTCCACGCTCTCAAGTCACTACAGCGCTTCCGGTGTGATCCAGGGACATTCGAAGACCCCCCGGAGTCCCCGCGTGAGTTCAACAACGCACAACCTTTGGGTACCCAGGGCGTCGCGGTCAGCGTAACGAGGCGCGAGAACGAGGCGGCGGAGGGGGTAGGGGGCGGGAGAGAAGAGAAAGGAAGGAAAAGACGCCCTGGGAGTCTGCTCTATAAAAGCTAGTTCTAAGAGGGTAGCTTAATTTAATTAGTGGATTTGACGCTGGGCTTGATTATCGCCAGAAGCTTTTTACCAGAACCTTAAATTAGCCCAATCAGGGCTCGTTATTTCTCAACCTTTTTGGAACTGGCTTTTAAAGAACAGACTCCAAGGGCGTCTCCTCGCTCTTCTTCTCTTTCCCGCCCCTACCCCCTCCCCCTCCGCCGGCCTTATTCCGCCTCGTTCTCGCGCTTGTGACCTCGGCGCCCTGGGTTTCCGAGGAATATGAAAGAATGTAGATGATGTACTAAATGCTAGGCATGATGGTGCCCTGTCAATCACATTCTCACAACCTATTAAACATAACCATAACACGTGACGTAATATCGAGCATGCTACCTGACCTGGTATCGAGCATATCTTGGTAGCTAAAACCGCTGAAGGTTATCATACTTGTGATGACGTCGCAAACCGTATTGCTCACAGGGTTGTTTTTCCTTTGCTGAACAGTATACAAGGACAGTCCGAGGGGAAGCTTGGCTCATACCATCGTGGTGGAGGAGAAAAAGGCAGTGGTATGTTCTCAGTACTAAAACAAAACCAAAAACGTTTTTAAATAATGTAAAAAATAACGACTTTAGAGACTTTACATCTGCAGATCCTATTTCATTGTATGTACAGGAGATCTCACCGTCACCTCTTTTTACCTTAGAAGTCATAGAAGATCTCACCCACAAGTTTTATTACCTTGTATGTATAGGAGATCTCACCGTCACGTCTTATTACCTTGTTTGTATAAGAGATCTTACTCACAAGTCTTATTACCTTGTATGTATAAGAGATCTCACCTACAAGTCTTATTACCTTGTATGTACACGAGATCTCACCGTCACGTCCTATGACCTTCTATGTATAGGAGATCTCACCCACAAGTCTTATTACCTTGTATGTACACGAGATCTTACCTTCTCTTCTTGTATGTATAGGATATTGTAGAGGAAGACATTGACTGGTGGTCCAAATTCTACGCGTCCATCGGTGACATGGATAAGGCAGGACAGTATCTGGACAAAGGATACGACAAAATCATGGTCAGACATACGACAAAATCGAAGACGGACATCACACGATACAGACATACGACAAAATCATGGTCAAACATACGACAATAAACTCGTGGAAGAACATCACACGATACAAACATACAACAAAATCATGGTCAGAAATACGAGAAAACTGCAGATGACATCACGAAATACAGACATACGACAAAATCATAGTCAGATCACGACAATGTCGCAGATAAACATCACGCGATTAATGCCCAAGACAAAGTCATTGTCAGACATGACAATATACAAAGACAAAGGCCAAAACCATTGTAAAACATAGCTTACAACTAAGATAAATTTCTAATTTTTAATACGGAAATCGCTCTGACTAAACCCTCAATTTCTTATGAAAATCGCTCTCACCAAACCCATACGGATAAATCCTTTTTTACAGGTATACCAAAATGAACACTTAAACTTATTGCTTACCACAGGTATACCAAAAAGAGCTAGACAGGGTGCACCCTTTCAACGGATTTCAAGATTTCATGGAGACGTTCCACATCCATCGCGGGAAAGTGAAGTCTAAGAGCGACGAGGAGGATACGATAGTGGGAGAGTTCAAGGTACAATAAGATTATCCCTCCCACCCTCACAAATGCTGGTTGGCCTTAGCTTTTATTCCCATCCTTCCCACTCACAAATGCTGGTAGGCGTTAGCTTTAATCCGCATTCCTCCCCTCACAAATACTGGTTGGCGTTAAATTTAATTCCCATCCCTACTCCCATCCCTCCTCCTCACAAATTCTGGTTGGCGTTAGCTTTAATTCCCATCCCTCCACCTCACAAATGCTGGTTGGCGTTAGCTTTAATTCCCATCCCTCCACCTCACAAATGCTGGCTGGCGTTAGCTTTAATTCCCATCCCTCCCACTCACAAATGCTGGTTGGCGTTAGCTTAAATCCCCATTCCTCCACCTCACAAATGCTGATTGGCGTTAGCTGTAATCCCCATCCCTCCCACTCACAAATGCTGGTTGGCGTTAGCTTTAATTCCCATTCCTCCACCTCACAAATGCTGGTTGATCTTAGCTTTAATTTCCATCCCTCCACCTCACAAATGCTGGTTGGTCTTAGCTTTAATTCCCATCCCCCAACCCCACAAATGTTGGTTGGCGTTAGCTTTAATTCCCATCCCTCCTCCTCACAAATGCTGGTTGGCGTTTATTTTAATTCCCACCCCTCCCCCTCACAAATGCCTGTTGGCGTTAGCTTTAATCCCCATCCCTCCACCTCACAAATGCTGGTTGGTCTTAGCTTTAATTCCCATCCCTCAACCCCACAAATGTTGGTTGGCGTTAGCTTTAATTCCCATCCCTCCTCCTGACAAATGGTGGTTGGCGTTAATTTTAATTCCCACCCCTCCCACTCACAAATGCTGGTTGGCGTTAGCTTTTATCCCCATCCATCCCTCTCACAAATGCTGGTTGGCATGTCTTTTGCTCCAGGTAAATAATCAACACAATAAGACACCTGCGTCATGCTGTGTTGGGTGCATAAAATGAGATTCTTGTTCCTTTGGCAAAATTCTTTGGTAAAATTGTATCGCATATTGAAAATTTGTATTACAAATAAATCTTAACACAAATTTATTGTGAAGAGCAAGAATAGTTTTATCACAATTATCACACTAGTCATATCACAACTCACATTTTTATTTTGATGATTTTGCTAGCACACTTGTAAGACAATAGAGGGTTATCTAGAATATTGAAAAACTTTTTTAATAGAAAATAAATTAGAAAACACAATGTAAAAGTGATCGGTGAAAAGTGATCATCATTTATTTTATGGCTTGTCGTATTTCCGTTCACCACAAATAATAATCAAAATTGTGTTAAGAGCAATTTACCAGCGCAATTATTTTCAAACCGTTACGTGTTATATCTTGAACTCTGATTGTCTACTCGGTAAAATGTCGAACTCTTGATTGACTCTAGTCAAGCTCTTTCAGATCTCAATTGAACAATGAAAGCTTTGGTTAATAAAAGATTTAGCTAAATCAGTCTTCGTATTCGACTCAATTGAAGCATGGTTGATAAAAGCTTCAACTGGATCGGTCTGGACTGCTGTCAATCCCCCCAAAAAATACAGTAATGTCTCTCTATACTTTAATCCACACCAAATCTTCACATAAATATCGATTCAAATACAACTTTCCCTTCTACAAACATCCCTTTTTTTAATAAATCATTTTTTTTCTTTCGTGCGAAAAAAAAAGTCAAAACAAAAACATCTATCAATTATTAGTTTTGAATTTTTCTTCAGACATGTTGACTTTAAAGAAGCATGAGAACCGACCAGCTGATGCAAAAATCAACATCCTTTTTTAATTTTAATTTCGTTATCAAACATAGCATACTGTGTCACCATAGAATTAAACCGGCGGTGTCAGAGCAATCAGCGACCGAGACCATGATTACTAGTAATGGGGCTGTTTTAATGAGAAAAATAGCATTTGATTCATATTGCAAAATTTACATTCTCGAGCTACGATTGAACGGCGAAGCACCCGAAAAACAAACATACAATCAAAGGCAGTATGTTATCTAAACCCCGCCTAGAGATAGCCGCGTTTAGGTCATCTCTAGAGCTCGTGTGGTGAACATCGCCATGAACGACTTATCGTTATCTAATCAAAGCGAATTCGTCAGCGATTGCCCTGGATTTTTAGTGGAACGCTGGCCATACGGTTTGCATGAACGCAGTATGTTTATCGCCACTAGTGTATTGAACATACCATTTGGTCTCATGGCGATTGCTGGGAATGCTCTCATACTCTGCGCTATCTTTCGTAACATCTCCTTACATCAGCCATCTTACATGCTCCTCTGCAGCTTGGTACTTAGCGATTTTTGTGTTGGGTTTCTAGTACAGCCGATGTACGGTTTATGGAAAGTCTTTGAAATCCGAAGAAACTTTCAAGTGTACTGCCACCTAGGGACGATCTTCAGCGCTTTGTCTATAGCCCTCTCTGGCGTCTCGTTCTTGAATATCTTGCTCGTCACGTTAGACAGGTTTCTAGCGCTGTTCCTCCATCTTCGCTACAACTCGATGGTAACCATGCACAGAACGAGACTTGCGATTT
Source organism: Nematostella vectensis (assembly GCF_932526225.1). NCBI lineage: Eukaryota > Metazoa > Cnidaria > Anthozoa > Actiniaria > Edwardsiidae > Nematostella > Nematostella vectensis. The sequence goes on from NC_064039.1 coordinate 8,231,594, forward strand.
TTGTCATATGGGTCGTCGGTGCGACAAACTCGGCCATTCAATTTATCGACAGAAAGTTCTACTTTATGTCTAGTTGTGCCATCATATTTCTGAGCATACCAATAACACTTGTTTGCTACTATCAGATATTCCGTGTGATCAAACGACTGAAAAAACAAGTGTCAGTGGCACCGCAGAAAAATACCATGGAAAATAATAATAATAATAGTAATAATAATAATAATACCATGGCGCACTACAAGAAGTCTGTCGTCAGTGTTTTCTATATTTACGGACTGTTTTTCTTGTGCTATTTGCCTTACACCTGCACCATGGTCTACATGCTGGTCTATACTCGTGGAGTACGGACCGATATGACTTATCACGTGTCTGGTACTATAGTTCTCCTTAATTCATCTCTGAACCCGATCATTTATTGCTGGAAGATAAGAGAGTTAAGGCAGGCCGTAAAACGCATTATCCCAGTGTTTAACTGAACAAGATAGCAAGTGAATATGCCCTAGCATAAACCAAAAACATTGTTATTGCAAACGGCAAATGTCTATTGGCAAATGGCTACGACCATAAAGCATAATGGGATTCTACCAAATGCATTTCACAATCCATAAAATCAAGGCCATCAATGTTTCTCTGACATTGGGGTAGTAATGTATCACTATTATTCTTAGGAATAGTTAGCACGTATAATCCACCTTTCGGTCCCTGCCATTGCCGTCTACAATGACAAGTTCCTTTTTTCATTAGGTGTATTAGGTGTATAGGTCACTGGGCATGCTGAAAACATTGGAAATCCCATCATACTCGGAGCAAAAATTGTCAAACTATAAAAAAAACCTTTTTGTAAAAATGTCTACTGTTTCTTCTAGAAGCCCCTGTGGATTTTAGAGATTGCAGCTGCTATAACCAGTTTATGAATATAAATAAAAGTGTAAAAAAAACCTCAAACGAAAAGTGAAACATCCGTTCCTCTTCATGCTGTAATTTATCTAGATTGCTGCTAAACTGTACAAGAAAATCAAATCACAGTAGAATATCATTATCTCAGGAATAAAGCTAATACCTGCCTAATTGAGCTATATGCTTGAAGCATTAAATAACAGTCAGAACTAAAGCAACGTATAACACTTTAGGGTTTTGAAAAACTTAGTATTTAGTAATTAGTAACTTAGTAATGGTAAGAAATAAGAATATTATCACAACCAACATCAGTGAAATATCTCTCTGGGATTTTTCAAACAGTTTGTTACTCCGTTCGGTCGGATATCATCCATATGTTTCTAAATGTTTTACAAAACAACACAAGCTGATGCCTTTCAATATCTATATTTTCTTGTCCACCTCCTAGAAAGACCTGAACTGTGCATTAGAAGAATATTATCACAACCAACATCAGTGAAATATCTCTCTGGGATTTTTCAAACAGTTTGTTACTCCGTTCGGTCGGATATCATCCATATGTTTCTAAATGTTTTACAAAACAACACAAGCTGATGCCTTTCAATATCTATATTTTCTTGTCCACCTCCTAGAAAGACCTGAACTGTGCATTCCTGAAAGTTCCATACCCTCACCCATAAGATTTGTATCATTCTTAGATTCTCAATCGAAATCGTGCAAACAAGACGGAGCTCCTTCCGTCAGAATTCAATAGAAACGCTTTAATTTGAAAGAAAACAGGTTTTTGGGACTACATCCGCTTGAACACCGTACCACTGAAAGCTAACGACGACATATCGAAGACAATATGTCCAAATTATCGTGTAAACTTCCCCATGCACCCAACCATGCGCAAAACTCAAAGTGAGCGTGCGAGTCCTAATGGGTATTTTACTGCAAATTTGCAGGGAACGTTCAGAGTGTACCCCCTACCAAGTGACCCCAGTATGCCCCTCCCGCCGAGACATCTCCGCAACCTTCCACCCAGTGAGCCAGTCGACTGTATCATCCGCGTCTACGTGATTAGGGTAAGTCATCACGTACATCTATTCCAAAAATAATAAGGCATTGACATGGTACAGTATCAGGTACTGCATTATCCTCGTCTTCGTGATAAGAGTAAGTCATAAACACCTATTCCAAGAATGACAAGGTCAATAATGCATTGATATAGTGAAATATTAGCGACATCTCAGGACAGAAACGTTGTCATTTTTTATCTGTAGGCCCTCGACTTGCAGCCTCAGGATTCCAATGGTCTGGTAAGGAATGCTGAAGAAACATTGCGATTACAATTTATCGAAGAAGCCCCAGACGTATTAACTAACGTTTTATCAAATTTCTTTCTTTACAGGCTGACCCATATCTGGTCGTGTCGCTTGGAAAAACACGAATCAAGGACAGAGACAACTACATAGCAAACAACCTCAACCCAGTGTTCGGCAAGTGAGTAAATTAACATCCTTCTGGCAGAGTTTTACCTTACATGATACAATTTGACTTTGTCCTGGTGAGAAATGTTCCCCCGAACGAAAAGACATGACGCCATGTTTTTTTTTCTATCATCGTTATTTGAGGAGAAGTTCGGATTTAATTAGCCGTGGCCAATGCTATATAAGAATAAAGACTGAGACAATGTTTGACCGATAAGACAAGGGCCTTTAAACTTGCCACTGTTACCTGAAGCTTCCATAGAATTCCTTTTACAAAATTCTCCCACATAATGAAAACAAGTACTAAAGTATTGAAGGTATCCCTGTGACCTAGGGGGACGTGTCCAAACCGAAAACTGGCAAGGTCTCCGAGAATATATATAAAAAAATAAAATAAAAAAATAAACGTGTGTTTGATGGAACTAGAAAGAAGATGATAAAGGAAAACCAAAATAGAGGCACAAAATGCGGCAACGTTTCGGACTTGTATTTCAGTCCTTCATCAGGGCGACTTCTGTTTTGCTTTTTCTTTATCATCTTCATGTTTACAATAGACCAAGGCTTCCCATAGGATCCAAAGAACAGAGCTGTTTGCTCTTATCTTCATTTTTTTGCTGAAAAATTTTAGAGTTAGAGCGAAATGTATTCCACAACCTAGAAATATAAACGAACACAAATGAGTTGGTGAATTCTTCAAATGACTTTGACCGTCAGGATGTTTGAGATGAATGCGACTATTCCAATCATCAAAGACCTCAAAATCAGCCTGATGGACTACGACCTGGTCAGCAGAGATGACCTCATCGGCGAGACTGTGGTCGATCTTGAAAACAGATTCCTGACCAGATACCGAGCGTGCTGCGGCCTCCCACAGACGTACTGCACGTGAGTATTCATATCTGACCAAGTCTAAGCAGGAACTCTAGGTAAAACCCTGGCGTAAGGACAGAATATGTATTTTTGCTGGAAAAGACTATAGCTTCAACACCATCGCATTTTACGACATGACATCAGCAATGTGACCCTCCAGAAGAAGACGTATCCACCATGGATACATACGAATGCCAAACATACACACCTAGCGCGCGGGATTTCATTCACAGGATTCTTTTTGTGCTCCTTCCGTGCTTTTACTTGTGTAACTAAAATACACATAAGAAAACAATGTCAACCAAGCCAAGCCTGAAAGGTTGGTCTGATGGGTTTGCTCACATCACCTACCTTCTCTTGGCAATAGATCTGGCATCAACCAGTGGAGAGACTCGCAGACCCCGCGTCAGATACTAGACTTGTTCTGCGAGTCTCAAGGAAAAGGGAGGCCGCAATACTTGGGCAACATGAAGCTAGTGCTGGACAACAGAGTCTACACACTTCAAGAATTCGGTATGTCACGGCAAACTACCAAGATCTCTTGAGAAAGATTTGTACTCCGTGAGATCTAATCAGCATCCGTAACAGGAGTTTTTGCAATTAAATCATCCTGGTTTGATCCAGCTTTATTTTTATCGTATACGTTTTTGCGCTCCGTCAATTGACCTAAGCTTAATTTTGCAGCAGAAATGTGTCGTGCATCCAAAGCGACATTGTAACCTTTGTATTTTTAATTTTATTTTGCACAGTATAAATTATCGCAACCAATAACCTTTGAAGAGTTACCTACCATTAAAAACTAGATAAAACTAATGAGATATCCTAGAACCTCGACCTAGAATAACGAACAACCTGTAAATCAATGCTAAAATTGCTTGAGTTCTCTATAGAGGAAGGCATGATACATCATCCCCACCTCGGTGCTCCTGAACAGCGGTTAGCCCTTCACGTGCTCAACTCAATGCCTGTGGTGCCTGAACACGTGGAAACGAGATCTCTCTACAACTCACTACAGCCAAACATTGAACAGGTACAGTGCGCAGATCTCTCTACAACTCACTACAGCCAAACATTGAACAGGTACAGTGCGCAAATCTCTGTACAACTCACTACAGCCAAACATTGAACAGGTGCGCAGATCTCTCTACAACTCACTACAGCCAAACATTGAACAGATACAGTGCGCAAATCTCTGTACAACCCACTACAGCCAAGCATTGAACAGGTTGAATGCGAAAAAGATGTAGCTTCATCCTTGGTATAAGAGGCTTCTATAATTTTATCGGGGTGCAATTAAAGAGAAAAAGACAGTGCAAACGACCTTATGCTGCCATCTTACTCCAAAAAGACCAATAAAAGCACCGATTGAGTGAAAAACTGTTAACCCAGTGGAATTAAAGTATTTTTTTACTTAAGAAATAAGTGTGCATTCTCATAGATCAAGCTTTTTGTTTGTAGGGCAAGCTTCAAATGTGGGTTGATATCTTTCCCAAGCATCTCGGAACACCCGGAGCGCCATTCAACATCTCGCCAAGAAAACCGGCAGAGTAAGTTTATTTAGTTTGATTTAATTAAACATGACCATTTCAATTCCAATAACTTGGGCCAAACCGTGTCTCAGATACGAACTGCGGGTAATCATCTGGAACACTAGTGACGTAATCTTGGAAGAGACGTCAATCACAGGCGAAAAGATGAGCGACATTTATGTCAAAGGGTAAGTCGACGCATTTCGATTCAGCTATAATTGGGATGACTTGCACGTTTAAACTTATTACTATGGCTTTTTTCAGCTGGCTTGCAGGTGCTGACGACCCCCAGAAGACCGATGTACATTACAGGTTTGGCTTTTCAAAACGTTCTTGTAAGAAGACCAGTTTCTGGATGAACTATTTTGATCATTGCCTATGCAATGATGGTTTGTATTTTTTGAGTTCGTCCAGCTCCTCTACCAAGGATATATTGCGTCCGCCGCCTCTGTAGATATAGTAAACGAGTTTCGTTGTATTTTAGATCACTAGATGGGGAAGGTAACTTCAACTGGAGGTTCATTTTCCCCTTCATGTACTTGCCAGCAGAGAAAATCATGGTGGTCAAGAAGAAGGTATGATTTTGATAATGAATAACGAATCCACGAGAGGACACGGCAATATTAGGACAAATGGCGGCAGCGATTTTTTGATATGTGAATTAAGATGATTGGCTTGTTTTGTAAATGCTTTCTGCAGCCGTTGGATTGCGGAGATAATGGTGACAACGATGATTGTTGGTATGTCGATGATGGCAGTGATGATGTTGATAACGATGATCCAATAATGTTAATGATGATAAAATTGATATAATGAATATTAAGATGTTGACCACCTTAACGAGGATAGCGTCAATTACATTTGAATATTGTTATTAAAAGTTTTTATTATCATGATGTCACAAGGTCCACTTCTGGAGTCTGGATGAGACCGAGGAGAGAGTGCCCTTGAGGTTGATCATCCAGATTTGGGACAACGACCAGTTCTCACCGGACGACTTTTTGGGTAAGAAACGTTTCTTGTCGCATCCGTCACGGCGAATATTCTTTCTCGCACACTACATCAAACTTTAAACATCATGTGATATCCCTGCGACAGAAATCGCGAAGTTGCATCACGTTTAAGTTGGCGACAGGTGAGACAAAAATGTGTGTCAACCGGATGGATCGATAGCATTCTCGTTTCCACAGCCCACTGACCTCATTCCGCTGGCACAAGGTTGCGTGGGCTTATGGACATTATCGTGTCTTGATCGTCAAGTTAAACTCAAAAGATAGAAAAAAGGCAGAATGATAAGGACAAGGGTGTATTAAACCATAGGTAGCACAACGAGGTATTATAAGATCATTACCAATAAGATGGCAAATGAAAAAAATTCTTTACCAAAAACAGGTCAGCTTGAATTAACTCTTAACCGAATGCCAAAGCCAGCAAAGAGCGCCCGCAAGTGTAACCTTGGTCAGCTGCCCCACCTTCAGAGCAAGAAGGCGAGTAGCGACGTGGAGCTCGTGTCTCTTTTCGAACAGAAGCGTGTTTACGGCTGGTGGCCATGTGTCAGCGAGGAAAGCGCAGTCGAGGATGAGATGCAACTCACGGTATGCACTTCATTCTGAATATAATTTGATAACATGAGCAGTATTCATGGTAAGCATAGAATGTATAGACGTCATTTCGACAGTTTATATTTTTAGCAGTATTCACGGTTAGCAGATAATCAATACTGAATGTTTAATAATGTTTGAGTATATAACCCATCTCTCAGTGTAATCAGTATTCAAATAGTCCTGCTCATAATGCGACTGTGTGCGCATTATTAGCTGCTCATCCAAAATAGCCCAGTGTTGATTCTTGTGGTCACTTCGTTAACAGGGTAAAGTAGAGATGGCGCTGGAGCTACTGACTCGAGAAGAGGCCGAAGCCAAACCCGCTGGACGGGGAAGGGAAGAGCCGAATCAGAACCCGACGCTAGAAGAACCGAAGTAAGTTTTCGAGTGAAGAGCTCTACCCCCGGTGTAAAAATTTGTGTATTGTTGGTTGCATCACAAGCTTCATTTTATTTTTTTGGTAGAACAAAAAACAGGACTAAATAGTTGGGGGTCCTCTGGGAATAGTCCTTACACCGGGGTAAAGCCGAGAGACGAACGAATGTAAGAAACTCGCAAAAAAACATGAAAAATATTAAAGAAAGTGCTAAATTTTCGATAACTTTTCGTTATCTAAGTACACCATTATCTGAGTTACTCACTTTAAAATAACCCCCCCCCAGTCGTCCCGCTACCTCGTTCCGCTGGTTCACCTCGCCGCTAAAGACTCTTCGTTACATCATCTGGCGTAACTACAAATGGTGGATCGTAGGGCTACTGATCACCCTTCTCATAGTGGCTGCTGTGCTTGTATTCTTGTACGCTATGCCGGTAAGTCCACCTGTCAATCAATGGCAACTAATTCGCCCCGCCCCCTTACGCCAGTAAGTCCACCTGTCAATCAACAGCAGCTAATTCGCCCCGCCCCCTTACGCCAGTAAGTCCGACTGTCAACCAATGGCATCTAATGTGTCACGCCCCCTTATGATAGCTAGCAAGATTTTTAGAAGCAACACAACAAAGTGAAAGAGAAAGATAGCAACGCTTACTGGGGTTAGGAAGTCTGCGCTCCTACATTCCAATATATCTCGCCCTAAATACGTTTTAGCCATTATGCCTTTATGTACATTTCGGCAACTTTAAAACAATGATACAACGATTCCGAGGTTCCAACTCTCTTCTACTCTTTTTTTTCCCATAGGGCTACACGGTAAAGAAGATGTTCAATGTCTAGCATTATTGGATTTGTGACCAAGAATAGAGTAATAACTACATCCCGCCAGATTGCGATTTAGTGCACGTGTTATCAGCTACTATAAAAGGACGAGTCAGTGAACCTTCCCTAAGAATCAAATGTTAGTACTAGTACAATAGTGCTTCAACAGCTAGCTATCATGACTAGTGGTTCTTTATGAAAATCGTTTCATCAAAGTGCGCCAGTAATAGCTTTAACCAGTTGTATGGTAGTCAGTAATGTGGTAAACCATGAAATAGAGAGAATAAAATGGCAATATTGCTCTACTGCTATCAATATAATCAATCAACAAAAAGATATTGACAATTAGGGTGGTTTCAAGGTCTTTAGATGTTTAACTCCAAGTATACCAAAGTATATCCAATTAATTTATTTTCGTAAAAGTGCATGAATGTTATTTTTGTTGTATTGCTGGGAAATATAACCACGTATAACAAGCCCGAAAGGCATCCTCTTTTGCGTGCATCACATTCCTATAGTCTGGTTGAACTAAGAGACAAGTTGCCTCCTATATATTTCAGTGATGGCTAGACTCGGAAGCATTTAGAACGTTGCGTGCGTCCAAGTTTAGCCAGACTTTTAGGATTGATCATGTAACGGTCTCGTTGCTATGAAAGCTGTCCTGGTGGACCTTGACTCAGCGACGATCACATTATATGAGACGATAATATACATGTTATATACAGATATAGTCATAATGGAAGTTTGAGTGTTTCATAGAGATCACTTTTTGTAGGAATTTTCGGAGATGGGGTGGGGGGAAGGTTGTCGACTGATTTTACGACGGCTACTTGATCAAAGCCAATCGTTATGATCATTGTGTGGTGCATTTATTTCGTCGTTTATTCTAGATAAAGGTTTTGGGGGAAAATTAATGGCATTGTATAAAACATGCATGATAATTATTCGTGATGAAAATCAATTAAAATTGATTTGTCTGTACTTTGGTTTGTAGTAATCTTGTCAATGTTTGTCTAGATTTAGTATATTATAGTATATTTAAATTAAAACCATGGAAATGTGTATCTAGGATGATTAGGATAAGTAGGAATTAAATACCTAGGACTAAACGAAGGCCATCCGCTATAAAAGGGAAAGCTCCTCCCACCCCCGGGCTCAAATTTGCAATTATAATCAGAACACTGCCAAGCTAGCAGTCACAAATGATAAGCCTCCTGTAAAATTCGTTATCTCTGAGCCTCAGTCGGTTGGAATAAAACTCTTTTTGCACGGATAACAAGACAGTTGTGAAGTAGAGATTGATAAGTTAGTGATTTGCTGTCCACTCACGTATTCGGTGCAAAATTGACTTTTCCTCTTATACATATTTAAGGTATCAGTTAAAGGTACCTTAATCACGCTTTAAAGCGCCACTCTCAAGCCCAATTTGGCAGACAGTGTTTAGTTGTGAACGAGCTGTCAAGAGAGGTGGCACCGTCTCAACTTGTCAGGAACAAACGCAAAAATGTGATTAACCCCACGAAGAAAAGTGAATGGAACATGGACTGACGATACAATTATGGTAAAATAACGGTGTCGCGGATTTCTTCATTTAATTTGAAGGTTTGGCCGGTTTTTTACCTAATTTTTTGTGCAAGCAAGGCTGAGGTATGCGCAAACAGCTTGTCTCCTGGATCACTCATAGCTATAATCAGTTCATTTTTAATTTATTGAAAAGAAATTGAAAATTAACTAGACAACACACTGACTGCAAATTTCGACCTGCTTAGAGAGTTTTTGAAATAGAAAAAGTAAGAGACACTAGCACAAAACTATTAGAAAGCAATACGAAAAAGCCAGTTCAGAGTGTCTTCTTAAAAGAAAAGACACGGGGAGACTGGTTCGAATCGATCGAATCGGACCAAATAGTAGGGTGGCTTAGCGCTAAAAAAATGGCAGTTTTGTGCACTTTTTAGTAGAAGCACCAAACTTGGCACATATGTCCCTTAGGTCAAGCAAATAACTTTTTCAGGGGGGTGCCAAAAATCTGAGACTCAGGGGGGAGGGAGGTACAATTTTGTCATTTGCAAAAAAATAGTAATTTCTCTATCAGTAATGAATAAGAGAAACTCAAAATAGCTAAATGATACTTAGTACATGTTTATATAGTGTAACGATCTGTTTTTTTTAGATTTTATTTTCATTTTCCCTAGAAAAAATGACATTTAAAAAAACGAACCAAAAATTACACTACCCTCCCCCCCTGGGGATACAGCTTAGTAACAAGCAGCACCTAATTGTAGGACTGGATCAAGTCATACACCTGTACCAAATATCAAGGTTATTTAACACGTTTATGGACAAAAACGACAAGAAAAAATCAAAATAGGCCTCTAGAGTGAGAACAAGAAGTGAACCATATACCCACATAATTTATGGTGACAGTGCTTTTAGTATGGATTTGAACAACAAAATATATCTTGATTAGACCATTTCCTCTACCGAAAATATGACTCAAAGACGTAAACTGACGAAAACAAAAGTATACAGAATACAATCTTGTGCATGTCTGCCTGGTCACAGTGTCTGTGCGATTTGCATTCTAGATTCATAATCTTATTTCGCTGTAGTTGAAACATAATTTTAGATGCTCTTTTTCTGGTGAAATGGTCTAATCAGGATTTTGTTGTTTAAAAACACACTAAAAGCACTCTCACCATGAAATGTGAGTATATTCTTCACTTCTGGTCAGCAATCTCACTTCTGGTTCTCACTCTAGAGGCCTGTCGGTTTTTTCTTGTCATTTCTTGTGCATAAACTTGTTCAATGACCTTGAAATTTGCTACAGGTGTTTACTCGATCCAGTCCTACAATAAGATGCTGCTTGTTACCAAGCTGCATCCCTAGGGGGGGAGGGTAGTGTAATTTTTGGTTCGTTTTTAAAATGTCATTTTTTCTGTTCATGTAATAACTATCATTTAGCTGTTTTGGGTTTCTCTAATTGCATTACTGATAGAGAAATCACTGTTTTTTTAAATGACAAAATTGCCCCTCCCTCCCCCCCTGAGTCTCAGATTTTTGGCACCCCCCTGAAAAAGTTATTTGCTTGACCTAAGGGACATATGTGCCAAGTTTGGTGCTTCTACTAAAAAGTGCACAAAAAAGGTGCTAAGCCACCCTACTAAAAGAGCGATTTTTCAGAAGAGTTTGTAATGGCGGTCTTGCAGAAAAATCCTACAAAGCCGTTTTCTAGATATGGAAAAACCAACCACATTCATGTGTTGCACACTTATTGTTTTACCTTTCGACCGCGTTTTGTTATGAATACGGATAGATTTACTTCGCTCAGTAGAACAATATTGATTTGAATTTTACGGCATAAAAATTGAAACGGCACTTTTACCGATGCATTTTATACTCGGATTCGGAATTCGCCGGTAAACATTTACAGTATTTAAGTGAAGGAATGACTCAGAAAATCGCTCCGTAGAAATACATTTTGCGCCAATTCATCCCAAATTGCCCCCTATACGAGGTACAATAAAGTCCTCACGTGTGGCAATGAATGATTTCACCATATCTTTTAAAGCTGTTTTGTAGAAAGGTTACAGTCAAACTCTCTTCTGTGAAATCGCTCTTTTGGTCCGAAAGAGCCCAGTCCCTCACGGCATTTCTTAAACTCTGAACTGGCTTATTAGACAACCTCAGTTGGCATATGCTTGTCATGTTATAGATACATAGGTGACAAGTTTATTGAGAGAAAACATTAAATATCAAAATATAATATGCACACTGGGTTTCAACAAAAGTTTAAATAGATAGCTATGAAAAAAAAACAGTCCTAAATAGATTCTAGAATCAAGCTGCTGATGGAACTGTGGTCACGTGACAAGTTTTTTTAGTTAGCAGGTTAATGCATCGATTGATAAAATTCTTATTATCAAACGTGACAGAATATTTGTCTGTCATACAATTTGGTGTTAACTAGACATTTCAATCATTAAAAAGCCCTCTGACGGGTTATCCCCACGCAACGTATTTTAGTGACCTGACTGATCATTTTTGCAGCCGCAACATTGCATTTGAGTTTTTCTTTGATGCCTTTCCCCAGACTGACACGCCATAGTCCATAATGGGTTGAATTAACGCATTATAGAAACATATACTTGCTGAGGGGGACAATAACTTTTTGCATCTCTTAAGGAGTACTGGCCGCATGTACTAAGTCTTTTCTTGTAATTATGGTCGCCAATATGCGAAAACATGCTTGTTTAGAATGTATGCACAGCGTTTTTAATCGACAGGACATTAATCACCATAATTTGAGGGTGCACCGTATAAAGTGACCGAAATTAATCTAGCCAAATGGAAGACAACAACAGGAAGCTTCAAGCGTCACTGTACTACCATAGCTTCCCTTTTAAATCGTTTTTTTTTTTTCTTTACAAGTCTGTTCTGAGCACAGTTTCTCTCGTTTATTCTATATTTTCTCACTCTTGCACGAACTGTTCACATGGAAACCTAGGAGGGCTGGAAGTATTAAAAACAAGTGATAAAAAAACTAAACAATGCGCATTTATGCATGAATTTGGGGTGACAAGCCTCGCAGTCTTAAAGTTTGGTTGAGTCTGCTGTAAGTGCGTCCTCGTGAAGAAAACAGTAAAAGTAAGTTGGTATACCTTGCATTCTGTTGCTTCTCTAGTAGAAGAAACCCTCTATATTAATGCTATAATCAGTCTTTTATCTAGTAGATGAAATTCCGGGCAGGCATTCAAAGGGGCCTTTGTCATTTTAATGAATCTTTTAAGAGAATGTAGAAATGACCACCTTCATCTTTGAGTTAAGTAGATAATAATTACTAGAGGATTTGTTATCAAGTTTAGTGTATTTTCACGTATAATTGGTTATATATTTCACGTATAATTGGTTATACCTATACTTGGGTAGACTCAAAGCATCTTGCGTGAGGTAGTCTTGGGGAAATTACAGAAAATGTGCTTCTTTTGTGATAAATTTTCTCGTCTGATGGTTAGACTACACCTAAAATCCAGGCAGGGATTGTAAAATTATTTTCCAACCATGTCCTACTATTATTTTATGTTTTTTTTTGTTAGAAAAGCAAGTACAAACACAAACGTACGAGAAATCTCATAATTATTGCGTGAGATGCCATGATTTGCGCTTGCCCTTGCGATTACCCCTGCATCGCCTGGTTTCTATATTCATTTTTTTTAGTCCACAATTACCAAGGTACTTTTTTTTTCTTACATGGAAGTCGAAAATTTTAAAAAGATTCATAAAGTAATATATATAAAGTATTTATGATAACAACTGGCATTTATTGGCGATAAATGATAGCGTCGGTAGTTGTAAACGTATAAAAATAGGTTCAAAGGACCGCGGTGTTATCAATATCGGGCCACCAATTTGTCATTTTATCTACTGACCCATAAACTTTCGTTTTCTCTTCCCTAAAATCTTTTTGCGTGAGGTAGGAATAGGAAGCCAAGGAACCTGCTGCTACCTCTGTGGTATTTAATGTCATCTCATATGACAGCATCTGACTAGATAGTCTTGTATTTCCACATGTCAGGGTACGCCAAAAATGACACTGTCGACCACAATCCTTGTTTTTTTTTATTATAACAAATAGTAAAGGGATACCTAATTAAGAGTCTATATATACTTGGAAACGTAGAAGCTCGGTTTATCGGTTGAAACAAGTGCCGCTAATACAAAAACTTATTTCAATCACTCAAGTTCGAATGACAGTTTTGGTTATATGCAAAGTAGAGGGGGTCGTGTGACGTTGGGTGTTTCCGAAGACGTGGATTGCTTGGCACAATATTAAATTCAGTGATAATAGATTGAGTACTCTAATACTCGATCCTGTCTTGCTCTAAATACGTAGACTGCAGTGTACAATGATAAATTAAGTACCCTATGTCACCTCGCTCTCCATTTCTCTCGACAAGGTAATACAGTGACAAACATACAAAAGAGAACAGAGGGCAGATGCTTATAAGATTTATATTTGTGTGACTTGTGTTTTTTTGGAACCTTTAAAGTAATTGTCGCGGGTGAAAATTGAGCTTCAACGTGAAAAAAAAAGATAAGACAATGGATTCAGAAGCCGAACCTCTTGTACCTAAAGCTCCACCGGAACAACCTCCGCCAGCACCGAAAGAACCAAAACCTCCGAAACCCGACACTTCTGCAGACACAGCGCAGGGTAATTCAAAACCGACCACCGGAGGTAGCGATGGCAAAGAGAAAGAGAAAGAGAAAGAGAAAAAAACGATGTTTTCAGGGATCAAGAAAACGGTGGCCCCTAAAGAAGTGCAGAAGGAAGAAAGGTAGGCTTTAGTCTTATCTACATAGATAGGAAAAGCTGATCTCGCTTACGAAATCTAAACCTCAAACAGCTTCGTAGCGAGGATTTTAAACAGGAGGGGCCAAAAAGGGAATTTCAAGGCATTTTTCGTTGTATTTTACATAATGTCTCATACATTTATAGTATTTTTGGCTGCTAAAAGGGGGGCCCTAGGCCACCCTCTGGCTACGCCCCTGTCAAAGCGTAAAAAAAGAGAAAGATAAACATTTCTAGTAATCTTTTCCCTCCAGAGTTCCAAACAAGGAAGAGACGAGCGAGGAAAACCACTCTCACGCCAAGATCACGGCGTCACCAGACAGACACAAGTTCCCAAGTAACAAACCTGTAGACTTCCAGGTAAGGTCTTACACGCCAAGCTCACGAGGTCAACAGACAGGCAAAGGTTCCATAGAAACCAACCTGTAGACTTCCAGGTAAGGTCTTACACGCCAAGCTCACGAGGTCAATAGACAGGCAAAGGTTCCATAGAAACCAGCCTGTAGACTTCCAGGTAATGTCTTACACGCCAAGCTCACGAGGTCAACAGACAGGCAAAGGTTCCATAGAAACCAACCTGTAGACTTCCAGGTAAGGTCTTACACGCCAAGCTCACAGAGGGTCAACAGACAGACACACGATCCCAAGTAACAAACCTGTAGACTTCCAGGTAAGTACAGCTTCGTCTTAGGAGTTTGAAGTCCTCTTTTTCGGCCTCTAAACGGTGTTATCAATTGGAAAATATCAAGCGAATAGAACCCAGAAACAGTCTATGTCTATTACCACAGCATTCAAGCTCGCCCCATTCTCCCATAAACCATTGAGACGAAGGACAACAAATGTATCATATGTTTGCTAATGTGGGCAGGTCCGAGTCCGAGTCATCCAGGGCAGACAGATAGCGGGAGCCAATATCAGCCCTGTTGTCAAGGTAACCGTTGGTAACCAGGCCAGGCAGACCAAGGTCAAGAAGTCTACGAACAGACCGTACTTTGACGAGGTAGGAACTAAGCCTTGTAGTGCTAATGTGCTGATGGATATGAATTTGACTTTTTGACATCATGGACATGCTGGTTATTGTAAAGATGGCGGTGAAGGGGCTGAGTGGTAAACTAATACGGTTGATGATGATTATCATGATCATGATAAAAATGAAGTAAATGGCGCTATTTTCCATAAAGTTTTAACAAGCGTTTTAAAAGCGTGCCCCCGGACCCTTCTTTATATTAATTATATTAAGTCTCAAATTTTGCGTCTAATTTTTGTTTTTTGATCCAAGCTCTTTAGCCCTTTGATGATGGTGCTTATTTATATTGTTATGTGGTAGTGGAGAGTACTAAAATATCTTTTATTACATGTAATATTGGCGTTGAAACTCCAACACAGATGTTCTTCTTCAACTATCAAGAAATCGCCTCAACATTCTTCGACAATCTTATATCATTTGAGGTAAATTGCCAAATTTGTTCAAGGTAGGCTGTTTAGGGAAAATGGATCAGGTTTAGCTAGCATTAGAACTGTTTAACGATTTTTAGCGTCAATAGCCAGAGCTTGTATCAGAAACACTGTTAAAGGAATAAGCCCTGAAGGTTGCTATTCCATCCCTGTTCCAGGTGTTCAACTCACAGAAGCTCAGAGCTAACGCTTTGATCGGAAGTTTTGAGGTTGGTAGTAATCTAGAGTGTTATGTTTGCGATATTACTTTCCTTTGAAATAGTTGTTTTATCATCATTCAAAATTTATTTTTCAGAGCGACGTCGGCTTCTTTTTTGACCAACAAGGTTAGTTACAAACGTCTTAAATTTACACATACTTGAGGATGGTCCGAAGCCTTAAAAAAACTGTCAATGGAGAGATGCAGGCCCGTAGTCAGGATTTTGAAAACGTGGGGGGGGGATTCGTTTACCCATAAAGGTAGCTCTTCCTACCTCGTAGTGGTACTTAATATTCCTTAATTAGAGCGGCCCTTTCAGTCGAGTGGCGGGTTCTTCCCACCCCATAAACCCTCACTGGCTACTGGCTACTGGCTTGGGATGAATGAACACGCATGGGCAGGCTGGAAAGGGTGACACACTGGTTGTTTTGGAGGGGTGACACGCGGAGAGGCTTGGGGCGGTGACACGCGGGGAGGGTGGCACACGGGTAGCTTTGGAGGGGTGACACGCGGGTAGGCTAAGAGGGGGGTGACACGCGGGTAGGCTAAGAGGGGGGTGACACGCGTGAAGGGTGATACACGGGTAGACTTGGAGGGGTGACACGCGGGAAGGATGACACGAGGGTAGGTTTGGAGGGGTGACACGCGGAAAGGGTGACACGAGGGTAGGTTTGGAGGGGTGACACGCGGGAAGGGTGACACGCGGGTAGGCTTTTAGGAGTTACACGTGGGTAGGCTTGGAGGGGTGACACACGGGTAGGGTGACACGCGGGTAGGCTTGGAGGGGTTACACGCTGGAAGGGTGACACACGGGAAGGCTTGGAAGGGTGATACGCGGGAAGGGTGACACGCGGGTAGGCTTGGAGGGGTTACACACGGGTAGGGTGACACGCGGGTAGGCTTGGAGGGGTTACACGCTGGAAGGGTGACACACGGGTAGGCTTGGAGGGGTGACACGCGGGAAGGGTGACACACGGGAAGGCTTGGAAGGGTGATCCGTGGGAAGGGTGACACACGGGTAGGCTTGGATGAGTTACACGCGGGAAGGGTGACGCACTGGTAGGCTTGGAGGGGTGACACGCGAGAAGGGTGACACACGGGTAGGCTTGGGGGGGTTGACACGCGGGAAGGGTGACACGCGGGTAGGCGTCGAGGGATATCACGTGAAAAGGGTGACACGCGGGAAGGCTTGGAGGTGCTACACTCGAGAAGGGTGACACGCGGGTAGGCTTTGGGGGGTGACACGCGGGGAGGGTGACACGCGGGTAGGCTTGGAGGGGGGACACGCGAGAAGGGTGACACGCGGGTAGGCTTGGAGGGGCTACACACGGGGGGGTGACAAACGGGTAAGCTTGGAGGGGTGACACGCCGGAAGGGTGACACACGGGTAGGCTTGGAGGGGCTACACGCGGGAAGGGTGACACGCTGGTAGGCTTAGAGGGGCTACACGCGGGAAGGGTGACACGCGGGTAGGCTTGGAGGGGCTACACGCGGGAAGGGTGACACACGGGTAGGCTTGGAGGGGTGACACACGGGAAGGGTGACACGCGGGTACGCTTGAAGGGGTGACACGCGAGAAGGGTGACACACGGGTAGACTTGGGGGTGGGTTGACACGCAGGAAGGGTGACACGCGGGTAGGCGTCGAGGGATATCACGTGAGAAAGGTGACACACGGGTAGGCTTGGGGGGGGGGTGACACACGGGTAGGCTAAGAGGAGGGGTGACACGCGGGAAGGGTGACACACGGGTAGGCTTGGACGGGTGACACGCGTGAAGGGTAATAAACGGGTAGAATTGGAGGGTGGACACGCGGGAAGGGTGACACGCGGGTAGGCTTGGGGGGGGGGGGGGGGGTGACACGCGGGGAGGGTGACACGCGGGTAGGCTTTGAGTGGTTACACGCGGGAAGGGTGACACACGGGTAGGCTTGCAGGAGTTACACGCGGGAAGGATGACACGAGGGTAGGTTTGGAGGGGTGACACGCGGGAAGGGTGACACACGGGTAGGCTTGGAGGGGTGACACGCGGGAAAGGTGACACGCGGGTAGGCTTGGAGGGGTGACACGCGGGAAGGGTGACACGCGGGTAGGCTTGGAGGGGTGACACGCGGGAAAGGTGACACGCGGGTAGGCTTGGAGGGGTGACACACTGGTAGGCTTGGAGGGGTGACACGCGAGAAGGGTGACACACGGGTAGGCTTGGAGGGGTGACGCGCGGGAAAGGTGACACGCGGGTAGGCTGAGAAGGTCAAATCCTACTAAGGAGACTTTCTTGTTTTTTTCCAGGAAGTTTTAAAAAGAATATTGGACATCTTGAGATCTTGGCCATGTCTGCTAATGGCTGGTTTCTTTTTCAGATCACATGGTAAACAGGAAGTGGGTTCTACTCACTGACCCGGAAGACAAAATGGAGGGAGCTAAAGTAAGACACGGTTACCATTCGAGCTGATAACAAGAATGAATTTTTCATGTTTTTGGCTTTTTTTTTTAAATAATTAAAACCACTTTGTTAAACATTCCTTATTTTCTATGTTTTAGGGTTATCTGAAAGTTACCGTGATTGTTCTGGGGCCTGGGGATGAGGCACCGGTACGATTTCGTTTAATAACTTACTACAATCCCTCTTCTTTCTATCTTCTTTATTCTCCTTTCATTGAATCTCGTGTTTTGTGAATTTAATTAACAGGTGATAATTGACAAGATTAACCACGATGACGAAGATGACTTGGAAAAGTTAGTACCTGATTTGTAATTTCCTTCCTTATCTGTTTATCCTGTATCTTTATATTTCATTAGATTAGAATCATTAAGATAGAGTAATATAGCATAAGTCTGAATATTATAACATAACGCATATACACTAAAAAATGCGTGGACAAATTCTTCCTCAGTAATTTGCTGCAGCCAGCCGGTGTGATCATGCGCACTTCGATCTTCGCCTTGAAAGTCTATCGAGCTGAAGACATCCCCCAAAGTAAGATATCTTATCCTAGCAATAAACTGCAGTACAACCTCTACATTGCACCCAGCATAGGCTTAGAGGAAGCGCAAAATTGTGGATTATTAAAATTCACATATAATTTTTATTTGTGTTGGCTAATTTCACATATCTTTTTAGTGGACTCATCGTTTGCTGATAGCGTGAAAAAGGTTTTCATGGGAGAGGTATGTAAGAAAGAAAAGAAAACTGCTACATAGACATGTAAAATGAGCCCCATACCTCACTTTGCAGGCCAATAAAGAACTTGTGGACCCATACGTGCTGGTGTCGTTTGCTGGAAAACAGGTAGATTTCAAAAGTTGCATGCATATGGTATGGATGGAGTTCTTATGGTAAGGGTGGCGTGCGCATACTTTGGGTAGGGTTCTTATAGTGATGGTGGCGTGCGCATGGCTTGGGTAGGGTTCTTATGATAAGGGTGGCGTGCGCATGGTTGAGATGGAGTTCTTATGGTAAGGATGGCGTGCGCATGGTTGGGATGGAGTTCTTATGGTGAGAGTGGCGTGCGCATGGTTGGGATGGAATTCTTATGGTAAGGGTGGCGTGCGCATGGTTTGGGTAGGGTTCTTATGGTTAGGGTGGCGTGCGCATGGTTGGGATGGAATTCTTATGGTAAGGGTGGCGTGCGCATGGTTGGGGTGGAGTTCTTATGGTACGGGTGGTGTGCGCATGGTTAGGGTGGAGTTCTTATGGTAAGGGTGGCGTGCGCATGGTTGGGATGAAATTCTTATGGTACGGGTGATGTGCGCATGGTTGGGGTGTAGCTCTTATGGTGAGGGTGGCGTGCGCATGGTTGGGATGGAATTCTTATGGTAAGGGTGGCGTGCGCATGGTTGGGGTGGAGTTCGTATGGTACGGGTGGTGTGCGCATGGTTGGGGTGGAGTTCTTATGGTAAGGGTGGCGTGCGCATGGTTGGGGTGGAGTTCTTATGGTACGGGTGATGTGCGCATGGTTCGGGTGTAGTTCTTATGGTGAGGGTGGCGTGCGCATGGTTGGGGTGGAATTCTTATGCTAAGGATGGCGTGCGCATGGTTGGGATGGAGTTCTTATGGTACGGGTGGTGTGCGCATGATTGGGATGGAATTCTTATGCTAAGGATGGCGTGCGCATGGTTGGGATGGAGTTCTTATGGTAAGGGTGCGTGCGCATGGTTGGGGTGGAGTTCTTATGGTAAGGGTGGCGTGCGCATGGTTGGGGTGGAGTTCTTATGGTAAGAGTGGCGTGCGCATGGTTGGGATGGAGTTCTTATGGTAAGGGTGGCGTGCGCATGGTTGGGATGGAATTCTTATGGTAAGGATGGCGTGCGCATGGTTTGGGTGGAGTTCTTATGGTAAGGGTGGCGTGCGCATGGTTGGGATGGAGTTCTTATGGTAAGGGTGCGTGCGCATGGTTGGGGTGGAGTTCTTATGGTAAGGGTGGCGTGCGCATGTTTGGGGTGGAGTTCTTATGGTAAGAGTGGCGTGCGCATGGTTGGGATGGAGTTCTTATGGTAAGGGTGGCGTGCGCATGGTTGGGATGGAATTCTTATGGTAAGGATGGCGTGCGCATGGTTTGGGTGGAGTTCTTATGGTAAGGGTGGCGTGCGCATGGTTGGGATGGAGTTCTTATGGTAAGGGTGGCGTGCGCATGGTTGGGGTGGAATTCTTATGGTAAGGGTGGCGTGCGCATGGTTGGGGTGGAGTTCTTATGGTACGGGTGGTGTGCGCATGGTTGGGGAGGGGTTCTTATGGTAAGGGTGGCGTGCGCATGGTTGGGATGGAGTTCTTATGGTAAGGGTGGCGTGCGCATGGTTGGGATGGAATTCTTATGCTAAGGATGGCGTGCGCATGGTTGGGATGGAGTTCTTATGGTAAGGGTGGCGTGCGCATGGTTGGGATGGAATTCTTATGCTAAGGATGGCGTGCGCATGGTTGGGATGGAGTTCTTATGGTAAGGGTGGCGTGCGCATGGTTGGGGTGGAGTTCTTATGGTAAGGGTGGCGTGCGCATGGTTGGGATAAAGTTCTTATGGTAAGGGTGGCGTGGGCATGGTTGGGGTTGAGTTCTTATGGTACGGGTGGCGTGCGCATGGTTGGGGTGGAGTTCTTATGGTAAGGATGGCGTGCGCATGGTTCGGATGGAGTTCTTATTGTAAGGGTGGCGTGCGCATGGTTTGGGTGGAGTTCTTATGGTAAGAGTGGCGTTCGCATGTTTGGGATGGAGTTCTTATGGTCAGGGTGGCGTGCGCATGGTTCGGATGGAGTTCTTATTGTAAGGGTGGCGTGCGCATGGTTGGGGTGGGGTTCTTATGGTAAGAGTGGCGTGCGCATGTTTGGGGTGGGGTTCTTATGGTAAGGCTGGCGGGCGCATGGTTGGGATGGAGTTCTTATTGTAAGGGTGGCGTGCGCATGGTTGGGATGGAGTTCTTATGGTAAGGATGGCGTGCGCATGGTTGGGATGGAGTTCTTATGGTAAGGGTGGCTTGCGCATGGTTGGGGTGGGGTTCTTATGGTAAGGGTGGCGTGCGCATGGTTGGGATGGAGTTCTTATGGTAATGGTGGCGGGCGCATGGTTGGGATGGAGTTCTTATGGTAAGGGTGGCGTGCGCATGGTTGGGATGGAGTTCTTATGGTAAGGATGGCGTGCGCATTGTTGGGATTGAGTTCTTATGGTAAGGGTGGCTTGCGCATGGTTGGGGTGGAGTTCTTATGGTAAGGGTGGCGTGCGCATGGTTGGGATGGAGTTCTTATGGTAAGGGTGGCGTGCGCATGGTTGGGATGGAGTTCTTATGGTAAGAGTGGCGTGCGCATAGTTGGGATGGAATTCTCATGGTAAGGGTGGCGTGCGCATGGTTGGGGTTGGGTTCTTATGGTAAGAGTGGCGTGTGCATGGTTTGGGTGGGGTTCTCATGGTGAAGGTGGCGTGCGCATGGTTTGAGTGGGGTTCTCATGGTGAAGGTGGCGTGCGCATGGTTTGGGTGGGGTTCTCATGGTGAAGGTGGCGTGCGCATGGTTTAGGTGGGGTTCTTATGGTGAAGGTGGCTTGCCCATGGTTGGGATGGGTTTCTCATGGTGAAGGTGGCGTGCGCATGGTTTGGGTGGGGTTCTCATGGTGAAGGTAGCGTGCGCATGGTTTGGGTGGGGTTCTCATGGTGAAGGTGGCGTGCGCATGGTTTGGGTGGGGTTCTCATGGTGAAGATGGCGTGCGCATGGTTTGGGTGGGGTTCTCATGGTGAAGGTGGCGTGCGCATGGTTTGGGTGGGGTTCTCATGGTGAAGGTGGCTTGCGCATGGTTTGGGTGGGGTTCTCATGGTGAAGGTGGCTTGCGCATGGTTTGGGTAGGGTTCTCATGGTGAAGGTGGCGTGCCCATGGTTTGGGTGGGGTTCTCATGGTGAAGGTGGCGGGCCCATGGTTTGGGTGGGGTTCTCATGGTGAAGGTGGCGTGCGCATGGTTTGGGTGGGGTTCTCATGGAGAAGGTGGCTTGCGCATGGTTTGGTTGGGGTTCTCATGGTGAAGGTGGCGTGCGCATGGTTTGGGTTGGGTTCTCATGGTGAAGGTGGCGTGCGCATGGTTTGGGTTGGGTTCTCATGGTGAAGGTGGCTTGCCCATGGTTAAAGGCTTTCCTCTATTGAAGACTGCCCTTCTACCCTGCAGAGTAGAACCCGGTGCCACGAGAAAAGTGATCATCCGGAATTTAAGGAAGAGCTATTTGTGTCTTTTCGGGTAAGAGAAAGCAAGTCGGGGTCTTTGTTACAGGAAAACACAAAATTCTGCTTTACTTTTTATACAATTTATCTGTTTAGCTCCCATCGATGTGTGAAAGACTCAAGATACAGATGTATGATTGGTATGTAACAGAGTAATCATATTCTCATATTTTTGGGAGTCATCCCGTCCTTGCGCGCATATTGAATGCCCTGGTTTATAGGGCGAATAAGGAAGATGCTGGGGTTTTTGTTTTCAATGTCGAAACATAACATTAGGAAGGCATACTCTCTCCGTCCCCAATATCAGGGTGTACGCCCCTTATCTATACTACACCCTTCATTATGGCCTCTCATCTTTCAGGGACCGCTTTACCGCAGATGACTGTATAGGCACCGCCTACCTTCCTCTATCCGCGATATCAGGACAGACTGAGGAAGAAGGTATTCAAGTCTTTCCTTTAAGAGGGCAATTTCGGGAATAGCTTAATAATGAGGGGGGGGGGAATTTATGAATAGCTAACTTGGCTTATAATACTCAAGCTGCAACGAGTAAGATATACGGAGCAATTAAAGATAAGGATTTCTAGACAGTGTTATCTCAGCCAGAATAGGGTTATGATTCCATTATTAACGTCACGAATATAGCGATTCCATGCCGATGTCACTTGCTTCAGTAGTTACACTACAGTCTGCAGCACACTGTACAGATTAGTGATGCCAGTTCGTGACGTTAATCACAGAATCAAAACCAAATACAGCAGTAGGAGAAAGAGAGATCAAAGAGTGGCTTCCCCCCGAAAAATGAAAACAAATTGAATTACACTGCTTATATTTTTAGACTAGTGCTTTACATATCAGAGCCAATCCAGGGGCGGATACAAGATTTCAAAATGTGGGGTGGATGATGGCCGGATAGACGGCTTATAACTGATCCAGTGGTTCTTGATAGGTCGCTAAGTAGATCTTACAATTCTTCACGCGATTTGTCGCGGCAGCAAATTCAAGCAGGCAAAGGCACATGGACAGTACCTCCCGTCCCTCAGACATTTATGTTCTTCAAACAAAATAACTTTTTTTTACTCAAAAAGGGGGGGTGGATATCCACCCAATCCACCTCCCCTGTACCAGCCCCTGTAATCCATCCCTTCCCATTACCATCTTATCTGCCTGGTCCAGTAATTAGCAGTCTTTGCAATTGTTCAGGTTTTCTGCCGACATTCGGTCCTTGTTATGTGAACTTCTACGGCTCCACAAGAGAGTACTCAGACTTACCGGACGAGTTTGACGACCTTAACCTAGGAATTGTGAGTCTTTCAAACAATGGTTTCCTTTTGGGTGATAGAGTGTGTTTTTGTGGGGGGAGGGGGATTTCAAATTTTCGTCAAAACGAACGGGTTCGATGTGATGCCATAGGGCGAGGGCGTGGCTTACAGAGGCAGGCTGTTAGTGGAGCTTGAGACCACGCTAGGAGAGAACGCGATGAGCCCTTCAGAAGATTTGGACGACGAGGACATCATTAGAATTCAGGTATGAGGTAAATGAGTTACTTCAACTATTTTCTACTTAATTTATACTTAACTATTTTATATTTATTGTAAGGGTGTCGTATCAGCTACCTTATGGCTTTCTTGAACTCATCTGACTTGTTTCGTTCGATTTATTTGTCTACTTAAAACTCATATTTGTAGCAAGTCTTGTCTGATTTCAGCCGTTTCTGCGTCGACGGAAGTTCAAGCTGTTTGCATGCTTTCTAGAAGCCACCATGGTGGCCTGCCCTGACAGCTCGGTGCAGTTTGAGGTCAGCATAGGTAAGAAACCATGGCGCCGATAATGATGACGACGATCATGATGACAATGATATTAGTGATGATTAAAATGATAATTCATATAGAGAAACTGTGTTATTTCGGCTAAATTGTTCCGTTGGTAAACGCAGAAATAAATCCTCCAAAAAGTATAAATAGCGGTGAGGTGACTGACTATCATGTTGTTCTTCAACTTTGGACACTTTTCAGGTAACTATGGTAACCGTCTTGACACGTCAGTCGAGCCCTCATCATCATCCACGGCGGCGTGTAACCCGGTGTTTGATGGCAGCTTCTACTATTTCCTTCCCTGGTCGGACAGCAAGCCGTGTTGTAGCGTCGAGAGCCACTGGGAGGACATTGCCTTTAGACTCGAGGCCTTCAACATGCTGACACGAACACTAGAGAGGCTGGTAGGTGAACTTGAGACCATCATTTAAACACGAACTCAAAAGAGGCTGGCAGCTAGACTTGTGGCCTTTAACTTGCCAACATGATTTTTAGAGAGGCTGGTACGTACTCTTGAGGCCTTTAATATGCTGACTGTTTCTCAGATTTAAATACCTCTTTTGACTTTATAAGTTTGTTTAGGTAACAAGTTTCACAACAGCGCTAGAATTTTTTACCTTGTATATTTTGGGGGGAGGGGGGGGGTAAATTTTGCGTCTCTCAAAGCTGTTGTTAAAAATGTCACTAAATTTACTAGATGACACACATGCTAATATAATGCATTTATCATTACCGATGATCAGTAATAAATACATGCAAATACTTTTCTCTGTCATCATTCCAGATTTTTTTTCTTTTGCAAAAAATCATAAGAATCCAAGATGGCGGAAATTCTTACAAAAAAATGATTATAAACGTTTTTATGGCCTTTTTGCATCGTAACCGTTAAAAGGTTGATTTTGACATATCTGAATGATGCAAAATGATTTCAACACGATATATGATAATTTAGGCAATATTTGGAAGAATAGTTCCAGACATCGTATTTATGACGTGATTGTGACGTCATAATTGATTCGACCACACCCAAAATAGGGCGTGGTGATTCTTTACATGCTGGTGCTCATTTTCTGTTTGATGGTCAAAGCCTAAGCGGTTCATGAAATACGCCCCTCCCCCCCAGTCGAAGATAGCTCAAAAAAGCCCAGTCTGAATAGGGTTAATGACGATCTTTTCGTTACTGTAATCTATCTTATTTGCTATTAGCACTTAACTGACCGGTCCAAGGAGGTGAATGTTAAATTAAGTTCTTCTTTTCTCTATATGTTTTTAACATTTGAGGTACAATTGCATCAGCTTAAAATGGTAAAACGCAAGCTAAAACTCAGTTTCTCTCTTCCAGCAAAAGAACATGGATAAAGTTGAACTTGCTCTGGATGCTAAGATGCCGGCACCTGAGCTGGCAGCCCTGGTCATAGCACTTCTTGGAGATCTCATCCAAGACTGTCGGTCAGAAAATATATATTAGTAATGTGACGTAAGGTTGCGCTAAACAATAACAGAAAAGAAGACTCGCTAAACCTGAAATATAAAGATCCGAAAGGGAGCTCCTTTTGAACTCATTGTCTGTTCTCTTGATCATCCATTAAAGTCTGGGCCTTAAGGACCTGCCACACGTAGACTTTTCGGCTGCAACTTGTCTCGCAAAAAAACGTTGCAGGTTGCACGCGCCCTGTCACACGTGAAAATTTTCCTGCGACTTGAAACAATTTGTTGCAGAAAGTAGAAGAGCGTTCTACTTTTCGTGCGACTTTGAGAAATGCAAAACAAGTTGCAAAGGGGGTGTCACACGCAAAAAAATGCGCGTGCGACCTGCAACAGTTTTTTTGCGAGACAGGTTGCAAGAGAAAAAACGTACGTGTGACAGGACCTTTAATTTTTGCTGCTTTTTACAGTCGACCTCTTCCGGAAGTCTCATCTAAAACTGCTGGTGCAAACGACCTCGACTTTAAAAAATATGCACAGAGGGAAAAGGAAAAGGTTAGAGAAACTTTCAAAATTCTGGAAGAATACAGGCAAGAGAGCGGGGGAGTTTGCGTAGCCATGTGGAATCATAATACTTAACTATCCTTCAATACAAAATGACCCAATTTGGCGATCGAGTTGGAAGAGGAGGATGTGCCCCGCACACTTCACCAGCTACGCGCCTGTTCGTGTACATTTTTCGACTAACTTTTTGCAAGAATTAGCAGATAAACACAACAAACACGAATCAGCTTTAGAAATGCACCTCAAACACGGGGAAGAAAAACTAAAGGCAATGCACTTCATACACGAGAAAGCTAAGAGCAACGCGCATCAAACACGGGGGAGCTAAGAGCAACGCGCATCAAACACGGGGGAGCTAAGAGCAACGCACTCAAACACGGGGGAACTAAGAGCAACGCACATCAAACACGGGGGAGCTAAGAGCAACGCACATCAAACACGGGGGAGCTAAGAGCAACGCACTCAAACACGGGGGAGCTAAGAGCAACGCACATCAAACACGGGGGAGCTAAGAGCAACGCACATCAAACACGGGGGAGCTAAGAGCAACGCACTCAAATACGGGGGAGCTAAAGAGCAACGAACATAAAACACGGGGGAGCTAAGAGCAACGCACTCAAACACGGGGGAGCTAAGAGCAACGCACTCAAACACGGGGGAGCTAAGAGCAACGCACATCAAACACGGGGGAGCTAAGAGCAACGCACTCAAACACGGGGGAGCTAAGAGCAACGCACTCAAACACGGGGGAGCTAAGAGCAACGCACTCAAACACGGGGGAGCTAAGAGCAACGCACTCAAACACGGGGGAGCTAAGAGCAACGAACATAAAACACGGGGGAGCTAAGAGCAACGAACATAAAACACGGGGGAGCTAAGAGCAACGCACATCAAACACGGGGGAGCTAAGAGCAACGAACATAAAACACGGGGGAGCCAAAAGCAACGCACATCAAACACGGGGGAGCTAAGAGCAACGCACATCAAACACGGGGGAGCTAAGAGCAACGCACTCAAATACGGGGAAGCTAAAGGGCAACGAACATAAAACACGGGGGAGCTAAGAGCAACGCACTCAAACACGGGGGAGCTAAGAGCAACGAACATAAAACACTGGGGAGCTAAAAGCAACGCACATCAAACACGGGGGAGCTAAGAGCAACGAACATAAAACACGGGGGAGCCAAGAGCAACGCACATCAAACACGGGGGAGCTAAGAGCAACGCACATCAAACACGGGGGAGCTAAGAGCAACGCACTCAAATACGGGAAAGCTAAAGAGCAACTAACATAAAACACGGGGGAGCTAGAGCAACGCACTCAAACACGGGGGAGCTAAGAGCGACGAACATAAAACACGGGGGAGCTAAGAGCAACGCACATCAAACACGGGGGAGCTAAGAGCAACGCGAACATAAAACACGGGGGAGCCAAGAGCAACGCACATCAAACACGGGGGAGCTAGGAGCAACGCACATCAAACACGGGGGAGCCAAGAGCAACGCACATCAAACACGGGGGAGCTAAGAGCAACGCACATCAAACACGGGGGAGCTAAGAGCAACGCAAAAAGGGGGTATACTGTATAAAGCAATGTATTTCATGCACGAGAAAGCTAAGAGCGATACTCATTAAACACTTTTAAGCTAAAGCAATACAAGCTTGAAGTATTGTAAGAGTGCTAGGATCTAAGAAATAACGCCAAGTTAATCCACTTGTTTTTATCAAAAAGCTTGCGATTGCTGAAGAGGCAAGAAAGCTGCGCGATAATGCCACAGATATTGAAGAAGCCATGAATGAGATCGAAGGATACCAGAAGAGACTTGAATTAGTTGCAGTCGAGGTAAATATGACTTTACCTCGAGAAGAAATGGTACCATAGCCACACCAAACGCTAGCCTTATCGATTGTCATGATGTGAAATTACGAGTATTCCATTACCTTGTCAGCCTCAGAACAGTATGCCTGATGTCGTCATCTGGATGTTAAACGGAAACAAACGTGTCGCCTACCACAGGATACCCGCCTATGAGGTGCTGTTTTCACATAGTGAGCAGGCCCGAGGAAAGCATTGCGGGAAGGTACTTTCGGTGTTCCTCAAGGTAAGAATGTGCTTCTATATGAAAAGAATATCAATATCACCAGAAATCGCCCGTTATCATCGAAAAATATTTATTTGCTTTCGTTTTGGTTATTTTTTTAAAATAAAATTAATTGCCGTTGGCACAGTACCCCGGCAAGAAGCAGTTCGACATTGAAGATCACCCCGAGGTTCCGTGTAAAATTGACGTTGCTCTTTGGCTGGGATTGGAAAAGGATCAAGACGCGTGGACAGACCGCTCAAACACTGGAGGAGAGTTCATCGTCTTCGCAGAAACGGTAAAGTACTTCACCGCAAAACAAACAGAGATATGTTGCTTCATCCCATCCCAGCACGGATATCAGATACGGCGTCCCGACACGGATAGTCCCGGCATGTATAGCAGTATACGGAGGAAAACGAATCCATTCCTATACTGAACCTGTACTACACCTGGCTACGCCGCTGAAAATGCGGGGCATTAAAACTTGTTTAAACCTAATATTTGCAATGTCTTTTTAGTCGGGCAACCTATAAAGGATCTGTTGCAAAATATTCCTTTAAAGTCCATAAAAGGCGATTCTATCAATAATCTATTGCTCATAATGATGATTTCAGTACGAGAACATGACGAAGTTTCTCGGCAAATGGACCACAAAGTGTGCCGCCCGCCCCTCCTGGTCAAACTTAGAGGGAAACGTAAGTTACATTGCAGTACGGGTGTGCTGTAAGATTTGGTTGTCTGCCTGTTTTGGCCTTTCTTAAATGGGAAATATCAGAAATTTAGAAAGTCTTTAAAAAGTAGACAACTTTCGAAACAAACTGTTTATGAAAACACTACAATATAAAAATAAATAATAATTTAAAGCCAAATATGATCATTTACTCCCAGGAAAAACTGCTAAAGGAGAGTTTCATTCCGCCGTTAGGCTGGCGATGGGACGGAGACTGGTTTATAGACCCTGAAAAAAGGTAAAATGGACATGCCAAAATAAATATAGCCTTAGTAAAAGAGGAAAATATATACAGAGAATATGTTGAAAGCTATTTGAACGTATTTAAAGCTAAACTTTCTATTGAGAGTCTATTATTTCTTCCTCCTAATTACACCGCATTTACACGATTTTGTTTTTCGAATAATTTGGAACCTTGCTAATAAATGAACTAATCTGCGATATTTATTAAAGTGGCGGGTATGACCAGGATACTGGTCACATGGTCTTCATGGAAGATCTGTTTGAAAACGAGGCTCGCTTGCCAGGAGGAAACTGGGAACCCGCAACAACCCCGTGGACAGACATCGTAAGTGACACATATTTATGTAGTTGATCAAATATGAGCGGCTGATCTGTATGGGCAATTAAAATAGCGAGCCCCAGGCGAGCTATTGTAACTGCACATAGCCCATACAGATCAGACGCGAATATTTAATCCTAATCGTAAAGTGATTACAATAGATTGCATGCTTCTTATTGTTGTGCAATCGGTAATTAGGTCGCATTCCGAAATGCGGTGCGTCCGAGAGAAAAAAGAGCATGAGGGGAAAACAGCAAGCCAAAATGCAAATTATTTTTAGTCATTGCCATACCGTCGAGATGGCAACAGCTCGTTTCGGTGTTTTCAAGAAAGAGAGTTTCGGTGTGTTCAAGAAAGACAGTACCAGGTCACTGTTTTTGAGGCATGGCAAAGTGAAAGGAAAAACGCGTAGTTGGAGACTCAATTATCGAAGACCTGTCCGTCCCACTACACCACATGTCCGGAAAGACGTTAAAGTTCTGACTTAGTAAATTCATTTGCGGAGTTTCGGAGCAAAGTGGTGAGTGTTCGCTTGCAGAGCCTATTGCTGAAAATTTGTTGTTAAATGATGAAAGTAAATGTTTTGTCGGAAATATGTCGTTGTGTTTTCTGTGCTAATCAGTAGATATCTGTATCAAAACTTAATGCATACTAATTAGCTGAGCAGGGATCTGTATCAAAAGTTAACGGTACTGTTTAAAAGTTTATCAACCCCAGCCTTTCCCTTCTAGTCCAGCGGATATGTGCAGATTTTACCTAGAATTGCGCACTTTTTGCTAAAGTTATCAATTTAAGCATAGTGATAGTTTTTAATACCCCTTACAAGATAGGCTATAGAGCCAAGCTGACTTCGGCTTTAATTTCTGATTAATAATGAATATTGATTTGGCCGCCATTTTGAACCGGAAGTAAACTAACTTTTTCCAAAAAAATAAATAAACTCGCACATTTTAAGAAAGTTTACTCATAGACAAATAAAATACAAGGCAAAGAATGCATCTAAACAAAAGAGTTCTAAAAGTAAACAGAATTTTTTCCATTTTTGTAACTTTTACGGTGACAGCGATTTTGAACCGGACGTAGTCAAGAGTAAATACTGGCACGCTTGTTTCACTTTCCGCCTTTAAACAAAAAAAAAAAAACTTGTTTCAGAAGTAGTTTAGGGTCATCTTTTCAAGATACGCTATGGAGCCAAAAGAAAATCTGATTTAATCACGGATTATCTTGGAATATTAACATGGCCGATAATTTAATCCGAAAGTGAAAAGTCACGTGTCGATACTCACTATTTTCGAATGTCGTCAAATGATATAAAAGACACATATAGCCAGCCCAAGTATACCAAACATTCACGCTCAATAGCTGGATCAAGAGAAAAGAAAGAAGACAAGAGCAACTGCTTATGTGACAAGCCTGGTGGGGATACCAAGAACAACGGGAGAGGGCCGCTCCACCAATTGACTTCGACGTCTGTAAACGACCGCACACATGAATGTGTGCAAGTGCTATAAGATGAACAGTTTCTAACAGTAGGAACTGATAATCTGGTGGCCTCGGGTGTGCGCTTATCACTCTTCTTGCCTTTCTTCCTTATTCTACAGAAGAGTCCAAGGACTATCTCGCCAATTAGAATTTCACTCATTTACAGGCATGATACTGTATCCTGTTGTGCGGGTAGGGGGGAAAGACAGTACTTGCTCTATTCCCCGAAGCCACAGATGGTCTTCGGCAGCTAGCCTTCAGGTCAGTTAAGATAAAAGACAGAATGTTTGGCGACACTTGAGCGCTTTCCACTGCTTCTATACGATCGAACAAATGCAGAGAGTTGGAAGTAGACAAGGCAAGAATGCAGCTCTTAGAAAGGAACAGCATTTGATGTCATTCTACCGACGAAGGCAGCCATCATACAACACACCAAGAAAGCTGCCTTTCGAGTGCAGGCCTGGGGGCAAGCACTCTTCCCTGTCTCAATACTTCCGTCTTTTTTAGCACAATGTACAACAGTTGCCATAGCCGCTTTGGACAAACGATACTATAGCTTTTAAAGACGTGCCAAGAAGACAAAGAACTATTAGATGAGAAACCTAGAGCTATTAGATGCAAGATAGGCTGCCCAGCATGCTGCTCTTGCACCAAAGCCAGCTTGAAATGTTCAGCACTTTGCAGCTGCATTAAATAAAGAAAACAATTCTCATCGGAGTTTGTTTTTACGTTAGACCGACGTATTATGAACAACACTCTTTTTGTTTTATAAGAATCTATTTTTTAATAAGAACGTCCAGCCTGACTGAGATTTCACTAATTTTCAACAAAATGCCGAGGCTCACATAGCAAGAAAACATTTTCTTAATATTAAATCGGTGCATTTATCATTTGTGCAATTCTATTTAAAAAATGCATCATTGCTTATTCGTTTGTGCATTAAGCTGGTTTGATTAGAGTGTGCAGAAACAGGTTTGGAAACCTACTTCCGGTTTAAAAAAAAGGTCAAATTAATAGCAGCAACCTAATCAGTTTTGCCTTTTATTTACAACTTAAAAGTATTAAATGAATTTCATGAATATTGTAATAACGCGGCCCTTTTTTCTTAGAGATGTGTATTTTTCAATCTAAGTACTTCTAACCGAACTCAACAACACTCAATCCAGGTTCGATACAACTACCTTAAAACAACATCTAACTATTTACATAACTCAGTGAAGCAAGCGCACGTGCGAATGTCCCTTGGTGTTAGTTTAACACACAATGTCTCGAACAATACTCATAACAATATTTTAGTCGTAGACTTTTAAACAAGATGTGCATCTCTGTGCTTTCAAAATGCAAAATTTAATCTCCAGTGCAAAATTTTTTATAAAAAGGTAGTTTACTTCCGGTTCAAAATGGCGGCCAAATCAATACACCTTATTACTTAGAAATTAAAGCCGATCTGAGCTTGGCTCTATAGCCTATCTTGAAAAGGGTATTAAGAAATACCACTATGCTAAAATTGGTAACTTTAGCAAAAAGTGCGCAATTCAAACAGATATCCGCCGGACTATTCCATCTATTCACCTTCCCCGTGCTTGAGCACAGTAGACTTGTATTGGGGTTTACAGCAGTGTTCATGTGACCTGAATACTGTACTGGGATTGGTTTGCACCCTCATGCATAAATGATTAATTTTACAAGGTAATCTAAAGTGTTCCCATGTCTCTCGCTAACAAGAATTTAACTGCAAAGAAATGTATGGAAAACTATTGCTGACATTACTTTATCATCAGCATGGCAACGAGGCAGTTGATAAGGACACAGTCACGTGTCCGGAAGGATGGGACTGGAACCAAGAATGGACCGTGGACATGAACAGAGCTGTTGACGAAGATGGTACGATGATAATAACATGATAAAGTATTACGAATCGCGACCGCAGCAACATGGTACCATAATAGAAAACAATCAACTAAAACAGCAACAACATACCAACAGCTACAACAATAAAAACGACAACAAAAACAGGAACAGAATCATTGCCATGACAACCAACGCTAACAATGACAACAAGAGCTAAAAGCACCAAGTCACCGTCAGCAAAAGTACCTATCGAATATTTTTAATATAACTGCCTATTAGTCTTTGCTATCTATGATGAGAGCCCTTTTGTTCTGTGCCTAATAAGGGTTCGAGTACAGTGTGGACCCGAGTCTAGGTGCTTACGTCCCGGTGGAGAAGACCTATCATCTGAGCAGGCGTCGCCGCTGGGTGAGAACCAGGAAGGTGATCAAGAAGAAACCGTCTATTGAGCCCAAGGTAAGGAAGTGCGAAACAGATTCGGGTTCTTGTGCAACATGAGCGTACGGAGTTAGTGGGAGAGTCAAAGGAAGATAAGGGGATAGAAAAGGTAAATTGTATTAACCTCCTGGGTGTAACAGAGGAGTGGGATTAGACTAAAGGGGTTGTGTACCATAAATGGCAAAACAGCAGTCTATCATCATAACCTTGTCAGTAGGGTTTGAAGCATGAAGGCATTCGTCAAAGTCAGCATTGAGATGGCGTAGAAGAATCCATTAGTATCCCTCAATGGACATCAGTTTGGTTGCTTCATATGACAATCAATTATCTGACCTCCCCCTAATTTTTAAAAGTGAATAGGGGTTTCTAGTAGTAAAGTTGCGATCGGTCAATCCTTTTTTGAGCACAGAAAGAAAAAGATCTGTTAGAGGGCGATGGCTGGGAATACGCCCCAGCATTCTCCCTGCGCTTTCACAACAAGGAGCGAACTGTGGACTTGGTCAAGCGGCGTCGCTGGCATCGGAAGATGCTACAGGAAGACCCAACAGAGCCAGCCGTATTCCAAATGGTAAGAACTAACAGAGCCAGCCGTATTCCAAATGGTAAGAATCAACACAGCCAGCCGTATTGCAAATGGTAAGACCCACCGGAGCCAGCCGTATTGCAAATGGTAAGACCCAACAGAGCCAGCCGTATTCCAAATGGTAAGAACTAACAGAGCCAGCCGTATTGCAAATGGTAAGACCCAACACAGCCAGCCGTATTCCAAATGGTAAGACCCACCGGAGCCAGCCGTATTCCAAATGGTAAGACCCAACACAGCCAGCCGTATCCAAATGGTAAGACCCAGCACAGCCAGCCGTATCCAAATGGTAAGACCCACCGGAGCCAGCCGTATTGCAAATGGTAAGACCCAACACAGCCAGCCGTATTCCAAATGGTAAGAACTAACAGAGCCAGCCGTATTCCAAATGGTAAGACCCAACACAGCCAGCCGTATCCAAATGGTAAGACCCACCGGAGCCAGCCGTATTGCAAATGGTAAGACCCAACACAGCCAGCCGTATTCCAAATGGTAAGACCCACCGGAGCCAGCCGTATTGCAAATGGTAAGACCCAACAGAGCTTGCCGTATTCCAAATGGTAAGACCCAACACAGTCAGCCGTATCCAAATGGTAAGTCCCAACAGAGCCAACCGTATTCCAAATGTCCGGACTAAAACCTAGATGTATGTAATGGATTTTTTATGTTTACTTTGTAGGAAGGAGGCAATACTAGCACACCACGGATGTTTATCAAATTCGAAAGTAAGTTGTTATAATCACGCTAATTTTCTGAATAGCATTTATTTGACAGTTAATGGCTTGTTTTACGGTGCAGAGTATCAGAAGTTTCAACTGCGGGTGTATCTGTTCCAAGCAAGTGATCTGTTAGCGGCGGACTCTGATGGATTAGCAGGTTAGTCTCTCTCTCTCTCTCTTTCTTTCTCCGCATCACATTTGATTCATATCCTTAACCTTTAAATTCGCTTTGTATTCAGATGCGTGCGTTGCCTGCAGATCCTGATATCCTAGTTTTTACGATCATTTACAGATAATTTTGCCCCTTTCGCAAATAGATTCGCTCCTTATGCATATCATTGTCCGCCTAATGTATCTTGTGTCTTCCATAGAGATTGTTACAATGCAGATGTTTACTGCTTGCAGATCCTTATGCTCGAGTAGTGTTCCAGAAACAGAGCCAGACGACATGCACAAAGTATCACACTCTCTGTCCCATGTGGGACCAAACACTAATCTTCGAGGACGTGATGATCTACCGAACACAAGAGCTGGTAGTTGAATCGCCACCAAAGATTGTCATAGAGCTCTTCGACAAAGACCAAGTGGTTTGTTTCCCCGAATAATTGAACAAGCAGGGGTGTGTTTAGGGAAAAACGAAGGGTGGTAAAAGCTCATATAGTTGAAGTTTATTTCCAAATCTTAAGAATTTAACAAATCCTTTGGTCGATTTTAAATCATTCAATATCTTGACAGGGTA
This sequence comes from Nematostella vectensis, assembly GCF_932526225.1. NCBI lineage: Eukaryota > Metazoa > Cnidaria > Anthozoa > Actiniaria > Edwardsiidae > Nematostella > Nematostella vectensis. Next base: position 8,266,845 of record NC_064039.1, read on the forward strand.
AAGACGAGTACATGGGAAGATGTGTCGCCACACCGGAAGTCAAACTGCACGGCCAAGGCCCACCAGCGCCACGCCTTCTATGGTATCCGGTGACAAAAGGAGATATGGAGGGAGGGGAGATTCTGGCGGCCTTTGAGCTTTTCTTGGTACGTCAATTGGAAGAGCATCTGGGGAATGCGGCCCTGTACTAAATTTCTTCGCGGGGTCATATGAAAAATTAGGACACATTTTTTATTGCTTTATTTTACTGCTATATTTAGTCAGATACCTTCAGCTTCAGCAGTAGGTAATATCAGTGGGGTGACCTGGATAAAAAAATGAGTATATCCATAAATCACCCAGGAAAACAAATTAAAAATTAGGCAAATACTCAAATGAACTAATTCTTTCAGCTGGTAGGATTTTTTGGTCCTTTTCGAAAATTATTTGCCTTGTTATCCTGATTGATATGTTGCCCGTTCAGGATGAGGGCGCAGATTTGCCTTATTACCCTCCAATGAACAAGGATTTGTACATGGTGCCAAGCGGCATACGGCCTGTCGTACAGCGAACTGCAATTGAGGTAATCACTTGTCTTGCCATGCGCAGTAATATGACCGTGTTTCCAACCGTCTTCTAAATGCCACGTTTATTCGCAAAGCTAATTTGAAAATGATTCTGTGTCTCGCTGAACAATGTTAGGGATTCATTTTTCAAGTGATTATTTTTTTGCTACGCCGTCACCTTCTTTGCAATTCCTCTCCCACACCCCTCTCATTGCCTTCAAGGTCCTGTGTTGGGGTGTGCGCAACATGAAGAAGTTCCAACTCGCCAGTGTCTCTTCACCAAGCATCGAATTCGAATGCGGCGGTCACGTGGTGAACTCTACCATCATCAAGAACACACAAAAGAACCCGAACTTCGACCAACCACTCTTCTTCTTCGACGTCGTAAGTGAAAACTTTTTGTAAGATACTTATTCCAAAAACGATTTTGGGCGTTACTTTAATACCAGGTGATGTAATGGTAGCGGTGCTTCAATTAGTCTCATATCCTAAGAGAAAAAACCCAATTAAACAAACATAGCTCAGATTGACATAATACGTCCTTTCTATTCTCTTTCACTGCGTTCAGCCGAATAGAAAAAAAATATTATTGTCTATATTATGAAATAAGAGAGACAACATGTAGGAAGATAGCCATCCAGCTGGTTTAGTTTATTGAGTAATAACAGTAATAACAGTATAGGCGGTTAATATACAATATAATTGGCGAAAATATATCATCGATCTAAGGACCAACTAGTTCAGTTAGCTGGAAGGCGTCATATGAAAAACATTACGTAAAACTGCATAATAAGGACATACTAAAGTCATGTGACCGAAAAGAAACAACAACAATCTCATTAATATCGAAAATAAATTCATTATTACGTTACTCATTGAGTTACTCATTGCGTTGCTCGCTGTGTTGTTTATTGTTTTTTTTATCATTGCATTACTCATTGCGTTACATATGGTGTTACTCATTGCGTTACATATGGTGTTACTCATTGCGTTACATATGGTGTTACTCATTGTGTTACTTAGTATCTCCCAAAAGAAGAGTTGTATACGCCTCCAATGAACATCAAGGTGCGTGACAACAGATCGTTCGGGCGGCGTCCTATTGTTGGCGTACACTGCATCAACTCTTTGCAGCCCTTCCGTTGCGAGCCCATGGAGCAGGAAGATGAAGGGGAGAACGAAGGTAAGTGGGGAACTGAACTACAGTATAGCTATTCGACAACTTGAAGTATCTATATATTGCTTGGATTTTTTCTCAAGAGTACATCTCCACTGCGGCAGTCACAGTTTGTGAGATGGATGGCGAGGACAAGAAAAAATCTAAAAAGGTATTATTATCATTATCTTCACTATTAGGATGTCGCACAAAGCGTAAACTTGACTCACCACTCAACTGTGTAGAGGTGATGGGAGGGGACTAGAGTCATCACGTCAGATCTCTCGCTTAACGGTTTAAGAAGAAGGAGGTTGGGAGAAAAAGACGACGGGAGGAGTACAGATTTAGAGAAAAAGGAGGGTGAAAGAATTGGAGGGGGAGTAAGGAGGAGGAGCAAGGGGTACAGGTAGGGGAGGAAAAAAGGAGAAGGGGAAAGGAGGGGCACAGGGTGGGGGGGAGGAGGGGGGGGAGTGGAGGAGGGGATAGGGGAGGAAGGGGAAGGAGGGTTCAGGGAGGGGAATGGGGGTACAAGGACGTAGGGGAAAGGAAGGGTACAGGGTGGGGGGGGAGGAGGGGGAAGTGGAGGAGGGGATAGGGGAGGAAGGGAAAGGAGGGTTCAGGGAGGGGAATGGGGGTACAAGGACGTAGGGGAAAGAAAGGGTACAGGGTGGGGGGAGGAGGGGGAAGTGGAGGAGGGAATAGGGGAGGAAGGGAAAGGAGGGTTCAGGGGAGGGGAATGGGGGTACAAGGACGTAGGGGAAAGGAAGGGTTCAGGAGCGGGAAGAGGTTGGGTGAGCATTTGCTCCATGCTCGGTATCGACTACTCTCAGGCATCTCTTCCTCCAGATCTCTTTGCAATTCGCTTGGCATCTAGGTCACGTTGGTATCTTTGTTTCGTTGGTATCTTGGTCGAGTTGATATCTATGTTTCCTTCGTATCTATGTTTCGTTGGTATCTAGGTCACGTTGGTATCTAGGTCACGTTGGTATCTAGGTCACGTTGGTATCTAGGTCACGTTGGTATCTAGGTCACGTTGGTATCTAGGTCACGTTGGTATCTAGGTCACGTAGGTATCTAGGTCACGTTGGTATCTAGGTCACTTTGGTATCTATGTTTCGTTGGTATCTATGTTTAGTTGGTATCTAGGTGACGTTGGTATCTATGTTTCGTTGGTATCTAGGTCACGTTTGTATCTATGTTTCGTTGGTATCTAGGTCACGTTGGTATCTATGTTTCGTTGGTATCTAGGTCACGTTGGTATCTATGTTTCGTTGGTACCTAGGTCACGTTGGTATCTATGTTTCGTTGGTATCTAGGTCACGTTGGTATCTATGTTTCGTTGGTATCTAGGTCACGCTGGTATCTATGTTTCGTTGGTATCTAGGTCACGCTGGTATCTATGTTTCGTTGGTATCTAGGTCACGTTGGTATCTATGTTTCGTTGGTATCTAGGTCACGTTGGTATCTATGTTTCGTTGGTATCTAGGTCACGTTGGTATCTATGTTTCGTTGGTATTTAGGTCACGTTGCTATCTAGGTCACGTTGGTCATCATGACCGCCACAGTAACTACACGTTTGCGCCATAATAATTTTATAAATTGCTTCATTTTCAATTCTATAACCAAATGTTTTCCTTTATCCCCAGCAACTGGTAACTACTGAGATCGACTGGTGGTCAAAGTTCTACGCCTCAGTTGGCGATACAGAAAAGGCGGAAGGTTACCTGGAATCGGGAAACGATACGCTCATTGTAAGTACAAGCTTCCTATCATTTTCTTTAGAATTCTGTTTGGCTTAAAACCATAAACTCAGGTTTAGTCACGCAAAAAGCGTTTCAATAACAACGTAGATTAATCTTGCAGTTCCTAAGTTATTTATTTTGCCGCTAATACAATTTTCTAGAGGTCTAAGAGGGACCGCGGTGCTAATAAATCAACAAAATTTCGTTATGGCTCCAAAAATCATCCATCAGTTTAGTAAACGTCATAAAATACAAATAATAACTATTCGGTTCGGAATGATATTTAACTTTCATTAGCATGTAGAATCCAATGTTTTTATATATTTTCTTATATTCTGAATTTTTAGACATGTTGTCTGGGCCTTTTCGCCGACAAAGTTCGGCGTTAATGTAGTTTGTTTCTCCAAACTGTGTGATTATAAGGTAAAATAGATAAAGGATAAGAAATTTAGCTTTATTGATTTGGTCTTTGTCCAGCCATTTGCTAAGCAGATGTTTTGTGTGTATACTTCTCTCTTTGTGGATTGCCTTTAAAACAATAAGCAGTTCTGTAATAAAACTACCAATCAAATTGTACAATGGATTTCCAAAGTGGCATGTGTTTTTGAAAAAAAAGAAAAAGAAAAGAAATCATAGGAAAAGAAATTTAAACGGTTATTTATCTTCTGAATAAGATAAGACTCGACGGCTGTAGTTCATTTTCCACTAAGCGTTCGGAGTTTAGATAAAGTCAACTCGTGCTCCAGGTGATAGCGAACTACCTAGCCTAAATATGGCAGCCTTAATTAAAACGAGTACTGTTCACAAGCAAATAGAGTAGTGTCAATATAAATAAGGCGGAATTGCAGTTTGCCGAGAATTTAGCCTTACCGAGACAAGAACGAGTTTTAGTTGATGTTCTATCATTGCTGGATCCTTTTGTAGGGAATACTGGCTTACGCTTTACATTGATTGATTATTTTTTCTGTACAGCTTTATATTGCATTACAAGAACAATTACTTCAAAATTATTTATCTTGGCTTGATCACAAACTTCGCCTGTCATTCTCGAGTGTGTTCAAATGAGCCAAGCTAGCTTTTTGAAAAGACTTGAGAAAGATATCTTTCGAAAAAGATATCTTTTTTTTTTCAAAGAGATTATTTGGTCAAACGTACAAAAAGTATCAGGGTGCAGTGCGACTTTAATTAGTCAACCGCTGATCTCAGGCCCCCAAGCACCTCAAGGACTTTGGCTCTCCAAACATCTTCAGTCGGGAACAATCGGATGGAGCAACCGCATGTGGAAAACCCTGTTATGGACCACAAAAACTAAAACGGGAAGAATTGCATATGGAATATCCTGTGAGCGACTACACAATCTAAAACAAAGAAAGCAAAGTTTACTAACGAGAGGCTCGCCACACCAGTTGTAGAACACATTATTTCAAAGTAAGAACATAAGAAAAAGGGAATAAAACGTGATTGGAAAAGGGGATCTACAAGGAAGAGACCAGTCTGGATAGAGTGGTAGTTTTATCACTTCATTATGGCCAACAACGCTAGCTCAAATGAAGCACTCTTCGCCTACCGGCAATGCTACTTCCAAGGCGCGCATGCCGACTTTACAAACGATTTCGCCAAAGCGTATATCACAGTAGTTGCATTTAATTGCCTGGCGTGCCTGCCAACGATCTTCGGCAATGTTCTAATCACTCTAGGCATCTGGTTGACTCCAAGTCTTCACACCCCGTCAAATATGATTCTTGTTGGTCTCGCATGCTCGGATCTCGGTGTTGGTCTGATCGTTCCTGCGCTCAACATTGCGCGCATTGTCTCTAAACTAAACGGCGCGCACTTCAACTCGTGGTGCACAGTGCAAGTGGCGTATACCTTCTTCGGTGTGACGTTTTGTGGAGTTTCCTTCTTGACAGTGGCCGCTCTGAGTATCGATAAGTACTTGGCGCTACACTGGCATCTCCGCTACGCTGGGATCGTCACGACTAAGCGCATCATCTACACCTTGGTCAGCTTCTGGTTCGTCTTCGCCGCGATGTCCACGGTTCAGATCTGGAGCATGACCCTGTACCGCGTTAGTGTGTGCCTCATACTCGCAGTGTTCCTGGTCGGCACTTCGTTCACCTACTTCAGAATCTACAGAGTTCTTCGCCGCCATAAGATTCAGATCAAGAGCCAACACCAGGTACAGGAGCGTGACGCGGGGTTTACACTGAACATGGCGCGCTACAGGAAATCCGTCACGAGCATGTTTCTCGTCTACTGTCTCTTCCTCGTCTGCTATCTGCCATACATCATCGTGCAGACCGCAATTCTGGTAACAGAGCTTCGGCTCTTTAGCGACCCAAGTATCCATAGCAGCCTTAGTGTATGGGGCGAGGTCGTTGAGACGCTTGTAATCTTAAATTCACTCACCAACCCTGCAATCTACTGTTGGCGCATGCGCGACATACGACGTGCTGCTAGCCTGGCCATGAATGTATTGACGCGATGCAAGTCGGCTGAACATTTGCATACGGAACGATCAGTGCATACTTCGAATGCTTTTACCTTTAAACAATCGATTGGAGTCTGAACACTTCTCTTTATTTGAAGGCAAATTTTGATGAATTCCTCCATCAGACCCAGTACAAGTGCACTTTTAAGCGCTCAGATTTACAAATATTTTAATATCTTGTATGTAATTATTCATTATATCAGGTCAAGCTTGATCAGGTAGATTATATTATGTAGGGAATTCCTAAGGCCCAAAGGGAAGAGAAAACTTTACCACGTATTGTAAATAAAGCCATATATGCAGAAATCCGGATCTGTAACCTTGGTATACATTATGTAAATAAATCGATTAGTGTCGCTTGACACTTGGAACGAACCTGTTATTAATCCATAAAGCTTTACAAAGCAAACTAAAAAAGTAATTTAACTTTTAGGGTATCTTAGTAACCATCAGATTGATTTACTTTATTCTTAACCACACTTATATTCATCATGTTTTTATTATAAATGTATTTTAAGGCAACATAAAGAGGTCCATAGCTTTCTGAAACCAAAGCCGTTGCTCAAAATGACTGCATACTCTAGCCACGGGGTAGCACGGGTGTGATTGGTTGGCGTTTTTTATGTGGTAGCTAGCGTGAAAACCATGTTTCACTAAAATCAACTTGTGTTTCCCTCTCTTTAGGTTTACAGCAAAGAGCTTGAGCGACAAGAGGAGTTTAAAGGGTTCCAGGATTTCGTGGTGACGTTTCCCGTGTATCGTGGGAAAGCGGAGGACTATGACGACCAGGCCTCTGTCGGCGAATTCAAGGTGCGATGTCACCAGGGGCCCAGTTTTAAACACGAGGTTCCGCTATAAAAGAGAAAGCTCCTCCCACCCCCGGGCTCAAGAACAATCAGTTATCAATCAGCCGTCAATGAGTCAACATGTCAGGACAATTGCTCTGAGCGCTAAATTCAAATTTCATATTCTAAACCAAAATCAATATCATTCATAGAGTTGTCTATCTAAAAATGTTTCTATCATAAAATAATGCTATACCAAGCTGTGTGCGCTCTAAAATACGAGCATTTTCATCACAGCGCGAGAATAATTTATGCATGTGCCATAGATTATGGATAGCGCAAAATTTAAAATTTTGCACCGAAAACGTGAGTGGACAGCAAATAACTAATTTATCAATCTCTTAAGACAACTGTCTTGTTACCTGTGCAAAAATAACTATATTCCAGCCAACTTAGACTCAGAGATAAGCAATTTTACAGGAGACTTGTAATTTGTGACAGCTAGCGTGCCAGTGTTCTGATTATAATTGAAAATTTTAGCCCGGGGGTGGGAGGAGCTTTCCCTTTTAGCGCAACCTCTCGTGTTTAAACGCAGAGAAATGATTTTGTGTCACATAAGCAAAACCTTTAGACCTTACAGAAAAAAAACCCTACCAGAGGCCCATGAAGTATGTTAAAAAATAAAAATAAATCAAAATAAATAATAAACTAAGACTTAAGGCATACGTCGAACCGAACTTGAACCGAATCAATTTAATAACTAGTGCGTGTCCGAATCGAGTCCATTTCCAGTGGCGGTACGTCTAGTCTATGCTGCTGGGCACAGCTAGGGAAATATAATAATAACCTACCAGTATTTCAAATTCTGGTAAAATGCATTTAAATACATTTAAATTTGTTGTACGGTTCGTGTTTGTGCCTTCAAAACAGGGTCAACATAACGAAATTAAATTTTGTAAATTCGCCATATTTGTTGATCAGTACAGGGGGGGGGGGGATCGGCGCATGCTCTTTAAGGGGGATCGGATTTTTTTGTGGAGGGGAGGGTTTGGTTTTGAATAAGTTATTTTCGTATTCCATAATATATTTATCTTATTCGGTTCAAGTATAACGTTTACCGCCAGGCCGCGCCACACACGATTCGATTAGACTCGGCGACTTAAATCTATTAATCACATTGCACCGATTCGCGGCAAACGTTGTATCTCCCATGTAACTATTTCCAAAACAATAGGTTCGACTGAATTAGATTCAAGTTCGACGTATGCCTTAAGCCTAAGGGTTAAACAAGCACAGCTGCACGCGCTATGACGTGCATTGGTGTATGTGTGTACAAATGGAGTACAACTTTGTGTATTGCTCTCTTCTCCAGGGCACGTTTCGCGTCTATCCATTGCCAAGCGACCCGGCCCAACCGTTGCCTCCCAAGATACTCCGCAACCTCCCCTCTAGTGGACTCGTGGAGTGCATCGTCCGTGTGTATGTCTTGAGGGTCAGTATAATTATGGCGACTTACCAGGCATTTTATGCATTCATCGTTGCCTACAACTTACCCTGCAAATAAGTGACTACTAATCTTACATTCTATGTACCATTCTGATACGACAGACTTCATTGCCCATAATACACCTTATTAAAAATATGACAACTTATCATGCAATCTATGAGGCACGCAGACTTCATTGCCTACAACGTACCCAGCTAATAGTATTGCGCTAGTAAGATTTGCAATGCGCCTCATTGGCCGCAATTTCTTTAACCGAGCATGCTAGTCATTTCTATTAACCAAATTTTGTGAGGTAAGAATAATAGTTTGTCTGAATTTTCAAATCTTTTCAAGGCGATTGACCTTCAACCAATGGATTTGAATGGACTTGTGAGTATCAGATATCTTGCAGTTTCTCATTCGTCTTTATTTTTCAATGCCCGGTATTGATGTCACTGTCTTATCAGGCGGACCCTTTCCTGGTAGTCAAGCTGGGAAAGCACACGATCAGCGATAAGGAAAATCACGTCCCCAACTCACTCAACCCCGTATTTGGAAAGTAAGTCCAATGTCCCAAACTCGATCAATCCCGTGTTTGGAAAGAAAGTCCAATGTCCTCAAGTCGCTCAACCCCGTGTTTGGAGAGTAAGTGCAATGTTCCCAGCTCGCTTAACCCTGTGTTTGGAAAGTAAGTCCAATGTTCACAACTCGCTCAACCCTGTGTTTGGAAAGTAAGTCCAATGTTCACAGCTCGCTCAACCCTGTGTTTGGAAAGTAAGACCAATGTTCCCAACTCGCTCAACCCTGTGTTTGGAAAGTAAGTCCAATGTTCACAACTCGCTCAACCCCGTGTTTGGAAAGTAAGTCCAATGTTCACAACTCGCTCAACCCCGTGTTTGGAAAGTAAGTCCAATGTCCCCAACTCGCTCAACCCTGTGTTTGGAAAGTCCAATGTTCCCAGCTCGCCCAACCCTGTGTTTAGAAAGTAAGTCCAATATTCCAAACTCGCCTAACACCGTGCTTAGAAAGTAAGTCCAATGTCCCAAACTCGCCTAACACCGTGCTTAGAAAGTAAGTCCAATGTCCCAAACTGGCCTACCCTGTGTTTGGAAAGTAAGGCCAATGTCCCCAATTCCCTCAACCCTGTGCTAAAACTCTCCAAACTCTCTCACCCTTTGTTTAGAAAGTAAGTCCAATGTTTCAAACTCGCCTTACCCTGTACTTTAGAAGTACGACCAATGTTCCAAACTCGCTTAACACTGTGTTTGAAAAGTCCAACGTCTCAAGCCCACTCAACCCTGTGCTTAGAAACTAAGTCCAATGTGGCAAGATCGCCCAAAACTATGTTTGGAAAGTAAGTCCAATAAGGCAAATTCGCTAGATCTGTACAGGACCAGAAATGATCCCCAAAAGTACCCCAAGTGATCCTGTGACCCGAAACCATACCGAGGACTCCCCGAAATCGACCTCAAGGAATTGCGGTAATGGACAGGGAAAGCAGAAGAAATCACTTGCAACACTTAAAGCATAATTAAGGGTTTTGCCCCGGCGGTAAACCTATAAACAGAGTCCAAAACAAATACACAACTTTTCATTGCAACTGAAAGGAATACAACATTAACATAGCACAGCCTTGCTCAGAACAACCAAACTGTTGACCTTCCATCACACTCTAAATATTTGCAGTTCCGACACATGACTCTCACAGTATAAATCTCGTTTCCGGTAAACATCACCCCTAAAAATCCATATTCATTTGACAACCAAACGTGTATTTCAGCACGAAATCCATGTTCACATGAGCGAATATTAACCGACAAATTTTAAGCAGCCGGTTTGGCCGAGATGGCGGAATGACAAAAGCACACTGAGTAATGCAGTCGAACAACCCTTTTACTGCCGTTGCAAGATGTGGCTTTTGTTGAAAGCAATATTTATTATTGAGTTATAATTTCCTTCATGTAGTCGGCCGTACAACCCTGTATGATCTCATGATAGGTCTTTCATCACCGAATACAAACAAACATGATGCACAAAAGTAACTTTAAGAATAACCTTATGTTTTATCTGTGGATCGGTGTGGAGACTTTCTTTTAAGTCTTGTTATCTATAAATGATTTCTTCACGCCTGGTTCTTCAAATTACTATCACGAGTATTGTCATTTCACCCCAATTTCTGACTCAACCACTGTATAATGTAAGTTTCCTGATAGTAACACAAATAAGGCTAAAATTTTTCATATGTTTTTAAAACTGAAAAACAATTCTTCCACATTTCTTTTGTTTGTCCATTACTGCAATTCCTTGGGGTTCATTTCGGGGACTCCTGGGGATTGTTTCGGGTCCCGGGATCAGTTGGGGAACTTTTGGGGATCGTTTCGGGTCCTGGAATCATTTCGGGTCCTGGGATCATTTCGGGTCCTGTACAGATTTAAGAAAGAAAAAGAGTGTTTCCGGTGAAATTGGTCAATTATGGCTAGAAGTATATAAGCTATGATACAATTTGAAACCTTCTCCCAACCTTTCTATTAAGAGACGATAAGATTTCTATTTTGTTACTTAGAATGTTTGAGCTGACAGCATCTATACCAATCGCCAAAGACTTGATTATAACCGTGATGGACTGGGACCTTATCGGAAAGAACGAGGTCATTGGCGAGACAACGGTGGACTTAGAGAATAGACTGCTGACACGCTTCCGAGCGACCTGTGGGATCCCACAAACCTACTGCATGTAAGAGCGCTGCCTCGGGCAGAATACTATTTTTTTTAAGGACCCTAAAAAAGCTGTACAGTTTCTCGGCAACAGTTGCATCGTTCCATCAATCGTATATACGCATGTTTATCTTAAAACAAAAAACCTGTGTTATCTAGTTCCGGGATAAACCGATGGAGAGATTCCCAGAAGCCGCGAGAGATCTTGGATCAGTGGGCGGAAAACATGGGTCGTGCAAAGCCCAGATACTTCGGCAACACGAGGGCGTACTTTAACGGAAAGATGTATGCATTATCTGATTACGGTGAGCGCGATATCTGTAATAAACTACTAAGTTTGAACAGCTAATTAATATTATATGGCTTTGTGATTTAATGTGCTTTAAATTTTGACCAGAGGAGGAATGCGAGCGTAATTCTGATCGCGGACCACCCGATGAACGACTCGCTTTACACATCCTGAATGGGATCCCTGTGGTGCCTGAACACGTTGAAACACGCGCACTTTACAGCTCACTGCAGCCAAATATGGAACAGGTAACGAGCCTTACATCCATATATGGAATAGGTGACAAGGCCTTACAGGCGTATATGGAACAGGTAACAAACCATACGGCCAAATATGTAACAGGAAACGAGGCCTTACATCCAAAAATGGATCAGGTAACAAGGCCTTACATCCAAAAATGGATCAGGTAACAAGGCCTTACATCCAAAAATGGATCAGGTAACAAGGTAGCATATATGAAACAGGTAACGAGCCATACGGCCAAATATGAAACAGGTAACAAAGCCTTACAGACAAAATTGAACAGGTAACGAACCTTACAGTCAAATATGGAACAGGTAACAAAGCCTTCCAGCCATAAATTGAAAAGGTAAACGAAGACTTAGCGCCATATATGGAACGGGTAACGAAGCTTAGAGCAATATGTTGAAGGTGGTAAAGTCCTTCCAGCCATATATGGAAAAGGTAAACGAAGAATTACCGCCACATATGGAACGGGTAACGAGGATTACAGCCATATATTGGAGGTGGTAAAGGCCTTCCAGCCATATATAGAACACATAACTTAGACTTTCAGCAGCAAATACCAAAGGAAAACTGTTTTTTTGCTATTTTTATCCGTAGGGAAAACTGCAGATGTGGGTTGACATTTTTCCGCGAGAGCTAGGTGAACCAGGGCCGCCGTTTGACATATCTCCACGGGTACCCCAAGAGTAAGTGTCAAATGGGATTGTTTCTAAGAAAACTAGTCACAATCACTAGAAAGTGTTAATATAAGAGGGAATAGATACGTTAAGTTACATTAAGATGGTGTTTGATTGGCTAATAGTTAAGATGAAGTCTATGATCGACTAATAATTACGTTAAGACGGTGTTTAATTGGCTAATAGTATTATGTTATTTGATTGGCTGACAGTTACGTGCTGCGGGTGATTATCTGGAACACAAGTGACGTCATACTGGAGGATAAGTCAATCACAGGGGAGGCGATGAGCGACATTTACGTCAAAGGGTAAGCTAGGAATGGTGTCCTACAAATGCTGATGGTGTTTTACCTTTGACAATTGTGGTCTATTCAAACATAGATGGCTGGATGGCATCGACGACTTTCAGCGGACAGATGTTCACTTCAGGTAATACTAACGAAAAACAGTGCAAAGGAATTGGGGCAAAGATGATGTAAAAAGTCTTAAAAATGCATAAAGTTAAACATATATTCACAAGGTTTTACCTTAAACAATAGCTCACAACTACATTTCAACTTCAACCTTAGAAAAAGAGGAAAATCTCCATAAATCTAGACGAGATAACATTTTTTTTCAAATATGTCGTGACCTAATTTATTTTTTAGTTGAATTGCCATTTTCCACTTGTACTGGCACTGTTTTTAAATACTGCATGCGTATCTAACCTCGTCTGTGGGATGCCCACCCCCACTGGAGGAAGACACTTTAAAGAGTAGGGGAGGGGAGGGAGGGGGAACTTAAAACATCGCGGACGCTAAGCCAAAAAAGACACTTTTTTAAATACAATACACATAAAGAACTATTTTCCGTCAACGCACACAGACCCCTCCCCAGGGCGTGACACATACGAGTTTGAATTAATTAATTAAATTCTTAATTACCAAACCAGGTCCTTAGATGGAACGGGGAACTTCAACTGGAGGTTCATTTTTCCATTCTCTTACGTACCCGCTGAGAAAATCGTGGTGATGAAGAAGAAGGTAGGAGTACCTTGGTCATACGGGACTGTCGAACTATATATAGTGCCGAGGTCGTATGTGAGTTTAATGACGGGATTAGCCGCAATCAAAAATCGAACATAGCGACGATGCCTCAGGATTAGAAAAACAAGAAGTAATTTAATAATATTTAAGTTTTTTAATATTAAATTTCTATTATTAGAAGATTAACTGTTTAACTCCCCTTCTAGCGTCATATTTGGAGCCTGGATACAACAGAAGAGAGGTTCCCGCCACGACTGATCATCCAGATTTGGGACAATGACATTTTCTCCCCTGATGACTTCCTGGGTATACAATCTTGTGCATACATATCGTATATAGTTGCATCGCTTCTGTCTGTCAATATGAATTCACAAAAATAATTGTTTCTTCATGTTTCTTCATGTTCTCAACAGGCCAACTAGAGCTCAACCTCGACCGAATTCCAAAAGAAGCGAAGAGCGCGCGTTCCTGTGGGCTGAACCAGCTGCCGTCCATCCCTCAGAAACAGAGACATACGATCGAAACTGTGTCTCTGTTCCAAATGAAGAAGATGATGGGGTGGTGGCCAGTGCTGGCGCAGGAGGACGACCAATATTCACTTGCAGTAAGTCCCTTGACAGCGGTATTCACTTGCAGTAAGTCCCTTGACAGCGGTATTCACTTGCAGTAAGTCCCTTGACAGCGGTATTCACTTGCAGTAAGTCCCTTGACAGCGGTATTCACTTGCAGTAAGTCCCTTGACAGCGGTATTCACTTGCAGTAAGTCCCTTGACAGCGGTATTCACTTGCAGTGAGTCCCTTGACAGCGGTATTCACTTAAAGTGAGTCCCTTGACAGCGGTATTCACTTGCAGTAAGTCCCTTGACAGCGGTATTCACTTGCAGTAAGTCCCTTGACAGCGGTATTCACTTGCAGTAAGTCCCTTGACAGCGGTATTCACTTGCAGTAAGTCCCTTGACAGCGGTATTCACTTGCAGTAAGTCCCTTGACAGCGGTATTCACTTAAAGTGAGTCCCTTGACAGCGGTATTCACTTGCAGTAAGTCCCTTGACAGCGGTATTCACTTGCAGTAAGTCCCTTGACAGCGGTATTCACTTGCAGTAAGTCCCTTGACAGCGGTATTCACTTGCAGTAAGTCCCTTGACAGCGGTATTCACTTGCAGTAAGTCCCTTGACAGCGGTATTCACTTGCAGTAAGTCCCTTGACAGCGGTATTCACTTGCAGTAAGTCCCTTGACAGCGGTATTCACTTGCAGTAAGTCCCTTGACAGCGGTATTCACTTAAAGTGAGTCCCTTGACAGCGGTATTCACTTAAAGTGAGTCCCTTGACAGCGGTATTCACTTAAAGTGAGTCCCTTGACAGCGGTATTCACTTGCAGTAAGTCCCTTGACAGCGGTATTCACTTGCAGTAAGTCCCTTGACAGCGGTATTCACTTGCAGTGAGTCCCTTGACAGCGGTATTCACTTGCAGTGAGTCCCTTGACAGCGGTATTCACTTGCAGTGAGTCCCTTGACAGCGGTATTCACTTGCAGTGAGTCCCTTGACAGCGGTATTCACTTAAAGTGAGTCCCTTGACAGCGGTATTCACTTAAAGTGAGTCCCTTGACAGCGGTATTCACTTAAAGTGAGTCCCTTGACAGCGGTATTCACTTGCAGTAAGTCCCTTGACAGCGGTATTCACTTGCAGTGAGTCCCTTGACAGCGGTATTCACTTGCAGTGAGTCCCTTGACAGCGGTATTCACTTGCAGTGAGTCCCTTGACAGCGGTATTCACTTGCAGTGAGTCCCTTGACAGCGGTATTCACTTGCAGTAAGTCCCTTGACAGCGGTATTCACTTGCAGTAAGTCCCTTGACAGCGGTATTCACTTGCAGTAAGTCCCTTGACAGCGGTATTCACTTGCAGTAAGTCCCTTGACAGCGGTATTCACTTGCAGTAAGTCCCTTGACAGCAGTTCTCACTTGCAGTAAGTCCCTTGACAGCGGTATTCACTTGCAGTAAGTCCCTTGACAGCGGTATTCACTTGCAGTAAGTCCCTTGACAGCGGTATTCACTTGCAGTAAGTCCCTTGACAGCGGTATTCACTTGCAGTGAGTCCCTTGACAGCGGTATTCACTTGCAGTGAGTCCCTTGACAGCGGTATTCACTTGCAGTGAGTCCCTTGACAGCGGTATTCACTTAAAGTGAGTCCCTTGACAGCGGTATTCACTTAAAGTGAGTCCCTTGACAGCGGTATTCACTTGCAGTAAGTCCCTTGACAGCGGTATTCACTTAAAGTGAGTCCCTTGACAGCGGTATTCACTTAAAGTGAGTCCCTTGACAGCGGTATTCACTTAAAGTGAGTCCCTTGACAGCGGTATTCACTTGCAGTAGGTCCCTTGACAGCGGTATTCACTTGCAGTAAGTCCCTTGACAGCGGTATTCACTTGCAGTAAGTCCCTTGACAGCAGTTCTCACTTGCAGTAAGTCCCTTGACAGCTGTTCTCACTTGCAGTAAGTCCCTTGACAGCGGTATTCACTTGCAGTAAGTCCCTTGACAGCGGTATTCACTTGCAGTAAGTCCCTTGACAGCGGTATTCACTTGCAGTGAGTCCCTTGACAGCGGTATTCACTTAAAGTGAGTCCCTTGACAGCGGTATTCACTTAAAGTGAGTCCCTTGACAGCGGTATTCACTTAAAGTGAGTCCCTTGACAGCGGTATTCACTTAAAGTGAGTCCCTTGACAGCGGTATTCACTTAAAGTGAGTCCCTTGACAGCGGTATTCACTTAAAGTGAGTCCCTTGACAGCGGTATTCACTTAAAGTGAGTCCCTTGACAGCGGTATTCACTTGCAGTAAGTCCCTTGACAGCGGTATTCACTTGCAGTGAGTCCCTTGACAGCGGTATTCACTTGCAGTGAGTCCCTTGACAGCGGTATTCACTTAAAGTGAGTCCCTTGACAGCGGTATTCACTTAAAGTGAGTCCCTTGACAGCGGTATTCACTTGCAGTAATTCCCTTGACAGCGGTATTCACTTGCAGTAAGTCCCTTGACAGCGGTATTCACTTGCAGTAATTCCCTTGACAGCGGTATTCACTTGCAGTAAGTCCCTTGACAGCGGTATTCACTTGCAGTAAGTCCCTTGACAGCAGTTCTCACTTGCAGTAAGTCCCTTGACACCAGTTCTCACTTGCAGTTAGTCAATTCACATCGTCACAGATTTGTTAAAATCTAGGCTCCCTTTGACAAGTCGAAGTCTCTTGCCATTCTCCCGACTACATCGTTACATCCAACGCCATTGGCTCAATACAATCGATATCTTGTAGTTTGCCATAGTTTGCCATTCCGTGCTTTATAGGGAAAGGTGGAAATGACGCTTGAGATCGTCACAATAGCAGAAGCAGAAGAGAGACCTGCAGGAAAAGCTCGAGCAGAGCCTAACGCCAACCCGACCTTGGAACCGCCCAAGTAAGAGCAAACACAATGAAACCTGCAAAAAGAGGGGGAGAGCAAAAAAGGGTGGGGGAGAGATGGAGGGGGAGGGGGAGAGAGGGAGGCAGAGAGGGAGGGGGAGGGGGAGGGGGAGGGGGAGGGGGAGGGGGAGGGAGCGAGAGGGGGGGAGAAATCCCTCGTATAAGATCGTATAGGATGATACGCTTGGTATTAGTAAAAAAAAATGCGCAACTGACGATGAAGCTAATACACTAACGGTTATGTTTCCCGTTTAGCCGCCCCGCGACCTCTTTCTCGTGGATCAGCTCTCCTTTCAAAAGCTTGTACTACATAATGTGGCGGAGATATGCCATGACCATCGTGGGGGCTCTAATCTCTCTTCTTCTTCTACTACTGGTCGTACTTTTCGTCTACTCAATGCCGGTAATTTTTAAGACCCAAACTAATTATCTTATGCCATGCTTTTTCAGGGGGGGAGGGGGGTGTTATCTAGCCTACAAGGGGTGATTGATTACCTAAAAGAAATCAAGAGCAATTAGGTAAAAAGAACGGTTAATCACTAGGAACAAATTTTACTCTTAATCTTTACACTTAGCCACAAACAAGACTTAGATCTTATATTCAAACTTTCCTCACTGGCTTTATTTCTATTTGTTTCCATTTCAGGGTTATGCCGTGAAAAAGCTGTTTGAAGCATAGTGTGTTTGGAGTATAACTATTTCTTATACCCACTTCCTTTTGAAACCAGCGGCTGTGGGGAATGACCGACGCATGCCGCTATGGACAAGACATTTTTTATTAAGTTGTCACCATGTAGCCAAATCAACATTCAAATTCAAATCTAAACATCACGTGTATGAAGCGGGTGTACCACAACAAATAACGATTGACTATTAAATAAAAGCCTCCATTATACTCCAGCTATGGGCATTTATTGGTTGTATTATACACGCGGACATTTGGATGTTTTTTTTTAACAACACCGGCGTCATGGCATGGGATATCTCAGCATTTCCGTGAAGATACCTAAAAAAAAACCCAGACAACATGCTCGTTGTATCTTTATCTTTTAACTATTTTATACGCCCTACCCATATGCATTGTACATAATGATAGATTTTTAAGATTGTTGTACTTGGCATAGCGGGGAACTGCTCCATTTCCATCTCGATCTGGTTCTCTCACAGGAAGTTCATACCAATTCCCACTTGTAAACCGTGGTTTACGCTAGAAGAAATAAATACAACAATGCGTAAGTCTTCTTGTAAACAATGGTTTACGCTAGAAGAAATGGATACAACACTGCGTAAGTGTTAACTTGTAAACCGTGGTTTACGCTGAAATAAATAAATACAACACTGCGTAAGTGTTAACTGGTAAACACGGTTTACGTTAAAAGAAATGAATACAACCCTGCGTAAATTTTAACTTGTAAACCATGGTTTAACCTAGAAGGAATGGATACAACACTTCGTAAGTGTTAACTTGTAAACCATGGTTTACGCTAGAAGAAATGAATACAACACTGCGTAAGTGTTAACTTGTAAATCATGGTTTACGCTAGAAGAAATGAATACAACACTGCGTAAGTGTTAACTTGTAAATCATGGTTTACGCTAGAAGAAATGAATACAACACTGCGCGAGTCTCAACTGGTAAACCGCGGTTTACCTTAGAATGAATAAACAAATACATTGTATGTCATGGTTTACTCTGAATGAAATGAATACACCACTGCGCGAGTCTCTTATCTAGAAACGTCCGTCTTACCCGTCGTCAGAATGCACCCCTTTAGGTAGGCAGTAGTTGACCTCAACACGAGCAACGCCCAAGATGAACACGAGCCCAAAGCCGTACGACCACCGCACCCCTGATCTTAGGGGATCTAGCCTCTCTCTCCATGGAAGAGCTGCGCGAAAATTAGTTTATGTAGCATTAACTTCGAGTGTGATTACAATTTATAATAACGTAAATGAAATCAACGTAAATGGAAACAATAAAAAATTAAGCAACATCAATACTTATATTTCATTATTATCATGACATTAATAATCATCATCATTAATAACAACGGTAGCATCGCCATCGCCATCGCCATCGCCGCCATCGCCACCATCGCCATCGCCATCATCATCATCATCATCATTATCATCATCATCATCAACGCACTCATCACCAACGCACTCATCATAAACAAACAGTAACTTACTACAATTGAGCTGGGTCAAGTTGCCGGCGTTAATAAAACCGTGAGTCTTGATGTGATCACCGAAGCTGCCCTCACCAGGACGGAACGGGAGGGGCGTGTAGAGGTGTAGGCCTGCCGCCCAATAGGCGTCGCCGCCGAGACTATCACCTGACGGGAAGGATTTCAGTATTGAATGCAATGACTCGTCATGGCAATGTTTTGCCATACATTGTCATGGTGTGCCATGATGTACCATGGCCAACATGGTTTACCAAAGTATTGCCATAACCTGCCACACATTGCCATGGTGTGCCATGACGTGCCATGGCTTGCCATGGTCCACCAAATTATTGTCATAACCTGCCACACATTGCCATGAAGTGCCATGGTGTGCCATGGCTTGCCATGCTTTGAGTATGGCCGTGTACTGCCATAGAATGACACGACTTCCTATTGTCTACAATGTGTTTTACATAATCCGTGATAGTATGTATTGGTTCTACAACCCTTATTAGTGACACAAGGACTACACTTTGATATTCGTGACGGTTATCATTGACGGTAAACCCTATCACCTGACGGGAGGGATGACTCAAAGTCAATGGTACAGTATGTAAAGGTGTATGACCGCAACCAAAAACTGCCACGTGATACATGTGGTATCTGTCACATGATGGGGCGAGTAGGGACGATATCGTCAAACAAAAACGGACAGGTTCGGTAGCATGAGCATTTCTTTTTCTCTGACCAAGTATAGAAACTAGATTGCTTTAAGCCACTCGTTTTGAATAATGTTCGTAACAGAATAAAGAACTCCAAGTGCAAGGTGTGCTTGGCCCCTGTACACTACGAGGGTCAAATAACATATGTTGCCTTGTATTTGTTCCCTTTTTTAGTCACCCCTTACTAGCGTAAAAACGGCACCTAATTATTTCATCCTTGGCCACCCCTTACTAACTGGAACCGGTCCGGTCCGGTCCGCTAATGTTTCCTTGCCCTTACATTAAACGTGAAAGAAAAGATAGAGAACATAGAACAGAAAGAGAACCTCTTTTGATCCGGTTTAATTTCCCTTACACTATAATCGAGAGGACAGTTACCCTGGTATATCAAAGAATCCGAAGCTGGAGCGTATGCAGATATTACAAATTGAAATATTCCTTGTTAATCATGGAGTGAACAAGACAAGGAACTACATGTACCGACCTTCACTTCTAGGCCCCAGGCCCTTCATCTGGAATCCTCGCACTGATAGCGGACCACCAAGAAAGAATCTAAACGCGTGTAAAATAATCAGCATCGTAGTGGCGGCTGAGACACACTAAGTCACTTAGACACACTATGCCACTTAGACACACTATGCTACTTAGATACACTATGCCACTTAGACACACTAAGCCACTTAGACACACTAAGCCACTTAGACACACTAAGCCACTTAGACACACTAAGCCACTTAGACACACTATGCCACTTAGACACACTATGCCACTTAGACACACTATGCCACTTAGACACACTAAGCCACTTAGACACACTAAGCCACTTAGACACACTAAGCCACTTAGAGACTATGCCACTTAGACACACTATGCCACTTAGACACACTAAGCCACTTAGACACACTATGTCACTTAGACACACTATGTCACTTAGACACACTAAGCCACTTAGACACACTAAGTCACTTAGACACACTAAGTCACTTAGACACACTATGCCACTTAGACACACTAAGCCACTTAGACACACTAAGCCACTTAGACACACTAAGCCACTTAGACACACTAAGCCACTTAGACACACTAAGCCACTTAGAGACTATGCCACTTAGACACACTATGCCACTTAGACACACTATGCCACTTAGACACACTATGCCACTTAGACACACTATGTCACTTAGACACACTATGTCACTTAGACACACTAAGCCACTTAGACACACTAAGCCACTTAGACACACTAAGTCACTTAGACACACTATGCCACTTAGACACACTAAGCCACTTAGACACACTATGCCACTTAGACACACTATGCCACTTAGACACACTAAGCCACTTAGACACACTAAGTCACTTAGACACACTATGCCACTTAGACACACTATGCCACTTAGACACACTATGCCACTTAGACACACTAAGCCACTTAGACACACTATGCCAATTAGACACACTATGCCACTAAGACACACTAATCCATTTAGACACACTATGCCACTTAGACACACTATGCCACTTAGACACACTATGTCACTTAGACACACTATGTCACTTAGACACACTAAGCCACTTGGACACACTAAGCCACTTAGACACACTATGTCACTTAGACACACTATGTCACTTAGACACACTAAGCCACTTAGACACACTAAGTCACTTAGACACACTATGCCACTTAGACATACTAAGCCACTTAGACACACTAAGCCACTTAGACACACTATGTCACTTAGACACACTAAGCCACTTAGACACACTAAGTCACTTAGACACACTAAGTCACTTAGACACACTATGCCACTTAGACACACTAAGCCACTTAGACACACTAAGCCACTTAGACACACTAAGCCACTTAGACACACTAAGCCACTTAGAGACTATGCCACTTAGACACACTATGCCACTTAGACACACTATGTCACTTAGACACACTATGTCACTTAGACACACTATGTCACTTAGACACACTAAGCCACTTAGACACACTAAGCCACTTAGACACACTATGCCACTTAGACACACTATGCCACTTAGACACACTAAGCCACTTAGACACACTAAGCCACTTAGACACACTAAGTCACTTAGACACTATGCCACTTAGACACACTATGCCACTTAGACACACTATGCCACTTAGACACACTATGCCACTTAGACACACTATGTCACTTAGACACACTAAGCCACTTAGACACACTAAGTCACTTAGACACACTAAGCCACTTAGACACACTATGTCACTTAGAGACTATGCCACTTAGACACACTATGCCACTTAGACACACTATGCCACTTAGACACACTATGTCACTTAGACACACTATGTCACTTAGACACACTATGTCACTTAGACACACTAAGCCACTTAGACACACTAAGCCACTTAGACACACTATGCCACTTAGACACACTATGCCACTTAGACACACTATGCCACATAGACACACTAAGCCACTTAGACACACTAAGTCACTTAGACACTATGCCACTTAGACACACTATGCCACTTAGACACACTATGCCACTTAGACACACTATGCCACTTAGACACACTATGTCACTTAGACACACTAAGCCACTTAGACACACTAAGTCACTTAGACACACTAAGCCACTTAGACACACTATGTCACTTAGAGACTATGCCACTTAGACACACTATGCCACTTAGACACACTAAGCCACTTAGACACACTATGTCACTTAGACACACTATGTCACTTAGACACACTATGCCACTTAGACACACTAAGCCACTTAGACACACTAAGCCAATTAGACACACTATGCCACTTAGACACACTAAGCCACTTAGACACACTAAGCCAATTAGACACACTATGTCAATTAGACACACTATGCCACTTAGACACACTATGCCACTTAGACACACTATGCCACTTAGACACACTAAGCCACTTAGACACACTAAGTCACTTAGACACACTATGCCACTTAGACAAACTATGCCACTCAGACACACTATGCCACTTAGACACACTAAGCCACTTAGACACACTATGCCAATTAGACACACTATGCCACTTAGACACACTAATCCATTTAGACACACTATGCCACTTAGACACACTATGCCACTTAGACACACTATGTCACTTAGACACACTATGTCACTTAGACACACTAAGCCACTTAGACACACTAAGCCACTTAGACACACTATGTCACTTAGACACACTATGTCACTTAGACACACTAAGCCACTTAGACACACTAAGTCACTTAGACACACTATGCCACTTAGACATACTAAGCCACTTAGACACACTATGCCACTTAGACACACTATGTCACTTAGACACACTAAGCCACTTAGACACACTAAGTCACTTAGACACACTAAGTCACTTAGACACACTATGCCACTTAGACACACTAAGCCACTTAGACACACTAAGCCACTTAGACACACTAAGCCACTTAGACACACTAAGCCACTTAGAGACTATGCCACTTAGACACACTATGCCACTTAGACACACTAAGCCACTTAGACACACTATGTCACTTAGAAACACTATGTCACTTAGACACACTATGTCACTTAGACACACTAAGCCACTTAGACACACTAAGTCACTTAGACACACTATGCCACTTAGACACACTATGCCACTTAGACACACTATGCCACTTAGACACACTATGCCACTTAGACACACTATGTCACTTAGATACACTATGCCACTTAGACACACTAAGCCACTTAGACACTATGTCACTTAGACACACTATGCCACTTAGACACACTAAGCCACTTAGACACTATGCCACTTAGACACACTATGCCACTTAGACACACTATGCTACTTAGACACACTATGTCACTTAGACACACTATGCTACTTAGACACACTAAGCCACTTGGACACACTAAGCCACTTGGACACACTAAGTCACTTGGACACACTATGCCACTTAGACACACTAAGCCACTTAGACACACTATGCCACTTAGACACACTATGCTACTTAGACACACCATGCCACTTAGACACACTATGCCACTTATACACTATGCCACTTAGACACACTAAGTCACTTGGACACACTATGCCACTTAGACACACTAAGCCACTTAGACACACTATGCCAATTAGACACACTATGCCACTTAGACACACTAATCCATTTAGACACACTATGCCACTTAGACACACTATGCCACTTAGACACACTATGTCACTTAGACACACTATGTCACTTAGACACACTAAGCCACTTAGACACACTAAGCCACTTAGACACACTATGTCACTTAGACACACTATGTCACTTAGACACACTAAGCCACTTAGACACACTAAGTCACTTAGACACACTATGCCACTTAGACATACTAAGCCACTTAGACACACTATGCCACTTAGACACACTATGTCACTTAGACACACTAAGCCACTTAGACACACTAAGTCACTTAGACACACTAAGTCACTTAGACACACTATGCCACTTAGACACACTATGCCACTTAGACACACTATGCCACTTAGACACACTATGCCACTTAGACACACTATGTCACTTAGATACACTATGCCACTTAGACACACTAAGCCACTTAGACACTATGTCACTTAGACACACTATGCCACTTAGACACACTAAGCCACTTAGACACTATGCCACTTAGACACACTAAGCCACTTAGACACACTAAGCCACTTAGACCCACTAAGCCACTTAGACACACTAAGCCACTTAGAGACTATGCCACTTAGACACACTATGCCACTTAGACACACTAAGCCACTTAGACACACTATGTCACTTAGAAACACTATGTCACTTAGACACACTATGTCACTTAGACACACTAAGCCACTTAGACACACTAAGTCACTTAGACACACTATGCCACTTAGACACACTATGCCACTTAGACACACTATGCCACTTAGACACACTATGCCACTTAGACACACTATGTCACTTAGATACACTATGCCACTTAGACACACTAAGCCACTTAGACACTATGTCACTTAGACACACTATGCCACTTAGACACACTAAGCCACTTAGACACTATGCCACTTAGACACACTATGCCACTTAGACACACTATGCTACTTAGACACACTATGTCACTTAGACACACTATGCTACTTAGACACACTAAGCCACTTGGACACACTAAGCCACTTGGACACACTAAGTCACTTGGACACACTATGCCACTTAGACACACTAAGCCACTTAGACACACTATGCCACTTAGACACACTATGCTACTTAGACACACCATGCCACTTAGACACACTATGCCACTTATACACTATGCCACTTAGACACACTAAGTCACTTAGACACACTATACCACTTAGACACACTATGCTACTTAGACACACCATGCCACTTAGACACACTATGCCACTTATACACTATGCCACTTAGACACACTAAGTCACTTGGACACACTATGCCACTTAGACACACTAAGCTACTTAGACACACTAAGCCACTTAGACACACTATGCCACTTAGACACACTACGCCACTTAGACACACTAAGCCACTTAAACACACTAAGCCACTTAGCACACTATGCCACTTAGACACACTAAGCCACTTAGCACACTACGCCACTTAGACACACTATGCCACTTAGACACACTAAGCCAATTAGACACACTATGTCAATTAGACACACTATGCCACTTAGACACACTATGCCACTTAGACACACTATGCCACTTAGACACACTATGTCACTTAGACACACTAAGCCACTTAGACACACTATGCCACTTAGACACACTATGTCACTTAGACACACTAAGCCACTTAGACACACTATGCCACTTAGACACACTATGACACTTAGACACACTATGTCACTTAGACACACTATGTCACTTAGACACACTATGCCACTTAGACACACTATGCCACTTAGACACACTATGCCACTTAGACACACTATGCCACTTAGACACACTATATCACTTAGACACACTATGCCACTTAGACACACTATGCCAATTAGACACACTAAGCCAATTAGACACACTATGTCACTTAGACACACTATGCCACTTAGACACACTAAGCCACTTAGCACACTACGCCACTTAGACACACTAAGCCACTTAGATACACTATGTACGTCACTTAGATACACAATGCCACCTAGACAAGCCGCCAAAATGCGAAGTACATACTGTAAGACATGATAACATGGGAAGTGTTGAATTTTGACTTCGTTGTTTAAATGACCTTTTGCATCATTCAGAAAGTACTACCTGTCATTGATTTTGGACTGTTCGTTAGGTAATGTGTTGAGAATGCCAGCTTGCAGAGACCAGGACATCACCTGCCGAGGGATGGTACAATAGTATCACAAAACAACACCAAACAGGGCAAGCCAGGACATCTCTAGCAGAGATGCAAATATAACAGCAAATAGGGTAAATCAGGGCAGCACTAGCAGGATGGTATAATATAACCCAAACACTATATATAAAGTCATGCAGGCCCGTACCCAGAATTTTTCTCTGGGGGGGGGGGGGGGGGGGGTGCGAAATCTGAAATAGTGGACCTAATTTATTCCAGGGGGGAAGGGAGGGAGTTTTCTGATTAAAATCTAACCACCTCTGAAAGAACAAAAAGGGATTTTTTATGCCTTTGCAGTATCTGCACGGGACGTTGTTGGATTTGGTTACATACCCGAGTGATCTAGCTTATGGTTTTTAGTTTTGTCTACAAATAGTACGTCTACCAAAAGTGGACTTTCGGCTGTTCTGGGGGGGGGGGGTGGGGTGCGTTTGCAGCCCCTGCACCCCCTGGCTACGGGCCTGTCATTGCAGATTGAAATGCAAATTTTCGCAAATTCTGGCTTGCACTGACTTGCGTTTCGTTTGGCCAGGGCCTAACATGTTCTAGTCAACTATACCAGGACTACAGGGAAAGGAAAAGTGGCTGAACTGTTCAGAATAAGCCTGTTAAGTGAATACTCTGGGTGTCGCTTACCACATCCTGTGCCACCTCTAAACTCTCTTGCAGCTCGACATTGTGTTTAATGAACCGCACATCTCCACCTAGACCTGCGACCTCCTGTAGAAGTCAAGACAAGCAATACCTATCAGGTGATCCAGATAACAGTTTACAATTTAAAACACATGTCCACCAAGACCTGTGACCTCTTGTTGTAGTCAAGACAAGCAATACGTGTCAGGTGATCCAGATAACAGTTTACTATTTGCGATTACACATCTCATACATCTTACTTTCCCACCAGTGGCATGTCTATCACAACAAAACCACAAAAGCATTTACAATGATCAGATAATAAGGACGGACCTGTGATATTCTTAGTAGGCTGCCTTCTGTGGGGAAAGCGATGCTGTCCCTGCTGTCTGATACTAAGGTGTGCTGAAAACACAGATACAGGTTTGATAAAGTGTCGATATAAGAGGTAATAAGGGATGTCAATACAGAAATCACAATCGTTATCAACAACCTGATTATAATCTTATTTCGCCATTATAATAATCAAATACAATATAGTACTTACTATACAGTAAATGATCTAATAAACGCCCCCTACCTAAAGAACTGCTCCTATCGAAGGAACGCCACCCCCCCCCCACTAAGCTTACAGGTTGTACTGAACGCCCCTCTTTCCCCGCCCCTCCCTCCCAGCTTAAAAACAAACGACACTAGAAAGTGAGCTGTCAGAAAGATGACTACATCTTTCCTTTCATGTTAATCAAGTACAACTATAGCGCTTACCAGAAGTGAGCTATTGAGAAGATGACTACATCTTTTCTTTCATGTTTATCAAGTACAACTATACGCTTACCAGAAGTGAGCCATTGAGAAGATGACTACATCTTTCCTTTCATGTTAATCAAGTACAACTATAGCGCTTACCAGAAGTGAGCCATTGAGAAGATGACTATATCTTTCATTTCATGTTAATCAAGAACAACTATAGCGCTTACCAGAAGTGAGCCATTGAGAGGATGACTACATCTTTCCTTTCATGTTAATCAAGAACAACTATAGCGCTTACCAGAAGTGAGCCGTTGAGAGGATGACTACATCTTTCCTTTCATGTTAATCAAGAACAACTATAGCGCTTAACAGAAGTGAGCCATTTAAAAGATGACTACATCTTTCCTTTCATGTTAATCAAGTACAACTATAGCGCTTACCAGAAGTGAGCCATTGAGAAGATGACTACATCTTTCCTTTATGTTAATCAAGTACAACTATAGCGCTTACCAGAAGTGAGCCGTTGAGAAGATGACTACATCTTTCCTTTATGTTAATCAAGTACAACTATAGTGCAAACCAGAAGTAAGCCATTGAGAAGGTGACTACATCATTGTTTCCTTTCATGTTAATCAAGTACAACTAAAGCGCTTACCAGAAGTGAGCCGTTGAGAAGATGACTACATCTTTCCTTTATGTTAATCAAGTACAACTATAGTGCTTACCAGAAGTGAGCCGTTGAGAAGATGACTACATCTTTTCTTTCATGTTAATCAATTACACTATAGCGCTTACCAGAAGTGAGCCGTTGAGAAGATGACTACATCTTTCCTTTCATGTTAATCAAGTACAACTATAGCGCTTACCAGAAGTGAGCTTTTGAGCGAATGGCCAGCTTGTTCTCTGACAGTAAACGAAGTCTTCTTCGACAGGCCAGTGATCTCTCGCCATGTTCCCTCCCAGCCAATGGAGTGCTTTCCGATCAGGCTTGAGAACTAGAAGCAAAAACACAAATCCTATACATCAACGCTCAATAGGAGGAATATGCATTGCTTGGTGCTTCCACGTAACATACGCTGGCAACCAGGAAAGATGCGTGGCAAGCTGTGGTGCTCTTTTATTGTTTCTCAGCTGTGCCTTTGATATTTTGCAAAATGCCAATCTACTACCAATGACCTCTACTCGGCAAGAGGTGGGGAATCAATCACCGTCATTCACTTCCCAATCTTCTGTTTATTTCGTATGGAATTCTGAAAACCTTTCTTCATGAGTATTTCGGGTCCTCTTGGTAGTTCAGTGCTCGGATCCCGTTTGTTCTTACCCAAATTAATTAATCTTATATGACAAATCCAATGAAATCTCTAATAACAGTTTGATTGTTTGATCTATTTATTATTTCATAGTTATTTGTACTAGAGTCATATTATTAATTTTTAGTTTCAATTAAAGTTTAGTTTGTAGAACAAATCCTTGAACAACTTGATCGATCAATACATGTGCTTATAAAAATTTTTTTTTCCTATGTTATGCTTTCAAAGGGCAGTGTCGTCTTAAAAACCTCATTGTTTGAAAAGACTATGGCCAAGATTCAACGGCATGCCAGAGTCGAACCGACTATAGAGTGGTTTTTATAGGGTTGACTTTCTCCTAAATTAAATTTCGTGCGCAATAAACAGCATGCTAATGTCAAGCTAGAGTGGCACGGTAATGAGACTTTGGCTCGCAGTTCAACCTGGGCCTTCGAATCTTTAAAAGTAGCTAAAGTTTGGCATGGGGACTATGTATCCTTGGCGGGCGGCAGACTTGTGTCTTTGGTCTGATCTTACAGCTCTCATCAAAATAACAGAGGGAACGCCTCTACAACTAGATATACGATGTTGCACGTCACAAGGGAAATCGTTTTGAACAGATGCAGCATGCCAGAAAAACCTGCAGGTAATTTTGTACAACTGCTGCTTAAATTCAGGCATGCGAAATGAGTATGCTAAGAAGTTATGAATGAGTTGGCATAGACAGGAGCTGCAACGTAATATTTAGATCCCAAATCTGTCGCTAAAAGAATATACACCTATTTCACAAAAGGTTGTCAGTGCAAATGGCGAATGGTAAATGGCTTATGGGTACTAATTATTCGTAAAATTAAAGGTTTTAAATAAAGTCCAGCAATGTCAGAGACAAGCAGTGGTAACATTTTAAGGATAATTGTTTTGATTTATCCAAATTCTTCGAGACGACTGGTTACTTTCGGTCGTAGAACTGCCATTTGCCAATCGCTATTCGCCATTTGCACTGACAACCTTTATTGAAATAGGTGTATGCCGCGTACGGAAAATAGCAGAGAGAAGATATCCAAGTAATAAGAAAAAGTGTGACAGTTTGACATGGCTGGCGGACGGGCGCTGACTTGTGAAGGGAGTTGCGAACTTCACTTTGATCCAAATGGCCAGGTAGCACACGAACACGATAAAAAAGCAAGTGTTCCAAAACCATTATTTGAATTAAAAAAGTGAGCATTTGATGGCAAACTTAGTGATATTGAAATGATCCATGCAAGAGCGATGGCAACAACGTAGGGCCTTTTTTCCAAGAAGAAAAAAAAATGTTTTAATAGATCTAAAATGGCGTACGCTTTCTCGATGGCAATTGCTGTTAGAGTTAACATGGAACACACTACATTCACCATCAATGCCACTCCAACCAGGATAATGTAAAAAAAAAATCAATTTCAGGAAAAAACCACTCACTCGGGACTCTTTGTTTAATAAATTAGTTTGAAAAAAAAATCAATTTCAGGCAATAACCACTCGGTCGGGACTCTCACTTGTGTTCGCTGCGTATTGTCACTCGCAGGCATCATCATGCATGAAATGGTATATCTACAAAGTATTTTAACTCCGTAAAAGTCACTCAGTCTTAACACTCCGCTGTGTCTGGGTACTCACATTGTACTGGCAGTCCACTCCTTGGGAAGCCTCTTTGAAGGAACTCATGGGGAACTCTGTGGCTGTCTTATGTGCCACCACACGAAAACTGAAAAAGAAACAATTTCAAATTAGCCAAATATATAATATATAGAAACATCTTATGAGATGGTGTACTTAGATTAAAAAAAAGCTGCAGAATTGAATTGGTTTAATGGTAGATAAAATAGTTTTCCAGTGTACCTTTTCACTGATTTTCCATGGAATGGCTTGGTGAATCCAAGCTGTTAAATTAAGAAATTAAGATAGTTAGGAAACATCTATATATTTTTAATATTGCTCTATTTATATTCACTGGTTAAAGAGGCAATCACTCCAGTTAACCTCCGGTGGGCCGACAGAAACCTCAATCGACAAAGACAAAAGAATCTGTTTATCTTGGGAACACCGTCCTTGTTCCGCCTCGTTCTTGCGCCTGTGACCTCGACTGGGTTACGGAGGATGGAATCTGTTAGAATCCGGTTTACCGTCAATGATAACCATCACGAATATCAAAGCTGAATACTTGTGTCATTAATCAGGGTTGTATCACCAATACATACCATCACGAATTATATCAAGCACATAACGGTACTCATTGGCGAATCATGGCAATCCATTGTAGACAATGGCATGTCATATCATTCTATTGCAGTACAAGGCCATACTCATAGTATGTCATGCCATACCACACCATGGCACGTCATGGCAATGTATTGCAGGTTATGAAATTTGGTGGACCATGGCAATCCATGGCACGTCATGGCAATGTATAGCAGGTTATGTCAATACCTTGGTTTGACCGTGGCAAGCCATGGCACATTATAGCACACAATGGCAATGAATGGCAAAACATTGCCATGATGTGCCATACTAAAAGTAGTTTGTTGTCTACCTGGTAGGTTATTGTCTACCTGGCAGGTTATTGTCTACCTGGTAGGTTATTGTCTACCTGGTAGGTTATTGTCTACCTGGTAGGTTATTGTCTACCTGGTAGGTTATTGTCTACCTGGTAGTTTATTGTCTACCTGGTAGGTTATTGTCTACCTGGCAGTCTATTGTCTACCTGGTAGTTCGTCTTGGTCCTTGTTCCAAATCCAACATCTGCATTGACATTCTCTCCTCTACCCATGAGATTATTCATTTTCAACCCAAACACCTAGAACACACACAAATAGGAATAAGAATAAACTATAAAGTTAAAAATGAAATCTGAAAAAGGTGAAGACAAAGAAACTTTTTTTTTTCTAGCATATACAACACGTCATTCATGACAAATGCCAATAGGGTTAAAGCCGCATTGTCACCAGTTTACTTCCAGAGGTCCGACGGAAACCTCAACCGTTAAAAGACAAAAATCTATTAAAATCCGAGATATTAAACAGGCCATCTGCTCTAAATTATCAATTACATCCTCAAAGAAACTTCCAATAAACACACTGCTTTCAATATTTTGAAATATTTTTCGCACTTTCCGTTTAAAATCATCGGAGATTGTTAAGTAATCAACAGGAAGTAAACTGGTGACAATGCGGCTTCACGAACCAGAAAAGCTCCAAAAAGGAATTCAGTTACTCAGGAAACCCATAGGTGAGTTGAAATGTTACAGACACAACTTTGTTATGTGACATCATGTTAACTTTTTACAATGCACACAGACCTACTATAGGTTTTACAATGTTTTTTTTTTCGAAACATAGTTTGGGTGAATTGTTCAGATCTGATGCTGTCACACCTCACACACTTTATAAGATGCTGGTTACTCACCATTGTGCCTTCATTATTGCCAACTTGAGTACCGATGTTTGAGGTCAGCAGTTTCTTCTCTTCAATAGTAAATGTGATGTCTAACCCGTCGGGGTGGGCCTTTGGACCTGCACCAAATAACAGCCTCAGACTCATACACAGGCGGGTGCACTACCCCTAGACGGCCAAATATTGGGTAATTTCTTATTATGGAATATTGAAATAAACTACTATGCTTTCATCTATATGATAACTATAACTGCGCAACTCCCCCCCCCCCCCCCCCCCTCAGCCAATCCTGGGAACAGGCCTGAGCCTCTCAAACACCTTAAACTTGTCTACGAATTTTAAAGTGCAAGCAAATTGTGGCATGAGAAAATATGCTTTTTCAATGCAATTTTATTAGAGAGTGTTTTTCT
Source organism: Nematostella vectensis (assembly GCF_932526225.1). Taxonomy (NCBI): domain Eukaryota; kingdom Metazoa; phylum Cnidaria; class Anthozoa; order Actiniaria; family Edwardsiidae; genus Nematostella; species Nematostella vectensis. Next base: position 8,299,230 of record NC_064039.1, read on the forward strand.
TTATTATCAACCACCTGCAATTTGCCCTTGTGTCGGGCTGAATTAGATAGTAAGTGCTGCAGCCATTTTGAGCTCCTGTTTTGTTTCTGAGCAGAAAATGCCAAAAAACAATCTAGAACAATCAACATTAAATGCTTTTAACACCCTAAGCAGATACTCAATGGTGATTGGTTGAGGCCTCAAAAGCATATGAATAAATTAAAACGATTTTTAGGTTTTTGCTCTGTAAAAAAAACCTATTGACAGTGTTTCACATAAGTTTAAGGTGTAACCGTCAATCATAGGGCTAGAAGGGCAGTGGGTTTACCTAAAGCAAATTCTATTTCAATGAAACTTTACAAGGGGTTTGATCAGGGTTGCAAGGGACATGAACCGGCATAGATATGATGCGAAAGATCTGAGATTTGGTGTTTCTTCAATGAGGAAAACATTTGCTAGGGGTATGACCAGGGCATAAACATTAGGCCAAAGGACTGAGAATTGGAGAAAAAAATTAGTAATAGAAGGCGCATGTGGACTACATAGGGACTGAGAGCCCTAACATTGGCCTGGACCCAAGCAATTTTCACAGATTCCAACACTATATCTAGTGTATCAATATAAAATGTCTTCCCACATACTGAATCCGAATTTTTATACTAACCAGAGCTAGTATCAATGAAAATATCGATATCCTTGAAAATTTCCAGATTTTGAAGGTTTTCTCTTGCTTCATAAGTATATGCAAGTGCCTGTAAAAGTAAAAGTCAACAAATCAAAATTGAAAAAATTGGATTCAAGAAATTAGCACACACATGAAGTCATTAACAATTCACACCTATAACATCGTTAACACTCCACACCTACTGCAACACAAGACATCTTTCAACAATCCACACCTACTGCAACACATGGCATCTTTCAACACTCCACACCTACTGCAACACATGGCATCTTTCAACAATCCACACCTACTGCAACACATGGCATCTCTTTCAACAATCCACACCTACTGCAACACATGACATCTTTCAACAATCCACACCTACTGAAACACATGGCATCTTTCAACAATCCACACCTACTGCAACACATGGCACCTTTCAACAATCCACACCTACTGCAACACATGGCATCTTTCAACAATCCACACCTACTGCAACACATGACATCTTTCAACAATCCACACCTACTGCAACACAAGACATCTTTCAACAATCCACACCTACTGCAACACATGACATCTTTCAACAATCCACACCTACTGCAACACATGACATCTTTCTACAATCCACATCTACTGCAACACAAGACATCTTTCAACAATCCACACCTACTGCAACACATGGCATCTTTCAACAATCCACACCTACTGCAACACATGGCATCTTTCAACAATCTACACCTACTGCAACACATGGCATCTTTCAACAATCCACACTTACTGCAACACATGGCATCTTTCAACAATCCACACCTACTGCAACACATGGCATCTTTCAACAATCCACACCTACTGCAACACATGGCATCTTTCAACAATCCACACCTACTGCAACACATGGCACCTTTCAACAATCAACACCTACTGCAACACATTCTCCTCACCTCGCCAAATGTTGTTGCCTCAAAAATCTTTTTCACTTGTTTTGTAACAAAGTCTGCTTTGGTCTTTTTAAGTCCTTCAATATGAACACGCTGGACAACTGCCTGGAAGGAAAAAAATGAGGTCCCAGATACCTTATTGTGTGTATGTTGGGAGGGTTAACATGAGATTAAGGGGAGAAAGTTAAAAATACAGCTATTATAAAAATACACTGGACAAAATGTATAAGTGGGCACGGATGCAACCCAGGAAATCAACATATATCATCCTTTAACATGAAGCAATAATATAAAAGGGACATGTTCCACCCCTTTTTTCCACGTAAAAGCTGTAATATATTCTATACTTGGAGATTTAGAGATTGGTTGAATTGATGTATAGTCATATGACTCCTAGAATCAAAAAGCCCAAACTGTCGCGATCTCGTACCAGAACAATGAATACAATACACAAAAACTGGAAATAGACTCTGCCAAATTTTTGTCTTTAATAAGACTTCTTCAGGGCTGACTGCCCTGAAGAAGTCTTATTAAAGACGAAAATTTGGCAGAGTCTATTTCCAGTTTTTGTCATATGACTCCTAGATACATATTTGTTTCTAAAACAACAAAGAATTCAAACACAGACGTACGCCAGTTTAAATAGGAATGGCCTCAATAGTGTGCATGCAAACAAATTTGCAACACAACCTAACAATTTACTAAAGTTTTGTTCTGTTTTCATAAAAAATAATCTAACAGTGTTATTGAGAATTCTTGAGCATAGCTGTCAACTTTTGGACCTCATCACAAGCCTAATTTTTGTGGTAATGTTTTCACATTCTCTGTATTCACCTGCATTGGCTTTCTTGGGGTTTGGGGTCTTGGGGTTTCACATATTTACTGTGCATATTTCACTTGATTTCATAAGATTCAGTCCAAGTTGGGTTGACAGCTATGCTTGAGTGGTATAGCTGCTTGCCTAAGACATGTCCCTTTTATGGTGACATAAAACATGCCCTCTTTATTGTGCCAATTAAAGTGGAAGTATTTATTCATTAGTGGGGGGGGGGGGGGCTGTAGGGCCACAATGTACAAACTAACTGGAGAGTACAGAAGACTGGAAGCTTCACTTTCTTCCTCAGGGAATTCTTTCTTATCCTCTGAATCCTGCAAGTTATAAATGTCAATTTAACTTAAGTACTTAGGCTTATCAGTAAGGTAGTGGTACCTATTATCCGACACTTGAAAAAAAAATCTAACAGAAAACATGCTGAAAAAAATGACCTATTGAGTCGAAGAAACAACATTCAGAAAACATGTTTTCCAAAGTATTTTACGAGTGTTAATTGTTTTGCAGAACTATGAATAATTGACATTCTCTCAACATTGACATTGATTGACAGCCAAGCAAACACCAAACCATTCAACGTAAATTTGAGCGATTGCCAAGCAAAAGCACATTTTGCCGTGCTGTTTGTCATGCGCATGATGAATGTGTTTTGAATTGCTTGCTACAGCAGAGAAAGAGTCTCAAACTAAATTCTATTGTGACTTTAGCAAAGAACATTTGTCATCAATTATTGCCAGCTGCATTTTAGTGAAAATGAAGTATGATTTTCCCTTTATTTTTTGGCGAAGAAATCTTCTGTCCGATAAGGTAACGGTACCTATTATCGGACACTTTAGATTTACGCTAAAATATCTCGCGTACAAAACACAATTGAGTCTTAGGTTTTACAGCTATAAATCACTGACTATTAAACATAATTAAAAATAATTAGACCAATTTAACAAAAATTCAATGGTTAAATTTGGGAGAAAACAATCGTTCGTAAGACGTGTTATGAAGCCCTATTATCTGACACCTAGCCCTATTATCGGACACCCTAGCCCTATTATCGGACAGCATATTTCTTCTAAAAAAACAACGGGAAAATCATGCTTCATTTTCATTAAAATACTGTAGACAATAATTGTTGACATATGTACTTTTCAAAACTCACGATAGTTTTTAGTTTTAGACTCTTTCTTCTCCGTAGCAAGCAATTCAAAAACATGCATCGCGCGAGTGACAAACTGCACAGCGAAATGTGCGTTTGCTCATCGATCGCTCAAATTTACATTGAATCATTCAATGATTGCTCGACTGTCCGATAATAGGGCACCGAGGTTAGGTACGAACAATTCAAGCTATCCCGAAGTGTCTACGGAAACAGAGGCCAAATGGCATCCTGGGAGATAAACAACAAAATGGCAGATTCGCTGAGCGACTTTCATCACGATCGTTAAATCTTGTTTTTTTTACGGCTTCTTTTCGTCCTTGCGTATTCAAGTCAAAGAGAGGATTTCAATCGCCATTTTGCGGTGCGTGAGAGAAAATTATTTCTAGTTTTGCGAAACAATAAACACTCGGAATACATGTTTTCTGAATGTTGTTTTTTCGACTGGATGGGTCATTTTTCGGTGTGTTTTCCTATTGTTTAAGATATTTACAATTTTTTTCGAGTGTCCCAAAATAGGGCACTGTCCGATAATAGGTACCACTACCTTAATAGGGCTAGGGTGTCCGATCATAAGTAAGAGCAACAACACTTCTTACTAACGATTGTTTTTCCCATAATTTAACCATCACATTTTTATTTTCTAGGTGGGATTATTATGTTTAAGTCAGTGATTTCTAGCTGTAAAACCTAAGATTAAATTCTGGTTAGTACATGAGATATTTTAGCCTAAATCTGAAGTGTCCGATATAGGTTACCATGACCTAAAGTTCACATCAAAATATGTCAACTTGTTTTGCATAAGTATATCATTTCTTTAATGAGTATGATAGTTACCATCTTTCTCGCCTGCACAGCTCCCATTTCGCTCCTTCCTTTCAGTGAAAACGTAAAGAAATCCCAATAAATTTATCGCAAACGATGCACAAACCAAACTCAACATCCAGAATTCGTGTCAGCGGTGGTTGAAATTCGTGGAAGGGACATAACTTCACTAGTCACCAGTCCCTTGCCCAGCCGATCGAAACGTGAGAGAACAGAAAAAGTGTTTCGTTCTGTAGCTTTATTTATTCCGATCAACTCTTCATTTTTTTCACTGATTTGGCAATAACTTGGTGGGTAGTATGTCGGAAGGTGGGGGCGACAGCAGGAGATACCCTCGCAGTCTAGAGGGTGTCCTCCAACTGTCTGTTGCCGCCGGCGGGGGCGAGACACCGAGCGAAAATGTGGCGAGTGAGATGTCAGAAGAGGTGAGAAACCGATCTTTGCATAGCTTTACACCCCCCCCCCCCCCCCCCCCCCCCGCATTAGGCTGGAGTCTCAAGATTTTGAACCTTTTCTCATACCTAATTTTCATGGAAATATCCATAAATTTACTGTATTCTCCCTTATTAGCATTGGTACTTTTTTTTACATTCACTGTATTTTCTCAAGGTATTTTGCGAGGTTGACAGCTACTGTATGTCTTTGCCAGGGCTTAACATGATGGAATGACCTTGATAATATGTGTTATTAGCGAGAATGTTTTAATTCTGGGTATTTCTATTATAATCTCCCCACTTCAACACTTTCAATGAAGAATTTACTTCCTTGGTTTGACCTTTCATCCTACATTTGGAGGGGGCCTCGACAGCCCATTTCCTCAACAGCAAGGTGTTTGTTTGGATGCCCCTTGTGTGTGGGAGGGGAGTCAGGGCATTTCCGGATTGGTGCATCTGGGGTAAAATGGCACTCATATTACAGATTATTTAAAAACTTCACATAAAATCGAAATTAAATTTATTATAATTTCTTATTATTGTTTTTGTATATCATACATTGCAGATTCAGATTGAAGTAAAACTTTGTGCTGATCAGCAAACTTAATCATGTATACATATGCTACTTTTGTTAGGGGGGGAGAGACAGTTAAGCTGAATGATGGCACTTCATATTCTTTTCATGGCTTGCAACAGATTCAACAAATTACATTACTAGTCCAATATTCTGACAAATATATTCATGGCATTGCTCTCTTCTATTATTTTACCTCGTTCTCTGATATGCTCCAGTGGCCTCGCTTGTTTCAGACAATGCCATTCATAAATTTGTTAGCGTATTGAACAACCCTCCAAATTACCCCCAGGATAGAAACAGTTACACTTATGCATGTCTTTAAATTTCCAGAGAAGAGAGTTTTTGGCAGGAGCCCTGTCTTCTCTGAGTGAGAATAGTGAACTTGAGAAAATGAAGCAGTGTGTGAAGGTCCTCTCACAACCAAGCAGTGATAATGATGAGGATGAGGACAAGATAACTGAGAAAAAACATGCTCTAGAAATACTTGCTTCCCTGGCAGACATTATCGACAATGCTAATGGTACATTATATAAAGTCGCAAGTTGGTGGTACATTTTATGGTCTCAGGGGTGGGGACAATGTAGTAAATGGTTGTAGGGGCAGGGGGCGGTACATTAAATAGTTGCAGGGGTAGGGCAGTGCCGTAGCAGGCCTTGAAATATTGGAGGGGCACAAAATAGAAACATTACGAAAATATTGAGAAGGCACAGACGCACCCCTGCTGGTCATTTCCTGATAATTTTTGAAAATATTGGGGGGGGGGGGACATGGGCCCCCAGTGCCCCACCCCCTGCTACGGCCCTGTGGGGACAGTACAGTAAATGGTTTCACAGGGAGGGGGTGGTACAGTAAATGGTTACAAGGGGAGGGGTCAATTTTAAGAGTGGTTTAAAGCTACTGGGTTTTTTTCCCTAACTGCGCCACATATGCAAGACTTCCCTTAGTAGTCCTACTTGATAGACTCTAACTCCGCTCATTTTTCAGACCTTCACAAGATTGGGGGTTTTCCTGTCTTTGCTGAATACCTCAAAAATAACAACAGGTGAGAATACCCTTAATACAGTTTACCTTGAGATTTGCTGAAACCTGGCAACTAACAAGTTTATTTTGCACAGTGAGCTAAGATGGAGGGCTGCTGATTTGGTGGCAACTGTTGGTCAGAATAACCCGTATAGCCAGGCAGTCCTGGTCCAGATGGGAATAGTCCAGACACTGCTAAAGCTTATTGATGCAGACTCTTGCGAGAAAACCAGAATAAAAGCAATGTATGCCCTGTCATGTAAGTCATCCATATGTAATTTGGTTGAAAATTATGGTGCCATAAGATTAAATGCTTTTTTGCCGCTCTTGCATGTTTGGACCTGGTTTTAATGTTTTACAGTACTCCATTATCTGAATGCTTTCAGGAAAGCAAAGCTTTAAAATAGGGGCAAGGCAAGCCTCAGTCATTTCTTGTATATGCATTTCTCCTATCTCTTTTGTAAAAAAAAAATTCTGACAAATCTATGGGGGGGGGGGTGGAGTGCCAATTGCCCTTTCCTGTACCTACACTACTAGCTTCTCTGAATGCCAGACCATATTATTGCCACACTATTTTATGTGCACACTTACTCTCGCTAGCTATGGTCTTGAATGCCAGGCTCTAAACCTCTTGATTGTTTATACACTCCACTACATAGCTGTGGCCCTGAACACCAGGCTCTAAAACCTCTTGATTGTGCATACATACTCACACTTGCTATGGCCCTGAACACCAGGCTTTAAAACATCTTGATTGTGCATACATACTCACACTTGCTATGGCCCTGAACACCAGGCTTTAAAATCTCTTGATTGTGCATACATACTCACACTTGCTATGGCCCTGAACACCAGGCTCTAAAACATCTTGATTGTGCATACTTACTCACACTTGCTATGGCCCTGAACACCAGGCTCTAAAATCTCTTGATTGTGCATACATACTCACACTTGCTATGGCCCTGAACACCAGGCTCTAAAACCTCTTGATTGTGCATACATACTCACACTTGCTATGGCCCTGAACACCAGGCTCTAAAACATCTTGATTGTGCATACATACTCACACTTGCTTTGGCCCTGAACACCAGGCTTTAAAACATCTTGATTGTGCATACATACTCACACTTGCTATGGCCCTGAACACCAGGCTCTAAAACATCTTGATTGTGCATACATACTCACACTTGCTATGGCCCTGAACACCAGGCTCTAAAACATCTTGATTGTGCATACATACTCACACTTGCTTTGGCCCTGAACACCAGGCTCTAAAACATCTTGATTGTGCATACATACTCACACTTGCTATGGCCCTGAACACCAGGCTCTAAAACATCTTGATTGTGCATACTTACTCACACTTGCTATGGCCCTGAACACCAGGCTCTAAAATCTTTTGATTGTGCATACATACTCACACTTGCTATGGCCCTGAACACCAGGCTCTAAAACCTCTTGATTGTGCATACATACTCACACTTGCTATGGCCCTGAACACCAGGCTTTAAAACCTCTTGATTGTGCATACATACTCACACTTGCTGTGGCCCTGAACACCAGGCTCTAAAATCTCTTGATTGTGCATACATACTCACACTTGCTGTGGCCCTGAACACCAGGCTTTAAAACATCTTGATTGTGCATACATACTCACACTTGCTATGGCCCTGAACACCAGGCTTTAAAACCTCTTGATTGTGCATACATACTCACACTTGCTGTGGCCCTGAACACCAGGCTCTAAAATCTCTTGGTTGTGCATACATACTCACACTTGCTATGGCCTTGAACACCAGGCTCTATAATCTCTTGATTGTGCATACATACTCACACTTGCTATGGCCCTGAACACCAGGCTTTAAAACCTCTTGATTGTGCATACATACTCACACTTGCTATGGCCCTGAACACCAGGCTCTAAAATCTCTTGATTGTGCATACATACTCACACTTGCTTTGGCCCTGAACACCAGGCTTTAAAACCTCTTGATTGTGCATACATACTCACACTTGCTGTGGCCCTGAACACCAGGCTTTAAAACCTCTTGATTGTGCATACATACTCACACTTGCTGTGGCCCTGAACACCAGGCTTTAAAACATCTTGATTGTGCATACATACTCACACTTGCTATGGCCCTGAACACCAGGCTCTAAAACATCTTGATTGTGCATACTTACTCACACTTGCTATGTCCCTGAACACCAGGCTCTAAAATCTCTTGATTGTGCATACATACTCACACTTGCTATGGCCCTGAACACCAGGCTCTAAAACCTCTTGATTGTGCATACATACTCACACTTGCTATGGCCCTGAACACCAGGCTCTAAAACATCTTGATTGTGCATACATACTCACACTTGCTTTGGCCCTGAACACCAGGCTTTAAAACCTCTTGATTGTGCATACATACTCACACTTGCTGTGGCCCTGAACACCAGGCTCTAAAACATCTTGATTGTGCATACATACTCACACTTGCTATGGCCCTGAACACCAGGCTCTAAAACATCTTGATTGTGCATACATACTCACACTTGCTATGGCCCTGAACACCAGGATCTAAAACATCTTGATTGTGCATACATACTCATACTTGCTATGGCCCTGAACACCAGGCTTTAAAATCTCTTGATTGTGCATACATACTCACACTTGCTATGGCCCTGAACACCAGGCTCTAAAACATCTTGATTGTGCATACTTACTCACACTTGCTATGGCCCTGAACACCAGGCTCTAAAATCTCTTGATTGTGCATACATACTCACACTTGCTATGGCCCTGAACACCAGGCTTTAAAACATCTTGATTGTGCATACATACTCACACTTGCTATGGCCCTGAACACCAGGCTTTAAAACCTCTTGATTGTGCATACATACTCACACTTGCTGTGGCCCTGAACACCAGGCTCTAAAATCTCTTGGTTGTGCATACATACTCACACTTGCTATGGCCCTGAACACCAGGCTTTAAAACATCTTGATTGTGCATACATACTCACACTTGCTATGGCCCTGGACACCAGGCTTTAAAACCTCTTGATTGTGCATACATACTCACACTTGCTGTGGCCCTGAACACCAGGCTCTAAAATCTCTTGGTTGTGCATACATACTCACACTTGCTATGGCCCTGAACACCAGGCTTTAAAACCTCTTGATTGTGCATACATACTCACACTTGCTATGGCCCTGAACACCAGGCTCTAAAATCTTTTGATTGTGCATACATACTCACACTTGCTATGGCCCTGAACACCAGGCTCTAAAACCTCTTGATTGTGCATACATACTCACACTTGCTATGGCCCTGAACACCAGGCTTTAAAACCTCTTGATTGTGCATACATACTCACACTTGCTGTGGCCCTGAACACCAGGCTCTAAAATCTCTTGATTGTGCATACATACTCACACTTGCTGTGGCCCTGAACACCAGGCTTTAAAACATCTTGATTGTGCATACATACTCACACTTGCTATGGCCCTGAACACCAGGCTTTAAAACCTCTTGATTGTGCATACATACTCACACTTGCTGTGGCCCTGAACACCAGGCTCTAAAATCTCTTGGTTGTGCATACATACTCACACTTGCTATGGCCTTGAACACCAGGCTCTATAATCTCTTGATTGTGCATACATACTCACACTTGCTATGGCCCTGAACACCAGGCTTTAAAACCTCTTGATTGTGCATACATACTCACACTTGCTATGGCCCTGAACACCAGGCTCTAAAATCTCTTGATTGTGCATACATACTCACACTTGCTTTGGCCCTGAACACCAGGCTTTAAAACCTCTTGATTGTGCATACATACTCACACTTGCTGTGGCCCTGAACACCAGGCTTTAAAACCTCTTGATTGTGCATACATACTCACACTTGCTGTGGCCCTGAACACCAGGCTTTAAAACATCTTGATTGTGCATACATACTCACACTTGCTATGGCCCTGAACACCAGGCTTTAAAACCTCTTGATTGTGCATACATACTCACACTTGCTGTGGCCCTGAACACCAGGCTTTAAAACCTCTTGATTGTGCATACATACTCACACTTGCTGTGGCCTTGAACACCAGGCTCTATAATCTCTTGATTGTGCATACATACTCACACTTGCTATGGCCCTGAACACCAGGATCTAAAACCTCTTGATTGTGCATACATACTCACACTTGCTGTGGCTCTGAACACCAGGCTCTAAAATCTCTTGATTGTGCATACATACTCACACTTGCTATGGCCCTGAACACCAGGCTTTAAAACCTCTTGATTGTGCATACATACTCACACTTGCTGTGGCCCTGAACACCAGGCTCTAAAATCTCTTGATTGTGCATACTTACTCACACTTGCTGTGGCTCTGAACACCAGGCTCTAAAATCTTTTGATTGTGCATACATACTCACACTTGCTATGGCCCTGAACACCAGGCTTTAAAACCTCTTGATTGTGCATACATACTGTACTCACACTTGCTATGGCCCTTATTGCCAGAAACTAAAACCTCTTTATTGTATAAACTCTGTTTTAGGTATGACCAGGGGATTCCCAGCAGCGGAGGCTGTGTTTTTGAAGCATGATGGACTCTCTGTACTGATGAGGGCCATGCACTCAGACACTGAGAAACTCAAATTAAAGGCTACTTTTATGATGAGGCACTTCTTGCTGGCAGATTCAGTAGACAAAGGTATATACTACCCCATTCTATACATTAGATTGATTCAAGGGTAAGGGTAATGTTAGCCTATCTGTGGTACATTAACAAAGAATAGTCATGTCTAATCCAATTCTGTCTTTGAGTGAAGGATCATTTGGGTCATCAAATCTAAGTCTGTGCCCAGCAATTTAAGACAATCTCCTTTCACTGTTTTCTCATTTAATCTTTTAAATCCTTTAACACCTTGAAATGTATTTTCAGACATATTTGTCAACATGGGTATGGTGGAACAGTTTGTAAGCCTTCTGCAAGAGGTTAAGGATGACTTTAAAGAACATGTCACTGAAGCCTTGTTACTTCTTGCCAAGAGAAGTCAGCATGCAATATCAGAATGCAGAAGAGAGGAGCTTGCTCTTAAGGCTGCTATAGAAGCGAGAAGGCAAGCTTTAGTTGCTGACAGAGATGGAAATCAGGTATTGTATGACAACAAGTTGGTTTAATATTGAAACCACCCTTAATATACCCACAGATACGGTAGGTGCACAACAAATGGCAAAACTATAGTGATTACCTTTTACCTTGAGTATTACCATTTTAATTAAATTTCCAGGATTTCACTTACCAGGATGAATAAGATGCCATAATGCTTGTGTTTTGTAATCTTTATTGCAGGATGAAATAGAAAACTGTGATGAACTCTTGAAGTTATGTTTTGCTGAGCAGCCTGCTGACATTGAGGACAGATGACACCCAAACTGATCTGATAGAGAATACTTTGGCTAAATGCCAATAGCCTTACCGCTTATTGGGGATGGGGCCATGTCCCCCCCCCCCCCCAAATATCAAAATATGTTTTCCTGCAAAAGTTGTCGGACCTCTATGAACAGTGTTTCAGGCCAAAAATATTCATTCTTTATAGTGCTCATCTAGTAAATAAGCCAAAAAGGGTATCAATTTTTGGCATTGGTTAACTCAGTAAAATATCAAAAGAAAAGAAGCTTTTGGAGAGATTCTTGTCCAAAGTGTGACATCTCTAGTCCGTCAAAATCTACCCCGGGTACCAGAGCCAGGTACCAGGGACTCCAAACTTACTACCAAAGGGCTAGTCGTCGATTCCTGGATCTTTTGTAGTGAAGCTTTGAGTCTCTCTGTACCCAGGTTAGATTTTGACGGTCTACCTTCCTCTAATAGCATTTTGTGGTGGCCTCTGGTTTCTTCTCAAAGAAAAAAAAAGGACTAGCAACTAAGATATTAAAATATGGTAATACTTGATCATTGCGGTCAGAGAGCGAAGTCAGGTTTGATTGTGCAATAATAAGTTACTTTGTACACGATATACCATAAGACTTACAAACAATTTTGTATTTCATACTGATAATGCAGTGGTACTGTAGATTATGTGGATATGTACATGCCGCTCAAATAAAGTTCTTGAAAGAATACATGTGAAAGTTTTAAGACGTTCTAAAAGCTCCTTAGTACCTTAAGTGCCCTAAGGAGTAGCCTACGTGTAGCCGCTGACTCGCGAAAATATCCTCTCATTCGCAAGTCACCGGCTACACGTAGGCTACATAAGGAGCAAGTCTTTGGGTAAATATAATCTTTCCTGTGCAAAAACATTACATAGGTTATTGTAGTAATTGATAGAGGAAGAATGCAGGAAAATGGCAAGTTAATAATTGGAGTTGTTGGGTACTACAAAAAGGAGGGGCAACTCGTCTCTTGAACACACCCACACATGTCACGTTCTGCCCAAATTTCGTCACCCTATCTGGTCATAGATACATCCCAATGCCATTCCAATGTCCAAACGCGTTTATTGTGTGTTGTTTAAGTGTACAAAAATATCGACCTCGTTATTTTACAAAGTAAAACTTGCGTCAATCTGCAACAAATCAAGTGAAATAAATCAACAGAAATGGTATGCTGTGCGCTGATGTTTAGAGTGTTGGCACCGATGAATGGCTAACGCTTCTGTTGGTTTATTTCCCTGATCCACCAAAGCCTAAGCAGACAACCTATGTAGTTGCTCTACAACTTGTCTATAATTTTTATTGTCAATAGTTTTTAATTTTTATAGTCATACCACTGCAACCAGTCCAGTTCTGGTCCTTAGCTAATTGATACGTGATGTATTCAACAATCCTGAACCCAGCTTGTTGATGTGTTGTTGTTTCTGGGCGTGTCAATATCCAGCAAGTCCAGTTCTGGACACCAGCTCGTTGATGTGCGCTGCAAACTACTCAATGTGAGCACCAAAACTTTCTTGGCACCCGATGATGTCTTCGCCAAGTACTCAACACGAGGGCTTATTGGCTCCTGAAACCAGCTCGTTGATGTGCGCTGCCAACTGTTCCATGTGAGGACGTTCTTCCTTGAGCTTTCTAGTCAAAGTATCTATCTCGTTGTTAAGCTGACAAAGAGCATAAAAAGCATAAAAAAGATTATTCGAAAAAGAGAGACATTGGGGCATGGAGCACTCTATAGGTCGTTTTTGATGTCCTCCCGTTCTTGTACCCTAAGAGTCTCTCCATATACGCCATGCACGAGCCACCGACTTCTCTAGTACAACTCAAACAAGTCTAACCCAAAGTTTAACAGTTGAAGCTCTCGTAAGCGACCACCTTGGGAACTGAAAATTGTGGTCGTTAACGGAGCTGATCTTTTACGAGAGCTTGCTCTCATAAGCGACCACTGGGCGCCAAAAACTTGAACAATAGGTGTTGGTCGCTTACGGGAGCTTAATTAAAATGGAATCTAAAAGTTATCGTGATAATAACAACGCTGTAATATTTTGGTTTATTATTTGATTTTAAAACTAGGTATTTGACTTATCATGCGAGTGGATGGCTATTGTAACTGGAAAAAGGATAAATCGTGGAGCTGGCAATGGACTAGAGATTTTCTGGAGACAAAGAAATGTCAATCCCATATGGTTGAAATTGAAGTTAGAAAATTGAAATTATGAAATTCTTTTATGGTTGCCTACTGGAAAGGCAGCTTTTGTGAAACATTACAACATTTCCGCCTTATATGTGATTTCAGCATGCATTGGATATGATGTTTATCAGGTGTTGACTGATGTTATAAAGCCAAAAATCATTGTTGTCGCTTACAAGAGGTTAAAAATAAAAGAAAATCTCAGTTGGTGTTTTGAAATTGTGGTAGTTAACGGAGCTGGTCGCACCGATAAGCTGGTCGCTTACGAGAGCTTAGAATTACAGAGTTTGTGTGACAATTCAATCGGTGATTAGTGATCGTGGTCGTTATCGGGGCTGGTCGCTTACGAAAGCGGTCGCTCAGAGAGCTTCGACTGTATTTTTAAGTAAATCCTAGCTGATAACAGAGCCATTCTTGCAGTTACCTCGTCTAGGAGCGCTTGAGCATCTCTCAAAGTCTCCAACGCTTCAGGATCAGAGGCTTGTTGTCTTATGACGTCATCGAGCTCATCTCGCTGCCGTACCGTATCTCTACGTCAAAAAAAACACGTGACCATAGATACACCACAAACAGATGAACGTGGATACAATATACATGTGACCAAGGATACACTACGTACAGGGCAACAACACTACAATATACTTTGAGAACGCCTCCTTTCTAATGAACGCCCCCCCCCCCCCTCGGACCATCGAAATTTAATAAACGTCCCGGGCGTTTACTAGGTCATTTCGTGACCATGAATACACTATATACACGTGATATTAGATACTCTATACAGTATATAAGTGCGGCGGCAAGCGCTATTTGATGAAGACGACTAACTTTCTGCATCACCTTCACTGACCTGTGCTTTAGTTTCAAGGCCTGGTATTCTTGTAGCTTGTCTCGGGCGCCGAGGATGCGACTTTGTAAAATAGTAATATCCATGCCTTTATCTACCTCTTCTTCTGAACTGGAAACATCGGAATGGACATCCTCAGGACTCTCGGAATCTGACAAAGACTGGCGCCCGTAACCTCGGATACAAGGGTTATCTGTGTTTTGAAGGTAGAAAGTTTCTGTAAGTCACAAGCCAGATCTTTTTAGAGACCATAAACTCACAACTGAAACATTTGGTGGGCTAGACAATCATAGCAAACAAAGTGTCAATAGCTGAATACAAATACTTAACGATGGTGGTCACGATTGTTTCATGGGAGCTTACTTGTTGGGCGTCCTTTCTTTATCGGCGTTGTTCTCTTCTTAGGTACAAACGTCGACGGAGGAAGCAATACTGGGTTCGACGAGGGGCACTTTGACCGCGGTATTGCTGTGGAATTTACTGCAGAGATGCGAAGCACTTCCCTAGCAGGTGGCATTAGAGCGTTCGCAGCGCTGTGAGGCTCATCTCCAGGAAATGGCCTTAAGGAGGGCACGGTACTGTTTGACTCTTCTTTGGAGCGATATCGTGGAGGGAAACTCTTGGTGCTGAGGAACGACTCTCCCTCCCCCTCTGATGAAGGTGGGAACACTATAGACTCCTCTCTAGATGGACTCGTCGCCAGTTGTGGTCTCGGTGATGGTCGGGGAGGAGAGGAACGGGGAATGTCTTCCTGTTTGTCGTTTGGGTCCCTTGGTGTTTCAGAAGTGTTGACAGCAGGGATTGGGCGCTTGTCTGTTTCTATGGTGATACTTGGTAAGTCGTACGACTCTCGGAGGTAATCAGGCACACGAGGCCTCGGGCGAGTTCTAAAAAGATCCAGTCTAGAAACAAAGCACTGTCTTAACTTTGACATGACATTTATGTTATGGCAACCCTAGCATAGCAAGTCATGTCATAGTAACGCTGATGAGAATAGGAAACTACCCGTGACGACTCCTTCCATGACATGACATCATTTCCTTGACACGCCATGACCTCAAGACCGTGACATGGCGTGACCTCGTCTGTCACATGGCACGACCTTATGTCCGTGAAATGATGTGACCTTATGTCCGTGATATGGCATGTCCTCATGTCCATGACATTGCGTGACCTCTTTTCCGTGACATGGCGTGACCTCATGTCCGTCATATGGCATGACCTCATGTCCGTCACATGGCGTGACCTCATGTCCGTGACATGGCATGACTACATGCCCGTGACATGGCGTGACCTCATGTCCGTGACATGGCATGACTTCATGCCCGTGACATGGCGTGACTTCATGCCCGTCACATGGCGTGACCTCATGTCCGTGAATTGGCATGACTTCATGCCCGTGACATGGCGTGACCTCATGCCCGTCACATGGCGTGACCTCATGTCCGTGACATGGCATGACTTCATTCCCGTGACATGGCGTGACCTCATGTCCGTGACATGCGTGACCTCATGTCCGTGACATGGCGTGACTTTATGCCCATGTTTCCCCTGAGATACTCACTTCATTGCAACTTGCCCTTTGTTTGTTTCCGTCTCTCTAATACCTGAAAGGTATAGCTATTAGTAATCTCGTCTCCAGAGATGATCTACCCAATCATCCACCGCTACAAAAGTATTATGTGGAACAATTCCACTTACCCGGTACGGGCTTTTCCCTCAGGCCCTGTTTCTCCTTGAGGTATTCTACAGGGCGAGGTCGGGGGGAGGCAGGTCTCCTCCGTGCTCTTTCGGAGGCCCATCGTCTCCAGTGCATGGCACAGCGGTACACACACTCTTGCACCCCCCTGGCTGCTTCCAGATGCCTCGCTTGCGCATATCGACTCCTTAAGCACGCCAAGTGATGGACTACCTGTGGATTAAAGGCAGCTTAAAACGTCCATCTGCTCAATTGTTCAGAATAAGAGTTTTGTTGGTTAATGGTCCAAATTTCTCTAATTAGATAATTTTAAATATGTGTGAGCATTAAAGCAAGTGATCCGGTGTTCGAATCCAAGAGGAAAGACCTGATTCTTTTAGCTCTATATTTGGTAGTGTGAATCCCAATGGAATAGTTTGACCTCTAGGAAAAAGACATGAAGAACCTTTATCTCTCTAACGTCAATCCATTTTGCATCGGTGTGGCGTTAAAGAACCGTCAGGGACATCGACCAGTACTATCTCCAGGGGATCCTTACAAACTAATGAGCCCGCCAGTACGTAAGTCAGCGGACTACCCACCTGCATCCAGCGTGTGACGCCATCACGTAGGAGCTTGGAGCGACGCTCTCGTAGCGCATGCTCAATGCGGCTCTTCTTGTGTTTCTTCGCGATCGCATACTCAAGCAATGCGAAGAACGCCTATCAAGTACAGTACTTAAGGACTGAACGACTCCGTAGGATGGGATGTGTATTATGAAGGGGATGTTTATATTAAATAGCCTCTGACAGCCGCCATTTTGTCATCCTAGCAAAGTAGCAAGTGTGAAAAAGCATCCATTTTCATCGTCTGATTAGCGGACGCCAATGCGATATTTTCGATTGATTTTGGCAAATAATGTATTAAACTTTGTTATTAGATGGATATTTTACACATTATGTGCCTTCCAATATTAAATGAAAGCAATAACAAAGTTGTGGCTGACAAGAACTCTTTAAGGCTATCGTCACCCCCAAGCTGCATACCTTCCTCATTATATATACTACACGTCAACTCTCATCAACCTAGCCATAGTTATCCCGTTCTCGTTTCATACAAATTACCTACACACTATCATCTTTACAATATTCTTATTCCCAATTCAAATTCAAGTCAGACAGTGAGCCTCAAACATAATAACATGTGATTACCGAATGTATTTAACCTACCCGTCTTTGTAAGGCCACACTCCAGTGCCACAAAGCGAGGGTCGACTTCCTTTTCAAAGCCATAGACTCCGAGTACTGACAACACACACACAAAAACACAGTTACAAGCCATTGGAAGCAATAAATAATAATCTACAGCGCGTTGAGCTTATGTTAAGCCCGGGAATGCATGACATAGCGGAAAGATCTCCTTACCCGACTTTTTAACCTTGCAAAGTGATATGACAAAATCCTACGGTTGTGAAGCCACATCGATTGACGGTTAAGTATCTGTAGAGAAAAAGAAATGTATTAAATAGATTAATTGACGAACGATAAAGATAACGGATTTAAGGTGATCTATTTGGTTTGAGAAATTTGTCTTGGGCCATGTACAAGAGGCCTATGAGCCTTACGAAGCACCATAGTGCCTTACAAGAGTTACCTGAACTCTAAAACAGAGTTTGGTGTACGCCTTCCAAGCGTCAAGAGCCTTACGAAGCACCACCTTGTTGTGATGCGAGACAGAGGAGTGGTGTAACGAGCGCTGTACAACCGAGTGCTGGGAATAAAGCGTCCAGGCACGGAGAGCGCGACGAAGCTTACCTGAGAGAGGAAAATAGAGTATGAACATGTCATACATAATCAATCGTGCTAAATCGGAAATCAACCCTAGGCAGACAGAGACAGCCGATGGCTATAGAAACTACTTTGGAAAAAATCTGCAAGACCCGCATAGAAAATAATAGGGCAGCTACACTATAGATCTTAAGGCTCCACGAAGTTATTACGAACAAGGTATCTCACCACACGAACATGATACAGCACACAATATCTCACCGTCCAAACATGATATAGAGCATAATATCTTACCGCGGTCTAGCGCCTTTTTCGTCTCTTGTACTCGTGCACGCATTTCCTCTGCTTTCACAGAATGCTCGATCGCGTAGACATGCCACGCAATTAAGACCTGAGACACAAAAAGGTGAACATCCACAACATGGCATGCTTTAAAGAGGCCCAAACCGTAGCATCGTGGAGACGGTAACCGTTCGTTTTGGGATTAAAGCCGCATTGTCACCAGTTTACTTCCGGTCGACCACGTAACAATATCCGATGATTCTTAACGGAAAACGCGAAAAATATTTCAAAATATTGAAAGCAGTGTGTTTATTGGAAGTTTCTTTGAAGATCTGAATGATAATTTAGAGCGGATGGCCTGTTTAATATCTTGGATTTTTATAGATTCTTTTGTCTTTTAACGGTTGAGGTTTCCGTCGGACCTCCGGAAGTGAACTGGTGACAATGCGGCTTTATCTAGCCGTGAAAAATATCATGCTTTGCAGTGCCCCAAGCTTCAGCGAAGACGATGATCGTAATTTTAAGGACTCACTAAGTATATTGAGGTGTCGCTTGTCGCAAATGGAAGGATTATATGGATAGTCTGTTGAGAGCGTGAGATCATGAAAGTCGTACCTTGGACAGTAGTCGTCGCTTCCACGTCTTCTTCGCCAAGTGGTGCGCACGTCGATTTGCCTTATGCTCGACAGCATGTTCTCGCCAGCTTTCAAATGATTCTCTAAAAAAAGAGAAATAGGATCTATGGGAGATAAGATTATGTTAGACAATTATTAGATGCTGCTCGAATCGTAAAAGTCCACGTACTTGTATTAAGTACCTTACATACCTCAATACAAGCATGTCGTACTACCGGTATCGCTTGTCTGCCGCCATTACATACCTCAATAGAAGCTTGTTGTACTCCCGCTATCGCTCGTCTGCCGCCATTACATACCTCAATACAAGCTTGTTGTACTCCCGGTATCGCTCGTCTGCCGCCATTACATACCTCAATACAAGCTTGTTGTACTCCCGGTATCGCTCGTCTGCCGTGGTTTGAGCTTGAACACATCGGACGCGATAAACCTGGCAACACATTAGACATCTTGACAAGCTCAATAAAGCAAGAGGCAAAGACAAAAAATAACAATAACAAACAAACACAAAGAAACAAAAAAAACATCAACAAATAATGAGCGAGGATACAACAACAAAAATATAGGGGTAAATGTTAAAAACGGCCCCAGACGCTCCGACACATGCATCCGTGATAACTCCAAGTACAGTTCTCATGATTCCTGCCTAAAACCATATATTTTACAAGATCATAAAAGGAGGTGAGACGTTAAATAGTAGTTCCATGGTCGAGCTCAGAACTGTCCAACAATACTGCTCTAATGAACCCTGTTTGAAACCATAATTTTCGAGATAAAAAATTAACTGCCATATACTTAGGTTGATTTTATTCTCACACTTTATGTTTATAATACATTAAAATACATCATCCCTTGCAAGCGAGTTTTTGCAATAAGAAATTGTAATTAGCTTGTTAATTCTAAAAAGTGTTAGAGTCTAGCAATAAAAATGGCTGGATATGAATCGAGGTAGTGCTATTGTAAAGCAATTTCACAATACCAATGGTATATGAAAATAAATTGAACCATGCATTGGAAAACGTGATTCACATCTGCAAAAAAGACAACCAAAATATCTAAACAGTTGGCCAAATATTTCAGAGGGATTCAATTTCCTCGAAAGAGCAAGGAATAGAAAGAAATAGCACAATAAACCTCGTTGTTAACGTTCAGGGCTGTGTGAACGGCAAAAAAGAAACGAGAAAACTGCCCGACGGATTTGCTTTATTCTGTAACAGAATAAAATCGGATTGAAAAGTGAGTTCAGATACAGAAGAAAGAAAATAATATTCGCACTACGTAACATAAAGCTGTCTTTTCCCTCCGGGTCGTTAATAAATTGTAGTAACAGAATCCAAATCACGCACGGGGTATTGCAGACCAAGAAAACCGCGTAAATATAGAGCACATCAAAGGAAGCCTTTCGTCTACGCATTCTGACAATGGTTTCTTGGTTAAACTGGATCCTGTCGTGAATACAGATCAGTCGGTGGTGTCGCCGCACAACCTGGTAGATCTTGAAGCTGAGTACAAAGTTTGCAACCATGAGGAAAAGCATTAAAATACCCCTGATCTTCCCGTATTCAGTGGTGAAATAAGGTAGAACAGCAATGGCAACAGCAGTAACCCAAATGGCGACGTGCACAGCGGCGACACGAGTTTTAGTAACGATAACAGTGTACCTAAGGTGACAATACAGCGCTATAAACCTGTCTATGCTCACTGCGATGATGGTGAAGAGCGAAACGGCGACAAAGTGCAGGACAACTTTGTTGACTTCATTGTTTATATTCAACGATTTCTCAGTGACCTTCAGTATTCCAAGGAGTAGGAATCCGCAAATACCCACCCCGAGATCAGAGACTGCCAGGCCACACAATAGAATGAACGCCGGTGTTCGTAGCGAAGGGGTGGTAGAGATGGCTATCATGACGAGGAGGTTAGCTATGATAGTCGGTGGAGCAAGAACCAAGTACGCAATGCCATACCCAAGCTCGACGTTCGTATAGTAACGATCCATTCAAAGTGTGTTTTAACCACTACTCCAAGTGCGTTATACCATACCCAAGCTCAACGGTCGTAACGATCCACTCAAATGACTTATTCACGGCTACTTCAAGTGCGCTATACCATACCCAAGCTTAACGGTCGTAACGATCCTCTCAAATGACTTATTCACGGCTACTTCAAGTGCGCTATACCACACCCAAGCTCAACGGTTGTAGATCCATTGAAAGGGTGTATTAATCGCTACCCCAAGTGCCTTATATCCAACGCAATCTCAACGGTCGTATCGATCCACTCAAAGGACTTATTCACGACTACTTCATGTGCGCTATATCAAACTCAAGCTCAACGGTCGTAACGATCCACTCAAATGACTTATTCACCACTATTTCAAGTACGCTATTCTATAACAAGCTCAACTCCTGTATGGATCCATTCAAAGAGTGTATTTAACGCTACCCCAAGCGCCTTACACAATGCACACGCTCAACGGTGGTACAGCAGCACTGTAAACATACTTGCAAAGAAAAATCGGCTGCTGGCGGCTGTTTATTTAAATTTGACTTTTACTTTGAAATGTTAATATTGTGAATTCTTTATTATTTTTACGTAACGTCTCTAATGTTAAAGATAAATAAAAAAAATTACAAAGATCTTCGCATTTAGCTCCTGTTTTTTTTTTTGAAAAAAGGAAGAATGTTTTCAAATATATTGGATCTGGTCAAACTTATAACTTCATCAGTTTTATTTTGTGTGCAAACAAAAAAAAATAATTCATGATTAATCATTAAGACAACGAACAACATCCAATTTTTATGACTGTATCTGCCAAAATAAAAACTTATCTAATAAAATACTTTCTAAGAATGAATTGGTTGCATAAACAAGCTTCAATGACTTCTAATAACTACGCAGTCCTTGAGTTTTTATTCATAAATTCGTGACTAACAAAATTCGATCTATGAAGTGTATTAATGTCACAGTACGCTATTTTGCGCCGGTTTTTTGGCCTATGCTAAACCATGCTATATTACTTTTCCGGCTTTTATAAGTAAACAGTTCATATGATAGCGATTACAACTGATAAAAACAGGACCAGCAGACGGCAAAAGTAACAGGTGCAAAGAATGCGACATAAATATAAAGACAAAATAAAGAAGTCATTTAAAGTAAATAAATATTAATACTTTACAATTTTATTGCGATTTAGTGCCAATAACTTGTCCTGTTAATACACGAATAGTGATCTCAAAAGTCACTGCGCACAACTTTGTTTTTTCTATTTCATCTCTCGTTTGCCGCGGCCATGTTTATTGTGTGTACTTGTCTCTTTAGCCTGCTGTAGTTATTGTCAAACACTTAAGTTCTGTAAATTCAAGAGCAGTGATCCCAAACACTTTCAAATGCATATCTTTGTGATAAATAAATGAGAACCATTGAAATTCAAATCCTAGCTACTATCTACCGGTACAGGAAACCTTCGAAGATTTTTCTTTTAATTTTTCATTTAAGTGGAACTCCGCTCGAAGACGTAATGAATTCAAATTTCCAAAACATATTCTTTTTGCAAATCGGCTTCCATCATTATTAGAGAAGGGTGTGTGTAAATTTATTTTATTTCAACTAAGGTAACTCGCTATGAAAATTAAATGACCATTCTTCTTGTCAAAGGGGAGCTTGCTCGTGATTGGCCGGCGCTGAAGGAGGTTTTGACAGATTGCCTCATAATCGCTCTATCCCTCTGCTTTGAGTTTGGCTTAATAAAGAGCTCATACTTGAGACGTTTCTTTGATGACTTGAGGTTGACATCGTGCCTGTATTGTTCGAGATTCCTTCTTATGGAGTTATAAAGATATGTGTAACGAAGATCGGGTATCGTGCAACAGGAAGGGTTGATAGAGTGCTTAGGTAATAGTTAACTGTTGTCCATAGTATTTAATGTTGCTATCTTGAGAAACGGAAGTCCTTAACTTTCTTTTTGTATACTTAGATTTTGTTAATAATTGACGGTTTCCTTGGCCTAGTTTGTGGCACGCCCGTGGACCCTCCGCTTCGATGACCTTTTGTGACGCCTAAATCCAGGGTGTGTTCAG
Source organism: Nematostella vectensis (assembly GCF_932526225.1). Taxonomy (NCBI): domain Eukaryota; kingdom Metazoa; phylum Cnidaria; class Anthozoa; order Actiniaria; family Edwardsiidae; genus Nematostella; species Nematostella vectensis. Next base: position 8,322,578 of record NC_064039.1, read on the forward strand.
TTTCACATACGCTGCGGAATCGTGGTTTCTTCTTATCGTTTCAGACACTTTACTTAGGCAGTTTAATCTCTTGAAATGTCTTTGGAATCACATGCCATTTTCACCCCTTGGTTTAGGCATCGACAAGTTTTACCATTGTGTTGTAGTCACGTGCATGTTGTGCATGCGCAGCTTTCAAAGTTGCTTAATCATAAGTTCTATTTTAGAGTAACGTTGACTTAATTGATAATTATGTAAATACGCAGGGACGAAAGTGATTTCCCACACCCTCACACTCACTATTGGCTGATTGGTTCATTTTGCAAATTGTATCTAATTCCCTAGCCTCCTAGGCGTCTCGAGTCTTTTGGGTCTTTTAATAGGAAAAGGGCTTTTTCGATTTCGGGCTTCCTGTGGCGTGATCAAGAAGGCCGCCATCCCCTCCCCCCCGTTTCCTGAATTGTTTTGAATTTATTGCCTTCATGTGGGACTACCACATGACTTGTTGTCTTGTCCTTCGGGCAATTAAAGTCGACTGAAAGACCAGCTTCGCCTCGTCCTAAGATCCCGGCTAGTCTCCCTCTAACATTTGTAGAAGAAATACATTTCAAAGAGGATTATATGCGGAAAAATACCATAATGTTGATTTTTGTGTGTCCGAAGCGTGTTAGAAAACATCTTTCTGCGTGGTGATTAGCGTACGATAGCTTAAATTATGTCGAATACAAGCACTGAAGATAAAAGCACATGATGTAAGAACGTGTATAGTGTAGACTTATAGGACTCACCTTCCACGCCTGAAGTGTCAGACTAAGTACTCGATTAGAATAGTGTAAATCAGCAACCGCTCGCTTCCGCCATTTGACACGCTTGCGTTCTGTAAACTGTAAATAGAAAAACAGTGGAAAACATCCATGCTAAATCTTCCGCCCATGCCTGTTCTTCAGCATGAATAAGTGCCAAGACATTCGATAAAACATAAAATTGAACTGCAACAAACTTGAAGATTGACAACTTTGCAAAACCTCGCGTCTAAATAGCCTTCTTGTAGTAGCCTTGATCATGCCGACCAAATCAACTTCAGTCGACCGATGTATTATTGTACCCCCCCCCCTTCCTGTATCTAAATGTCCTACTTGTAGCACTTATGACCACAAAGACCACGTCTACTTTAGCAGGCTGATGTACTAGTGAACCCCCCCCCCGCCTCGTGTGTCTAAATGTCCTACTTGTATTACCTCAACCCATGCCGACCACGTCCACTCCAGCAGGCCGATGTACCAGTGTACCCCTCCCCCCTCGTGTGTCTAAATGTCCTACTGGTATAACCTCAACCCACGCCGACCACGTCCACTTTAGCAGGCCGATGTAGCAGTGTAACCCCCCCCCCCCCCCCCCCCTCGTGTGTCTAAATGTCCTACTTGTATTACCTTAACCCATGCCGACCACGTCCACTTTAGCAGGCTGATGTAGTAGTGTTTCACAGCAGTGTGTTGAGAGCTCCGGCTATACATAATAAAACACACCTGTTCTTTAACCACTCAAAGATAAGAAAAAATAATACAAGTGTAGAAGCGCCAGTTAACGCCAACAATGTGCTGGAACGTTCAATGTTTGAAATGACTGTCTCGTGTACATATCATCAATTTCTTAGAGTAGGCGTAACAGGTTAAGTCAGCTTTTAAACCAAAGGAGATGAATTTGACCTCACTTAGAGACAATGAACCCTTCACATAAGCCTATTGGTTCCTGTTACCCTTACCTGTCTTTTGTGTCTCTAACAAAATTCCTCCAGTGGCAAAGAGCTTTCTCCATCCTTTTGTGGTTGCAATGGGAAATAGCTATATCCTTTAAGAGTAAAAAATCAAAATGAATAGATATCATATTCACTAAGCTAACTATTAGAGGAAGAGCTGTACACTCTCTTTGTCTTTTCCAGCTTTGTCGTGAACGTTTTTTTTTTCAACCGAGCTATAACAACGCCGCATTCCTATTGCCCTACCTAACAAAGTTGCATAGATGCTTCGTGTAAATAAGTAGGCAGCAGAAATAAGAAAATACAAACACATTACAAACCTCCAGTCTATTTAAACGAAGTTTTTCCCTCGCTTGCCCCGCCCAGTATTTGATAAACCTGCTCTTAAGGACCTCGTCATAGTGGAGGATGGCCTACATCAGAGAAACGGAACATGTGGAATATGAGATTACAACAAGTCATGTGTAATAGCGACAGGTCGAAACGAAACATAGGAAATGAGATTACAACCCATTTTAACTATTTGACTATTTTATACTTTTGATACCGTAAATGATCTAATAAACGCACCATATCTAAAGAACGCCTTTTATCTTATAAACGCCCGTAGCTTTCAAGTTTGTAATGAACGCCCCTCTCTAATAAAAGCACCCCTCTATTTAACGCCCCCTACCCTCCATCCCAATTTAAAAAAAACGCATAGAAATTCCATTAAAATAAATCAAATTCAATTTGCCTTCTCGCTTAGTAGTCTGAGCTTGGCTTCTACTGGTTGAGACTTGCTCAGCGTCAAGAAACGCTTGCCATGCAGGCTATAATTTAACTTGATCATGACTGAGATTGGAACCCCACTGTACTTGGGTTTGTTATGTTGTTTCAGTCTGTAAAGAACGCCCCTCTAATAAACGCTTCCTATCAATGTAAACGCCCCCCCCCCGACCATCGAATTTAATAAACGCCCCGAGCGTTCATTAGACCATTCACGGTAATAGCGAATGGTCAAAACGGACCATAGGATATATGAGGGCGTCTTTAGTTATAATGCCCGGTCAAAACCCAAAAATAATCACGTTAGTAATGGCGAGACATTTTGCCATAGAGTGAAAGCTTACCATTCGGTTCAGCATTCTGACATCCTGTTGAAGACGGTAGAGCTCCAGCCATTTGTAGAAAGTTTGTGCGAACAACACTTCCCTGTTACAATATTAAAAGGTACGCTGTGTTACCCGGGCCGTAACTAATGGTAATTTCACGAAGAGTATGTGAAAGAAAGTGTGGTCTCCTCCACGTGACAACGAAGGACTCTACTCCCAACACAAAAAAGAAAATTGTGACTGCCAATATATGACACGAATGATGATCATCACATGACGATGGGAACCATAATTTGACCAGGAAAAACGATTCTATGGAATTTGTTAACTTCAACTAGATAAGGTGTTTACAGAGAAAAAGAGAGAAACTTTAGAGACGCAATGAAAAGTAACCAAACGCAATGACAAGGAGCCAAACGCAAAAAGACGCAATGACAAGGAGCCAGACGCAAAAAGGCGCAATGACAAGGAGCCAGACGCAAAAAGACGCGATGACAAGGAGCCAGACGCAATGACAAGGAGCCAGACGTAAAAAGACGCAATGACAAGGAGCCAGACGCAAACATACGATATGACAAGGAAGCCAGACGCAAATAGACGATATGACAAGGAGCCAGACGCAAAAAGACGAAATGACAAGGAGCCAGACGCAAACATACGATATGACAAGAAAGCCAGACGCAAAAAGACGAAATTACAAGAAGCCAGACGCAAACATACGATATGGCAAGTAGCCAGACTAAAAAAAGATGCAATGACAAGGAGCCAGAGCAAAAAGACGCGATGACAAGAAGCCAGACGTAAAAAGACGAAATGACAAGGAGCCAGAGCACAAAGACGCGATGACAAGGAGCCAGACGCAAAAAAACGAAATGACAAGGAGCCAGACGCAAAAAAACGAAATGACAAGGAGCCAGACCCAAAAAGACGCGATGACAAGGAGCCAGACGCAATGACAAGGAGCCAGACGTAAAAAGACGCAATGACAAGGAGCCAGACGCAAACATACGATATGAAAAGGAAGCCAGACGCAAATAGACGATATGACAAGGAGCCAGACGCAAAAAGACGAAATGACAAGGAGCCAGACGCAAACATACGATATGACAAGAAAGCCAAACGCAAAAAGACGAAATTACAAGAAGCCAGACGCAAACATACGATATGGCAAGTAGCCAGACTAAAAAAAGATGCAATGACAAGGAGCCAGAGCAAAAAGACGCGATGACAAGAAGCCAGACGTAAAAAGACGAAATGACAAGGAGCCAGAGCACAAAGACGCGATGACAAGGAGCCAGACGCAAAAAAACGAAATGACAAGGAGCCAGACGCAAAAAGACAAAATGACAAGGAACCAGACGCAAAAAGACAAAATGACAAGGAGCCAGACGCAAAAAGACGAAATGACAAGAAGCCAGAGCAAAAAGACGCGATGTCAAGGAGCCAGACAGGCGCAATAACAAGATTTTTTATATCAAGTAATGATGGCAGTATGTAAGTAATACGGCACCTTTAGAACGACGATCGGGATGAAAGAAAAATCTTAATAGCAGGCGTCTACCCAGGATTGAATAAGGGGGGGGGGGGGGGTGCGCAGTCATAGGAATCATACGGATAAAGGATAGTTTTTGACGATCCTTTAATAAGAAACGACCCACTTTTTGCCGGCCAAAGGAAGGGTACGCGCCTGGTAATTACCTTCTAAATTTGGCAGCAGCATGATTGTCTTCTCGTTTTTCGTGCATTAGATCGACAAACACCCGCAGCCTCAAGAAAAACCTGCATGGAAGATGTGTAGAAGATGAGTGGGACGCTATCAAAACGCCAACATGCAGTCCCAGGGGCGTTCATAGACGCCCCTGGGACTTCATGTTGGCCTTTAACACATTGAGATCAAATCGCCAACATACAGTACAAAGGTGGTTTTATATATAGAAAACATTGAGATCAAAACGCCAATATGTAGTTGAAGGGTGGTTCATAGAACGTATTCCGATCAAAACGCCAAAATGTTCAAGGGTGGTTCAGAGAACGTATTTGGATTGGAAAGCGGCTTGGATAACATTTAGTGCCCATACCTTGGCAATGCTACTTGTCCGTAATGTAGGTCAGCAGTGAGGTACTGCGCCCGTCTGTGCCGTCTCCATTGACAGTAACGCACCCATCCATGCAGTGAAACACGGAGCAGACCAAGACTGCAAAGAACAGGTATTCAACACTTCAGTAGTCGAACATGAAGGGGCAAAAGGAAGTAATAACAGCAGATAACGGACACTTGGAATAATCATATAATACTTAAAGAAACTTACTGTAATATTGTTTAGATGTACATCACTAATTTGAACATGAAGAAGCAATAAGAAGTAATGGTAAGCTATAAACATTTAGAACAAAATGCTCACAAAGGGTACCTGTAGTGGGTTCTTGCAGTCCTGGTGAGCACGTACAGCTTGAGTTCCTCTGAGTGCTCACATCTCTTCAGCCAAACAATCCAGGCTCTCCGCAATGTCTAATAAAGTTCATACTCATGATTATTTTCAGGGCTGCAAATTACACTATAACTCTATAATGCATTGTATTTAAGACTACGCTTTTTATTTTCCTACATTTAAAAGTGTGCTGTATTTGTCTACCAGACTAAAGTCTTTTGTGTTTATATTTTTTTGCATAGAGGTAAAATTTGGGAATTAGTCTATTTTAGTCCCCTTTTCATTAATTTTCAGTCCCATATTTAGCAGCGTACATTATTTGCAAGGTGCATGATGTATCATTTTTACTGCCTTTTCTCAAAAAATAGTAAATGTGATGCATGGAAATCTCTGTGCAAAAGTCTATTGAAGTAATGAATTCTACATTTCTTGTATTTCCCTTAAAAACAGCCAATCCAGGTACTAAATCAAATCTTTATAGCAAAATAACATTGAAATACAACTCATCATTAGAGGGGATTCTCACCAGTTTATAGCAAGCTTCTTTTGCCATTCTGTCACGCATTATTTTCAACCGCCGCTCAACAACTTGCAGTTGGAAGCAACTTAAACCAGTGCTCTGGTGGAAAAAAATAACTGTTTCTTATATTGCATAAAATGGGAGTATGGTAAAAATTGGAGCGTAAAAGAAGACATAAAAGGTGCATTAAATGTTTCCAATGTATTTCTTTCAACTTACTAATAGATGTTTTCTGTAATGTGCAGTTGCCAGTTCCTCCTTCTCGTATTTCCTGTGTTGTAGCCAAACATCTTCATTTTTGTCAAGTAAAAGCCATCATTTACTATATTTGTTTGTTTCTTCAACAATGTACAGTAAAGGTCAACTCCCCTCCGTACATGGAGGCCATGGTAATGTAATTAAGTAATTAAGTAATTAAGTAATTAAAGTAATTAAGATTGTGTGAGTGGTATTCATAGGGTGAAATTTTAGAAAATGACAATAATTTAATTTATTAGGACAATATATGTACCAGGAGACCAAATGCAATTTATATAGTAATGAGCAGTATGTAACTTTTACTGAGACTGCTAGTCAAATTCTCCAAGACTCCACTGATGCCTACTTGGTGCTACTGGTTTATACTATGAAGATCAGATCCCATAGGTGTTGAGTTGATACCACATCGACAAAGTCCTTACAGTGACATGTACCAGATACCAACAAGGATACAAAACTTCCAGTGTATAAAAGATCTTCTCATTGATGCAGCAGCACCTCTGCTGGATATGATCTCTTCAAACTGAGCAAGTTCATTCTGCCGATGCCACCGGCTTGTCCATGCTTTGAATGCCTGCTGCAAAGTTCTGTTATAAAAATGCCTATCTGCCACACCTGCAAGTCAAAGGATTTCATTACAAATTAATTAAATGGTTTGTACTGGTTTCAAGAGTTGAACTTTGAAGTCTAAACATTACTCTCAGATTTTTTGATTCGGGTTTCAAAAGGTCTGCATACTGGCACAGCAAGTTCAGAGCATGTTGTAAACAAGATGTATCTATCATAAGATCACACTCCTTTTTTATTAAAGGGGCAGCATCATGGTACTGCGCATGTCTGAAGTCAATGTTTATTGTAGGCTTTTATAATATGCAATATTTTATTGAAAACTATGTTTTTTGACAGTTTGTGGTCTTTCCTTTGAATTTAAGTCTCCCACATGTACAAAAGGCTCATAAGTCAATATAAGAATTTGACTGAAATTCATTGTTTCTGGGCCGGAGAGCTATTGCAAAGCTCTTACCATGACACTGCCCCTTCAACTATTTTAACCAGAATCTCTAGACTTGTTATAAAAAGCAAACACACGTTTCTGTAAGTTGCTGAGCCTCTTGGATGCTCTATAGCTTTTCCAAGCTACCCATGTGTGGGACATCAGTCTTTTGTTGAAGTAGCCCTCAGCTGCAGCTAGCTTGGACTTCTCCTTCTGCCTGGTACAATATGCTGCAGCCCACACTGACCACCCCTTACAAGAAAACAGAGTATGGGTGAGAACGTTCAAAACATTGAGTCTGAATTGAGGCTGGATTATGTCCAGGTAAGATTAACAAACTTCCTTTATGTATGGATTCATTTTTTCAGTAGATAATTTTTTAAATAACTTTGTTTAAAATACAACAGCTCTGAGTGTTACATGTCTGTTTTATGTATATTGATTATAATTTCTAGGATTCTATAACTGTCTTTCACATCACTTCAGTGAGCAAGCTCAACTAGAGTGGCAGTCCAAACATATTTGTTTTTCTTGTAGGTCTAGAGGATCATATTGTGCATGTGCTAAACAATGTACGCTTAAGGTCTGAACTACCTTCTGCATCAGATTCCAGGCCCAAAACTGCATTGCTTGGGTTTCCATAATAGACAACTCATATTTGATTGACATCTGATGACCCCATTGTTGCCATGCTCTCCTTCAAACATGACAATCATGCCAATTATCAGAATACAACATGGAGACGAGTAAAACGTCTTTGTGAACATTGTACATGTGTAGTAACAGGACATCTGGACATGAAAGTTCTACCACTCTGTAAAAAGTTCTCTCAATGCCTGAAGGAAGGGTTTGCGTTGTGCCATGCTGGGTATAATTTGCTATTTTAAGCAAGCCATGGTAGCTCAATGAGAGGTGCTACAAAAAACTGGCTTTCTACATTGGGGACTAAAAAGTACTCCTCTTCTCAGATATGGACACAAAGCAAGATGTCAATCACATCTAATACACAGTTGTTATATAATGCACAGTAATATGCTACTGTAGCACTAACCCATTCTATAAGCACTTTACAAGATATATGATAATTCAGTAAGGTGGTTACTCACTAACTCATGCTCATGATCACTAACTGCATAGATTATACTGACAATATGTTAGTCACATGTGAAGCATTTACGACATTCTCAAGATAATTACTTGCTATGTAGTTTATTACCTCATTATCAATGTGTTAGAATGCCTCTCTGCAATCTTGCATTGAACTTTCTTGAATCTTCTAGAACTAATGTATTGTTTCCATGCTTTGATGCATGTCTCCGTCAATTTACCTTCAGCTACAGGTAGTAAATAAACCAATTTAGCAATCTGCTGGATTATCAGAAATTAAAACACACAGTAGTTACCATATTGAGAAGCAAGTTTTATTTTTGTCTTTTTTGCCCTAGAAAGCATGACAAATAGCTTCCAGGCTTTAAATGTCCTTTGCCATATCCTGTACCTTAAAGAAATAAATAGAGTATTCAATTAAGTACATAGCAATACCTCACACTGTGTAAAATACAAATAAAATTTGGTGGACTACATTTACAAAAATTACCCTGACCATAAAATATATCTAGATAAATATTAAACCAGTTATGATTGATCAAACCTATTATGATAATCTGCTCGGATGTTGAGTTTCCATCCTTTCCGTGATGCCCACCAGATGTCCTGCCACACTTTCAAAACTTGACGCTGTAAAGACTTGTGGTAGTGTAACCTAGACAACGGAAAGCACAAGTCAATGGCTTATTTTTCCTAGGATACCTTATATACTGCAAGCAAGGTATCTTTTGAGTAACAAAAGAATGTGATAAAAAAAATTTGTATTACCTATGTATGAACGAACACACAGGTTAAAAAAAAGTTGAATAATAAATAGGTAAATGCAAATAACAAACTCAAAGTCAAGAAGCACTGACATAAAATCTAAGCTTTCATGGATCACTATTATTTGTAACAGATTTTACAGCCTTTTAAGAACAACTTTGCTTAAAAGCAGAATGGAATGCATGCAGTCATAGAAAATCTTGTCCTGATATACACTCAAGCAAAACATAAACTTTGACTTCAAACAGCTTTCATGAGTCAAGCCAAGGCTAACATGCAAAGTTCCCAAAAATATTTGCCATTTATATGTGTCTCGTGGAAGCAACAACTTTTATTTAAACTTCCCAAACATTCTCATATATCCCCTTTTTTACCTGATATCCATTGAGCTCAAAGAAAAAGTTATATTAGACATGTTTCAAGTTTTGAATACAAGCCACAGTAAGATGCAGATGTTTTCAATTGTTTCCATACCAGGACAAGCTTTACATTAGGTACAGACCATTATTTAGAGGGTAGGGGGTTCTCAGGAACCCCCTAATAATTTGTTTACAAGTCTATCATTTGCATACAGTAGTAGGCCGTTTTCTATGAGCTTGCAGAAATTTTTGGTAAGAATTCTATTTATTATCCTGACCATTCTTAATAGCATACAGTACCTTGCTAAAGATGGTGTTATTTGACCATATGTGTGCTTCTGCCAAAGCATAAGGTACTTTCTTGCTAAGTACCTGAAAATATACAGTAAAAGCAAATTGTATACACATAATTCAGTTATTTAGACTGAGCAATTTGTCAATAATCAAACCTTATCCTGTGCTCAGCTTGTCGCCCATGCATGTCCCAGTCATACCCTGAGGGTTTTGCTTTAACTTTCTCTTGGACTACTTCATCGGTGACAATCTCTTCTGTTTTTCTAATAAAGAAAGGGAAGAGGTGGTTGAGAGGCAGACATACAGTATACTTCTCTATAGTCAGATGAAGATAGTACCCGAATAGCATGATAGGAAGGGGGTAGTCTGAATAAACATACTTCCCTGTGACCAGATTATGGACCTCAAAGCATTTTTTATTACATTAACACAGCCCACATCGGCTGATTATTTGACCGTGCGTGAGTGTTCCTTGTTTTTCTGCCTTTCTGAGATCAAACTAACATACATGTATGGTATAACCACCCTTTCCTATGGCCAGATGAAGATAGTGCCGCCCTCCTCCCCCCTTAACATGATGAGGGGGGGTGGTGGTCTTAATAGCATACTTCACTACAGTATGTCCAATGAAGATAGTGCCACCCTCCCCTCCCCCCTAAACATGATAAGGAGGGGTGGTGGTCTTAATAGCATACTTTGCTACAGTATGGCCCAGTGCCACCCTCCCCTCCCCCCTTAACATGATGATTAGGGGTGGTGGTTGAGCATACTTCGCTACAGTATGGCCAATGAAGATAGTGCCACCCTCCCCTCCCCCCTAAACATGATAAGGAGGGGTGGAGGTCTTAATAGCATACTTTGCTACAGTATGGCCCAGTGCCACCCTCCCCTCCCCCCTTAACATGATGATTAGGGGTGGTGGTTGAGCATACTTCGCTACAGTATGGCCAATGAAGATAGTGCCACCCTCCCCTCCCCCCTTAACATGATAAGGAGGGGTGGTGGTCTTAATAGCATACTTCGCTACAGTATGGCCCAGTGCCACCCTCCCCTCCCCCCTTAACATGATGAGTAGGAGTGGTGGTTGAGCATACTTCGCTACAGTATGGCCAATGAAAATAATGACTCTTATCATGATAGGGAGATAAAGATATTGAGACATGTGCATAGCGGCAATAAAATGATTACATTTGTACCTCACAGTCTTGTGCTTGGCTACTGGTGGTTTTCTCTTGTCTTTGACTAAAAGTTGAAAATGGCGAAGGTGAGAATGTAAGAATAAATAGAAAAAAGCAATCGTGCTGGGTGAACTCTTCAATTAAATGGGGTCAGAGAGAAATTGTACCAAAATGGTAATAAGGCTAATACAACAACTTTATTCTCCTATGATAATATCACTATTTTTATGTAAAAAATAAAATCGATCGCGCCATATTCGGCATAATTTGCACGGTCGTTGGATCATACAATCCTACCAATCTTTCCTACACTGTAGGGATTTTCTCCTCGATCATCGTGCAGCTTTAGTTGTAATCCCTGAGCTCTGATGGCAAGATGTGTGTTTAGTTCTTGCAACACAGCTTTCTTAGCTCCTACGCGCGCTTTCTTGTCGTTCTTTGCAGCGTAATTTTCTGCCTTCTTTTTTGCTGATTGCAAGGATAACAGCTTTGGTTTTGACACGGCTCCATAGCGATTGTTTGTCGGCTGTCTGTCGCTACCTTTTACAGGAGAAGTTTGAGGCATACTTCATGAAAAAGAAAGTTTATCGCACTTTACGTCGTTTTGACAACTCACTCTGCCCGCCATTTTGTTTATAAAAAAACCGAAATATTATTGACTGATCTTCCGAGGCGATCCGTAAATAGTTCGTAGCCTTCTCGATATCTCCGAGCCCGCTTCATTCAACGCAATGCACCATGGACAGGGATACCGAAATTCAATATGGCGTTCAAACTCTGTTATTTATACATTTCTTTCTGCATAGTTGAATGAGCAAATAACACTTAAAGATATGCTTGAAACATTATTTATACGTCGAATCTGAAACTTTCTGCGAATGATGATTCCACTTGCGAGAGAAGGCTGAATCTGGTGTTTTATGGCGTGTCAAGAACCCGGTAGAGGGACTGAAGGGCGGTCTACTGCTGGTCCTGTGCCGAAGAAGGAAGCAAGTCCTAAACGGGACTGTGTTCCTCTCCTGCGGGAGGACTCTGACGCGGTTGATGGAGAATTGTCAGCAGTGAGCGACGTCGAGAGCAGTGATTTGCTCTATGATAAAGCTGATGAGTCAGCGAAGACCTCTGAGGATGTGAAATCTGACAAAAGCCGAAATGCTATCGGAGATATCGCCTTTGATGTCGTTTCTAGTTGCGAAAGTATTTCTACATCGGACACAACAGAGACTATTTCACAAGGTTTTGTAAACGAAAATGCTTTTATTGAGAAGAAATTTCATGCGGCATCGGATACAGAACAAGTTTTGTCTTGTAAAGATTCTAATTTCAGTAACGTGAGTTTGGAACATGATACCGGAAACGGATCCCAAATCACAATAACCTCCGTGGATGGTAAGACGGAAGGTCCTAGTTTTGATACGAATAAACAACACTCAGGTAAAGAGTTTGGAACAGAATGTTATAGATTGTGTGGTGCAAATACTGGATCTCCAATCTCAGATATAAGTGAACCAGAATTGTTCCAGGCACATAAAAATGCCACATCCCACACAGAGACAATTAATGGTAAGGACAGTGCATACTCTGAGTCCCCATCTAGTGAATTCAGTGCTGCATCCTCAATTGCTAGCTGTGCTGAGGATAGTGGCATTACTTCTACTGTGCGTGATGAGGAAATGGAGGAGATCCCGCTTGCTGATAGCCGCAGTTTTAGTCCTGAACTTTTTCATGAAATGTCCAGATTGACCACGGATGAGTTTGTGTCGTCATGGGTACCAAAATCTCTTAATACATATGCCCCTAATGTTGGCTCCAAGTCAAGTTTATCTTCAGACCAAGATTTAACGGACTCTGGAAATCCCACAACCAAACCAAATGGAATCAAGTGAGTGATGTTCAGAAATTTAGAGCTTGAGAGATGAAGAAACTAACTTCTTCTATTCGTTTATGAATGAATCCTACTATTTAGCACTATCTGATGTATCTCTGTTGTTATGAGCAGAGCATTGTTTTCAAGATCTGGTAATGAGGGTGGTCAGACTGCAGGGTGGAAGCTGTTTGGAAAAGTTCCACCAAAAGAGATTAGTAAACCCCAGGAAGAAGGGAATAAAACATCATTTCAACAAGGTTTGTGCTTAGAGTTTATTCAAATTGTTGTTGTGGACTGCTTACTTGTTTGGTTAATTAACTGATACTTGTCTTACAAACTAGATCACATTAGTCATTTATTAAAAAAAAGCTGATATCATTAGGTTATCTGCATCACATGACTTTAAAATATTTCTAAGGAAAAGATTCTTGGTCTTTGGTATGCACAACATCACCTTTTTTAGAATCTCAAAGCATGCCCCATTGTTTCCCTAAGTGTACAGTACATCTTTACTTTTTTCCTGTATTTATTTTCCTTTTTTATGAAATGATTTTTAAACAACTGTTTCACAATGTGGATCTGCAGGTAGCATGAAAAGAAGGTCTTTTGGTGCAGAGGCCAGCACATCCTCATCTTCAAAACCAAAGTTCTTGTCTCTCAAGCGCAATTCTGCAGCAGTACCCAGCTCAACAACAGCACTGATATTTGAAAACCGACCAAGGTTTGAACAATTCTAGCATACATTTGCTTTAAAGGGGCAGTGTCATGGTAAGGGCTTTGCAATAGCTCTCCGGCCCAGACACAATGAATTGCAGTCAAATTCTAATATTGACTTTTGAGCCTTTGGTACATGTGGGGGACTTAAATTCAAAGGAAAGACCACAAACTGTCAAAAAAAATAGTTTTCAATGAAATATTGCATATTATTTTAACAAGGCATTGACAGCTTAAAGTTCAACTGTTTGTAGACAATTAAAAACCTACAATAAACACTGACTCCAGACATGTGCAGTACAATGATGCTGCCCATGACAATTGGGAAGTTTAAGTGACACAAAGTAAAGTACCAATAAGATATGAGGATGTTTTTCATTTTGAAGCATTAAATATGACAGTTGAGCTGTTTTATTTGGTAATAGGCAAGTACTTGTATTTATTTAAAAAAAAATCTTTAACAATACTTTAATTGAATGTTCTTGTTTTTAGTAATCTCCCAGCAAAGTCGGCAGCAGAAGAGAAAAAGCACAGACAGATGTATGAAGCTATGGTTGCAGAGGCCAAGAAGAAAGGTGCATTCCTTGGGCCATGATATTTTCAGCTATCCATTTATTTGTTTCAGATAATTATGTATAGATGCTGTGTTTTATTTTAAACAGCATATCAGTTATGTCAAATGTTAATTTTCAGAATTAAGGGACAAGAAAAGGCAGGAAAAAGAAATGAAGCAGAAGAGCAAACAAGAGAAGGTTATCTCATCTGCTGCCTGTGTCTGGACATCTGAGATCCTTCCAAACTGGGAATCCATGTAAGTAAATAATGTTGATATTAAATAAGGTAATCTTTACCCTGCATTCACTAATGAAATGTTGATATTAAAAAGAACAAGCTTCATCCTACATTAACTAATGAAATGAAGATATTAAAAAAAGTAAACTCCACCCTGCATTAACTATAGGAACCTGCTACTTAACTCCTGTAAACTGATAATGTAGCATATTTCCTTTCCTCCAGGTAGTTATTCTTTTTCAAACTTCTCAATTGGTTAGCATTTAAAAGATATCATGCTAGTACTGTAAATAGGGTCAGCTCTTACAAGCTGCAATTTGATTGGGCAAATGAACAATATTCGCACCTCAACACAAAGAACGAGAAGAATAGAGACAAAAGAACTCCTTTGTAGAACAAACAATAATAGGAGACAAAGCAGCTGCGTACTTACTCTGTAAATGCTATGCTACACCAAGTATCACTCTGTACTATTCCAGGAAGCACTCACGCAAGGCAAAAGAGCTGTGGTGGCAAGGTCTCCCTCCAAGTGTCAGAGGGAAGATTTGGAAGTTAGCCATAGGCAACGACCTTCAGATTACTTATGGTAAGAAGAAAGTTAGGCAACGATTAACTTATAGTGAGATGAATGTTAGGCATGAACCTTTACATTCCTTATGGTAAGATAAAAGTCAAGTAAAATAAAAAATAATAAAGACATTTCACCACTTTGTTCTACAGTTCTAGAAAAGTTTTCCCAATGTTTCAGTTTGTTTAATGACCAGGTGTCGCAGACAAGTATTGAGTGGTAGTTTTTCTTGATATATATCAATCCGTGTAATATCCGTTCCTGAATGTCCATCAATTTCTTTTTTAGAATTGTTTGACATCTTCCAATCGCATGCGTATGAGAAACTCATGGTTACCCGCAATAATCGCAAGAAAAACAAAGAGAGTGGCAGCGTGGCTGAGTTACCTACCAATGACTACCCCATGTCGGTCGTTAGCAGTGAGCATAAAGTGGAGCTGATTATGTTGGATGTCTCAAGAACATTTCCATCACTGTGCATCTTTCAAGAGGTGAACCTACATTCATTCACTGTCTGTCTAGTTGCAGCACCGATTTGAAAGCCATTGAAAAAGCCTCCAAATAAGCTAATGTATGACGATGCTGATTGCTTGAGTATCTGCACAGTTTTTTTTAGTGATTTCTAGCCCTGCAGTCAGAAGTAACCTCAATCAAAAGGCCTTATCCATTGGTTTTCTGTTTCTGTTAAACAAAGTTTTGTTTGCTACACAAATGCTGCATCAGAGACTTTAAACCCCAATGCAACTGAAAAATAATACAGTAGCAGAAATGCTCCTTACTGTTTACCCAAGGGTCTTTACCTTCTTCTTTACCTAAGGGTAGTATCTTCAATGCAATTGAACTTTACTAAACTTTGCTCTTTACCCCAGGGTGGTCCCTTCCATGATGTCCTTCACAGTATACTAGGCGCCTACACATGCTATAGGCCTGATGTTGGATATGTAAGTAAATAACAAGATCTTGGTCGTCAAAGTTGTTAGGTTTGTGATGTATTGAGAATATCTCTGTTTGCCTTCAGGTTCAAGGCATGTCGTTCATAGCTGCTGTCCTGTTACTGAACCTAGAACCACCAGATGCATTCATCAGCTTTGCCAACCTTCTGAACAAACCGTGCCAGCTGGCATTCTTCAGAGTTGATCACCCTATGGTAGGCTACTTACTATACAGATAGCGGTAGCTCAGTTCCACGAGCTTCACTTTTCAAGACAGTGAACCAGGGTTAACCAGTCGGGTTCGGATGTTTAAAGAGGTGTAAAAACTTTCTCTATCGGCGAATTTGAATCCCTCCTCTTCTCAGATAAGAACCCCAAACTCAGTACATTACCCTGTATAGGACTTTCGCCATAGAAATGCAACACATTTACCTTCACCTGAAAAAAATCACGAGGCCAACGGTCGTTATCGCCATCATACTTTCTCGGCGTCATGTGCCATCATACTTTTTAAACCGAAACCGTTCGCTCTTGCACTGCTCTCAGCTCCTTGAAAGTATTTACACACGTCCTTGTACTAGCGAGAAACGTGAGAGAAAATAAGCCCAAGCATAATCTTCATGAGATAGCTAAGCCTCATTGGAATAATGAAGCATTTCGTCCATTTCTTTTAGATGAAAGCGTACTTCGCTACGTTCGAGATACTGCTGTCTGAGTTTCTCAACAAACTGCACGAACACTTTCACCACGAGAGCTTCTCCCCTGACATGTATTTGATTGACTGGTAAGTACAGTTTCCATTTCTAAAAACCTCCAACAATTCGAACGATTAGAAGTTGATCTCATTCTTTCGGTTTTGCTAACTTATAGCGTAAGTGCTTGATGTGTGGAATGTTTAATACTCCAGAATCTTCACTCTAATATGTGGAATATTATTACCCCCAGGATCTTCACTCTGTTCAGCAAGTCTCTCCCTCTGGACGTCGCTTGCCGGGTCTGGGACGTGTTTTGTCGAGATGGCGATGACTTCTTATTTAGGACAGCATTAGGTAGGTACCTTCAAGTGGCATAATCGATTATTGACTTGTTTGTGATGCCATGCCATGTTTGTGATGCCATTCTACAGTATATGGGCACTCTTCCTTATTGCCAAAAGTCACTCATTAGCTGTTGTTTATTTTTTCTAAGGTATTCTGAAGTTCTACCAAGACGACTTACTCGAGATGGACTTCATTCACTTGGGCCAGTTCCTCACCAAGCTTCCAGATGACATCCCAGTTAACAATCTCTTTGACTGCATCTCGTCCATCAATCTCACCAAAACCAAGTTTAACCAGATTTTAGCAACACAGAAAGAGCTCGCAACCCAAATCAAGACAGTCACAGCATCTGCTAAATAGATGGCCTTGCTACGTCACAAAGCTTTAGATAGCCTTAGTGCGTCGCAAGCCTTAGTATGACAAAGATGAAACAGCTACCAACTTAGTTGAATTGCCTGAGATAATTTATTTGTGGTCAAAATACACGGTGATTCTGATCGCCTCTTCAAATGAGTTGGTGATAAAGGGTCGTTTATGTTGGTCATCTCATCAACTGTTTTTCACCATGTTGGAGCATGTATGATATACCAAACATACAGTTCACTACTTAATATTTTTGTTAAGCATATTGGGGGTAATTGTTGGTTTCGAGTAGAGCAGCATTTTGTATGGCCGTTTATATTTCCAGGGTGCTAGTCTTAGCTAGATTTTCAAGCCAATCATGCAATCATTTTTGTTTATTTTATATTTTGTTACCATGTTTAACATCACTGTAGTTTTTTTTACGTTATTATGGATAATAAAATTAGTTTAGAACATCAAAATTAGAGGGTCGGGTAGGCATGATTCTGCCTTGTGTGCGGCACGTCGAGCATATTAAATTTTTGAACAGAGATAATATGACCCATTGTAGTAATTCTATCACAAGTTGTACATAGTCTCTGTATTATAGATATACAGTATGCAGAAAAAAATACAGTAAATAAATATCGTGTATTATCGAGATTGTCACATCTCAGTGCCATGCAGTAGTATAGAGGGAACATTATGTTAGTGCTTTAGCGCGGGGCGCACACTAGAAATGAGCGGTAAAAATAAAATAAGCGGTAACATGATTTAAAGTTATTTTATTTTATCACTTGAGACATTTTTGCGACGTCTCGCTGTTCCGTCCTCCACAGTTTTATGTTATTTCTGGCGTAATCCGTGTCCTTTCATCTTGTGGTGTGTACGCATGGCATCTAGCACCTTTCGGCTGGCTTTAAAACAGACAGTATGAGCAAACATATCGCCCAATGACAGGTAATCCGGAATCCATGAAAAAATGAGATATGGAATCCGGAATCCATGAAAAAATGAGATATGGAATCCGGAATCCATGAAAAAATGAAATATGGAATCCGGAATCCATGCTGCTGGGATCCGGAATCCACGAGAAAAAACCCACATGGAATCCGGAATCCACACACTAGGATCCGGAATCCAGAACCCTATTGGAGAACCTGTCATGGGGAGAAACATACCGTATGAGCGATGATAATAATCTAATACTTACATTACGCAAATAAACCAGTGAATATGATCCTGAGCAAAAACAGCTATACACGCGTCACATTTTAAGGAAAGTCGAGGAAATTGAATACCCATTAAATGTGACGGATGTATCGACTCCTTGCTCGCCTATTGGTTTAACGTGGGCTCAAAGCACCCCGTAACTTTAGCCTTTTTCAATCGCTCCGCAAATCCTTTGTTCAGGCTTTTCGCTTTCCTCAACTACGACATCCTTTTTTAGCCTGTTTGTTGATGTGTTTAAAGACAGCCACGCTTTTATAGTTGTGTCTTACACAAGTCTCTCATCGCCCTAAAACATCTCCAACTGACTTGGAATCCCCAAATTCTCAGGCGAATTCTCAGGCGCCACAGAATTCCCGATCTTATCTCAGGGCGACACAAGATTCCCGATCTGGTCTCAGGCGTCACATGCTTCACGATCTTGTATCCGGCGTTTCTTTCTTCTGCGGTAGATTATTTTAAAGCACTCGCATTTACCGCTTGTCTCCAAGAATACGCAGGCTCACTTATTCTTTTTTATCAGACTGAGCATGCTCTGTGTTTTCTTCCTGTCCAGCCGTTGTCTTATCCTCTTTCTCCGCAAGTGTTCCTTTTCCAGTTTTGGCGATGGTCTCTTGTCCTTTCTTTCCGAAAAACCTTTCTTTTACCCTCCTCAAAAATGACCTTACTTTACCCATCATTCCCTGCGCTGCCAGGGTCTTGTTGCTAACTTGTTCAAACCGGCGGGTGCATAAGTTATGGTAGGAGCCAAAGGCGATGGCGAGCACCGTGCAAGCGAGGCAGATGACGTTGTACGGCATGCTGAAATCAGGGGTTGGGAGGGTAACAAGAAGAGATTCCGTGTGCAAACGGACAAATCCAGGACCAGGATTTTTGCCGCTGATTTCCCTATAAAAGAACGACAACATGGTTTAGTAAATATCTCGCATTCACCAACTTATGGCAATAATAAACATGGAAATCTTTAAACTGAAGCAGCGTTGTACGAAAATACTGCTAAAATGAAAGCTCTTGAAAAGGGTCAGTACGCAGCTCTTACAAGCTGCGATTTGATTGGGCAAATGAACAATATCCGCACCTCGAAACAAAGAACGAAAAGAATAGAGACAAAAGAACTCCTTTGTAGAACAAAGATAATAGGAGACAAAGCAGCTGCGTACTTCTTGAAAATATTTTAACATAAACGCAAAACAAGACCAATCAATCAAACAGTCAACCGACAAAAGTCACAGTGTGAGAAACTTACTCGTATATTCCTAATTGCTAGAATAAGTCCCCCTCGTCATCGAAGCCTATTGTGAAATACGTTAAGGTGAGGCGCTTATTACCTTGAGAGAACAAATGTACGGTTGTTGCGGCAAGGAAAGGGAGTGTCTAGCTGCGCCGTGATGACTGCAGACCTGCAACATACAACAAGCTTGAATTAAATACTATCGCAACAAGCTGGATTGAAATACCTGTCACAACAAGCTGGAATGAAATGCCTTTGACAACAAGCTGGAATGAAATACCTATCACAACAAGCTGGAATAAAATACCTACGTCAACAAGCTCGAATGAAATACCTATGACAACAAGCCGGAATAAAATACAAATCACAACACGCTGGAATGAAATACCTATCACAACACGCAGGAATGAAATACCTATCACAACAAGCTTGAATGAAATACCTATCGCAACACGATGGAATGAACTACCTATCGCCAACAACCTGGAATAAAAATAATTCTATGAGCCGCGAGCAGAGTGTCCTTTAAGCCTTTTGTTAAACAGCTTAGTAAACGGAAAATCTGTTTAGGATACCATCGTCATCAAACAGTAAAAATGTTAAATAACTGATACAAAAGAAGAAAGAGCAATGCAGCCTTGATCGCCCGTTTATGACTCAGACGTACATTGCTGTAAGATTCAAATTATCAGGAACCACATGACAAGGACAAAATCACGTGATATAGAAGCCGCGATAACCGTCACGTGGGTGCAGAGTCCACGTGTATTGATTACGTGGAAGTACAAACTCACGTGATATAGAAGCCGTGATGAGCATCAGGCGGGTGCTCAGTCCACTTCAGGAAGCCCCTGTTGAACTGGATAGTGAGTCGAGTGACCGAGTTAGGCGGTAATGTTAGTTCGAGCTCCAGTGTGTACGGTCGCTGGCGGTCCTGGGCAGGAACGAAGAACAAGTTGCCTGGAAAAGAAGAAGAAAAACCAGAGGTTATTGAGATTTCGCTGCACAGCAATTCTGACAAAACTAGGATAAATATTACGTCATGACATGCTTTGTTGACAAAGTGGGGCTCAAATAATGTAGTAAACACAAATGATGTGTTTGAAAATCCTCGGGAATACCTGGTTTAACAGCTTTCCCATTGCTCTCTATCCTCAAGGTGTGAAGGAACATCCTCAGAAACCACGGATAGGTAGCAAAGTACACCACAGACAAGGGCTTGCTGGCATGGTTATTATACAACAACGTGGTGATGCCACCTTTCTCCTCGCCAAACCCTGGAAGACAGCAAAAAAACCTATTGGCAACTGTATGCAACAAGCCACTACTATTAATAATAATAATATTAAATTATATACCAAAAAGCGACGTTACAGATGTTTCATTTTATTTATATAGCCTAAAAACAGATATCCTTCTAGTAGAAAAAAAATTATTTTGTGATTGTAAATTTTGATGGTCAATTGGAAGATGAAAGGTTATGCCATGAGGATACCATGTTGATCTGAATAAGCACCTGGGCCGCTTATTTAATTTTTTGGGTCTTTCATGAAGGGTTTTTTTTTATTATGTGTATAAATACATAGATTGACACCATTCAAGTGATGCTTTTGTTTAGATCTTTTAGAGCTCAAACGGGGGCAGGGGCGTAGCCAGGGGGTGGCCTAGGGGGCCCGGCCCCCCTTTTAGCAGCCAAAAGGTAAATGTATGAGACAGTAAATGTATGAGAAATTATCTAAAATACAGGAGAAAATGCTTTGAATGCGCCTTTTAGGCCCCCTCCTGTTAAAAATCCTGGCTACACCGCTACAGAAATGCTTGCTACGCAGGCTAGGGAGGGGGCGCTTTTTTAATCACTGTTAGCCACAAAAAGTGAAATCTTTTAAAGTGAGGAACTTTCTCACTTGGGATTCTTCACTAAGTTATGACTCCATATGCCGATGTGGTAGTAACTTTACCTGTGAGAAATCTGTGTGCATAAAACTGTGGCAATTCTTCTGTAAAAACATAACTAGCAGTTAGTACTGGATAAGAATATATCAATAGCGAACAGGAACGAAATTTTGACTTTAAGGAGTGCTACAAAGATAAAAAAAAGCATTCAATTTATATTGACACCTCACACAGGAAGTCTGTTTAAAACCATGATTTATTAACAACTATAATCACAATTCCAACCTTTGGCAGGTTGCTGCTGCCACTTGAAGACTATGTTGCCCTCAGACTTGGAGTTGACTGGAGAAAATAGTCAAACAATGTTACCAAGTACAGACAATACATAATAGAAAAGGACAAAAACATCAGCGGAGAATTGATTTTTTTTTTTCTAAATGTTCACAGAATTATCACAAATCTTATCCATAATGATTTTATGGACATTTATATTTGTTTGGGATAAAAAAAATTTAATTGAAAAATTACAAATTGAAAACCCAATAATTGAATGTTTTAAAACACAGCATATGGATTGACCTTTTAAACTATGGCAAGACTCAAATTTCCTTGAAAATTGGTCATAAAAATCATATAACACAGATAGTTCATAAACCTTACTAAAGCCAATTTTTTTTCTTATAAATATTTAGATTGCTAGGAGGGGCTTATCCCTTCCTTGTCATTGTTTGGATGGAACAGTGTTAATTCCTAATATTAGTATTTTGGTTGCTTGAAGGAGAGAAACTGGTCACTTAACAGACTAATACTGCCATCAATCTCTTACCTAATTCTCTAACATCATACACTCCATATTTCAGGTCTGGTGACAATTGTCTATTGAGGATTTTGGTTGGTGGGGGTTTCAAGGAAAATCGAGATCCAGTCTAAGAATAATAATAAAAGAAACCAAATAATTATATTTAAAAATAGAGATGCTCCTCTTGGTGACAGAGGTACCATGTCCTCTACCCTGGGTACCAAAGGCTTCAAGCTTTGCGGCGACAACAATTTGAGCGAACCGAGCGAGCCTCTGGAGCAACGGATAGCCACCCTCACTATGGTGCTAATATATTCATACAAGATTTGTACTATGCCGATACTACATTCACTTCGCTCAAATCGTTGTAGCCGTGAAGCTTGGAGCCTCTGGTACCCAGGGTAAATGTCCTCTGACATATTTTCATTTGAGATGAGACTGCTATGCCTTGAAATAAAATAAATAAAGGAAATGTTACCTCATTGATAGTGAGGTCAACAAGAACAAGACTTGTAGTTGCCAATGGACAGCTGGACTTGATTGCCCTTCCAAACAGCTTCCTAAAAGACCAATCTTACAAACAGAAGAAATTCCTCTTAATTCCTCTTAGTGGAACAGAAAAATAATCATCTGCCCTACCTTTCCTTTTGCTTCTCAGAACAGGATCAATCACAATTGACAAGGTTTGCTGTAGTTCTAGAGAGTATGATGTGCACGCGGAGTCCTGTAACAAGCATTTTACCATATTCAATATAGCTAACACAATTGCCAATCATCTCAAAGTTGCTGTAGTTCTATATATTGCACTGACGAAGCATATGTAAAATGTGTAATGGGTGGATGTGATTAGATGATGACTAGATTTTTTGTCATTACCTATTACTGCCGAAAAATTTCACATGAGGGGTATACCTTGCACACAGGCCTTAGATGAATAGCCATGGAATGGTAGTTTGTAGTATACACCATCAATCCATTCAATAAAGTTGACAAACCAGCCTGCAAACACAATCAAGTTGGGCATTCAGTTTGATTAAACAACTGACCCCAGACCAGCTATATAGTAAATTGTTGTATAATAGCTATTATTCAATTCCAAACATACTTTGGAATCACAAGGCAAAAGTTTCTTCCATGGCGTGAGGTTTTCTGTGCAGACTCCTTCCCTGCCGAGAGCCGCGTATCTGAGGAGGGTGGGGTCATTAGCAGTTGCCACACCCTCAGGTCGGAAGGACTGTTGAGGTGTGCTTGATGTCTTCTTGTCTATGAAGTTCAGGGATGCACAGAACTGTCCAGACATGGCTTGTGTTAATCCAGACCAGTTCTCGTCAACCCTGAAGAAAGTCAAACAAAAACCTCAGTCAGGTAAGTGTCATAACAAAGATTGACAGATCAAACCACTTTTCATACACTCAAGCTGTTGCATTAAATTATTAACCAACAATTGGATTCACTCACTGAAGACCTGTCCCAGTAAAGAGGGAGAACCAGTATTTTTGGTTGTGACATTTTGGGCTCTGTTGGACCTTCCAAGGCATCTTTATAGCAGACTATTATAGTACACCATTTAAGACCCATTTTTGTGCAAACACACCCTGGGTATATGTACCTTACACCTCAAATTTATTTCTTACAAACACCTGTGGTTATTACAACAAATAACTCATTCTGGTTTTTACCTGCCAATAACCTTTTCCTGGAACCACACCCATAGCTCTGCCCCTGGTGGGGCGCTCACCAAAGGGTATCCCCATTGGCCTTGCTGCCACTGGCCCTGGGTAAGGCTGAAGTGGAGCTCATTGACAGAGTACTTATCGACAATCTGACCAAATGACTTGGGGAAAAGACCATAGTGGGAGACTAAATCAAATCAAATTAATAAATCGTTATCAAATCAATAGAATTATAGGTTGTCAGCAACAAATAGCAACTACTAATAATAACAACACAATATTCATTGATACTTTACAGTAATAAAGACAGAATAGAGAAAAAATGGTTGCTTTTATTTGGATTGAGCCACAAATTTATTTAGATTGAGTCACAAATAAACAAAACTAACCAACACTCCCCTCCCCCTCCAAAAAAAACTGTGATAAAACACCCCGATATTTAAGCCCAGTCCCATACCCAGGATTTTTCTTTGGGGGGCTGGGGGGGGGGGGGGCAGAATCCGAAAAAGTGGATCTAATTTTTCGGCAGGGAGGGGGTGGGGTTAAATTCAAGTGATCTAGCTTATGCTTAGTTTTGTCTACAAACAGCACGTCTAATAAGAACCAGAAGGGGACCTTCGGCCGTTGTGGGGGGATGCATTCACACCCCCTTGCACCCCCCTGGGTATGGGCCTGAAGCCAATGCTTGTCACGATTTATATTCTAAATTTGTAATCCATGGTTATACATCAGTCTAAAGGAAGTGCTAATTAAGTAAGAGAGGAAGGGAAGATTTAAATTATCTAATTTTCAGCCTAGTAAGTAACTTATCCTTAAATTCAAGTGAACACCCTATAAGGTCATGGTACCTATTATCGGACACTTAAGATTTATGCTAAAATATCTTGCATACTAATCACTTACTTGAATCTTAGGTTTTACAGCTAGAAATCACTGACTTTTAAAGATAATCATTCGACCTAGATAACAAAAATACAATGGTTAAATTTGGGAGAAAACAATCGTTGTGAAGCCCTATAATCGGATGCTGTTGCCTATTATCAAGCATCCAAGCCCTATTATCAGGCAGCAGATTCCTTCGCAAAAAATAACAGGAAAATCATGCTTCATTTTCAAAAAAAATACAGCAGGCAATGATTGTTGACAAAAATGTACTTTGCAAAAGTCATGATAGAATTTAGTTTGAGACTTTTTCTTTGCTGTAGCAAGCAATTCAAATGCATGACAAACTGCACAGCAAAATGTGCTTTCAATCGGTGTTTGCTTGGCTGTCCAATAATAGGGCACTGAGGCTAGGTACAAACATTTCAAGCTATCCTGAAGTGTCTAAAGAAACACCGACCAAATAGCAATGAACAACAAAATGGTGGATTCGCCGAGCGAATCAGTGAATCTTGTTTTTTTACAGCTTCTTTTCGTCCTTGCATATTCAAGTGAAGGGAAAATTTCAATCGCCAATTTGCAGTGCGTGAGAGTAAATTATTTCTAGTTTTGTGAAACAATAAACACTTGTAAAAAGCTTCGGAATACATGTTTTCTGAAGGTTGTTTTTTCAACTCTATGGGTCATTTTTGGGCGTGTTTTCCTATTGTTTGAGTTAGGATTTTGTTCGAGTGTCCGATAATAGGGCACTGTCCGATAATAGGTACCACACTACCTTAATAACATCGGAAAGCACACATCAAGACTGATGACACGCTTAGAGAAAAATCCTTGTCTAGTGATAAAAAACAGACGGCTTTATTTTACACTCTCTCATTTTCCATCAACAAATGCATTAACAAAAATACGCTACGAATGAATCGTACTCACAGGCCTGGCGGTCAGAAACACGGACATCCCACTCAGTGGTGAACTGGAAATACGCGTACACGTGTCCCGTATGTAGCGGCTTTATCAGCAGCTCCTCGTGAAAGGTCTCCTTTGCAGCATCGCAAATAGACGACATAAAGACCAAATACAGAGTCACTGCAACCAACACTTCAACAGAGGCCGCCATCTTGGATTATTTCCGCCAGGGGGACTGGGCGCTACATTATACGTTTAGCCTAGCCTTCTTGGAGGGGGTTAGAGGGGGGGGGGGGGGAGGGGGCGGAGAGGGTCATTTGGGCAAGAATGGTATATAGTTGGGGTTGATTAGTTGAACATAGTTTTTGTTCCAAATTTTGAATCCTACATAAAAGATGGTTGGTATTGAAACAAGATTATTTACCTCCACGCCAGGTGGTTTCAAAACTGGCCGTGCGGTCTGGCAAATTTACTAGACAACCCTCGGTTGATTTATTGATTGATTTATGTATTTTTTTTCTAGGGTAAAACGGAAGTCACATTCAAGTGTATGACGAGTGTAACAGGCCTTCCAAGCTACCCAAATCGCGCAAATGGACCGATATCCCAATAAAGATCGATCTAAAGCGGGCTGTGCGTGGCGCGTAACAAGATAGTGCTGGGAAAATGGTTGTTGCCTTCCTAAATGCGAGGGTGCCTCAGGTTTCTTTGTATGCTTAGTTTGCTAGATAGCGGTGTTGGGACCGAAAATCTCCAGCCTGCCCTTAAAGCTTAAGCTGCCATACGATGATTCAGAGCGCAGGTATGGTCCAATTTTAAAAAAAATATAACAATAAACATAAATAGACAGTAATGCATCTTCAACTTATCAATTATTCGTTAGCCATTTTAAACAAGCTAACATAAAAGTACTATAACCTGACCAAAGGCCTTTGAATTTCGACTTTTTCAAGCATCTTAGGCCGAGCTATATCACACCAAGCTATTGATCGCGTGTGACCAAATCCATTTAAGCCATTTACCGGTGATTCTTCTTTGTCTTCCCGGACCTCTCATGAAGTAACATTTAGTAGAATTTTCTTTTTTACCCTTCAAACACGGGCGATAGGATAGTATAAGAAGTATGCCCTGGTCATTGTTTAGATTTGGCTACGGTTTAAGCCTGGGACATTATCTTGAAATACATTTGTAGTGAGGTTAAACTGCTTTGTCCAAAAACTAAACATAACATCACTATTTTTGGTTGTCCTTGTCCATCAGTGACGGTCACACATAGTTGTGTCACGTGACTACGACACCTTTGTAATGCACTGTTTCGTTGTCTTTGTCCATGAGTGCCGGCCACACATAAAACTTGATATTGTCGGCCTCCATATCAGAGGTGTAGAATCTCGTATGCTTCTTTCCGGAGAAGACCGTGCTCTCGTACTCGATCACCATGGGCGGGGTCTGCACCGATAACCTCCACGCGACGTCCACACACTCTTCGATAAAAAGCTGAAGCTTCATGCAAACCTGCAGCTCAGGGAAGTCGTACAGGGTTTTCCACAACTGCGAGCTGACGTCCTGGGGAAGAAAGTGAGTCAGTTTGTTTAAATACCTCTAGTATAAAGTCATATCTCTGTGATTTTTTTCATTCAAAATTAAAGATAGTTATTATATTTAAAGATCCCTGGTCAGCCACACGTATGTTTTCATTCACCAGCACCCCCCTAATAAATAAACAAACAAACAAATTGAATAAATGAACGAACGAGCGAGCGAGCGAGCGAGTGAGTGAGTGAGTGAGTGAGTGAGTGAGTGAGTGAGTGAGTGAGTGAGTGAGTGAGTGAGTGAGTGAGTGAGTGAGTGAGTGAGTGAGTGAGTAAGTGAGTGAGTGAGTGAGTGAGTGAGTGAGTGAGTGAGTGAGTGAGTGAATGAATGAATAAATAAATTCCTCCGTCAAACGCTGATTAAGCGCCTGAAACGCTTTGAGGTCGCTTTGTCTCCTCGTGATGAGGTCTGGTGATATTGCTGTTGAGTAAGTAGAGTTACTAGGTGCAACACTAACCCGTTTGATGCCGTTAATGTTGAAATTACTTGCAGAGCTTCTGAAGTACGCTGATATCTGCTCGTTGATCTCCTCTGCTTGCTGGGACCGCCGCTCTTCAGGTATGTCCAGAATCTTCTTGACTCGGTGGACTTTGTCAGACAGTGCTCGCGTCACAGTACGAAAAGCTACCTGTAAAAAAAGCACATGCCTTTTGTGTTAGCACAATGAAATTTCCATAAGCCCCGCAGATCTCACCCCTAAACCCCTAAACCCCCTCAGGCCATATATTAATATAATCGTGTAAGACGTATTGCAGCAAAAGGTGAATTATAGGTTTGTTTAAATGTTTAAAGGATAATATTGTAATGTATATAAACTATATATATACCATAATATAAGAACTGTAATAGCTATAGGTATATAATAAAATACAATAATAAGTTAAGCGGTCCACGCCTCCTGGAGTAGTAACTCTCAGTGTACTCCCAGCGTCTCATAAATCGTCATAGTCGGATTCCTCTTTATGGCATGATGTAATCTTCAAAACGTGACGTAAACACCAATCTCCATAGCGTGATGTTATCATCCTGGCGTGACGTAATCAGTCTTTATAGCCAGGCAAATTATGTGTACAGTTCTGTGGCTATTCAGCATCTCCACATTCCTTGCAGCGCGAATAAACACAAGTTTGAACACTTAATTTTCGTCCTCGCTGCCCTTATTGAATAGAGAGGATTTTAAGCTACATCAAACCGAATTCTTGGTCTCTTCTTTGAAAAGCGTTTAAATCACCGCTACGAAGCTACAATGCAGGACTAAACTAATTGTCGCGTCCCTAAAAAAGGCGGATTTATCGATATCTACCGTTAGTCAAACTAGCTTTCTTTCCAAGACAATGTCATTGAAACCCCCCTTCCCCCCCCCTTCAATGTTAGATGTAACCGTGCTCAAATTCTGAGAAAGACAGCCTGAGTTAAACAACATTGTTCTGGGAGGGAGGGGAAAGCGCGAGAGGGAATGGATTACGTTAAACAACCTATGCAGTAAAAAATAATAAATAAAAAAGCGAAAGCAGTTTTTGCATCATTGTAGTCTTAAAAAACTCACCACAACGACAGAAAAAAGAAGCTTGGCCTTGATGTCCGTGCTGTCCTCAAGTCGATCAAAAACTTCAAGCTCCTCCACTCCATCCAGCGCCTCAACACGAGTCTGCGTATACAGGTTATCGTAAGCCTCTAC
The DNA here is from genome assembly GCF_932526225.1 of Nematostella vectensis. Taxonomy (NCBI): domain Eukaryota; kingdom Metazoa; phylum Cnidaria; class Anthozoa; order Actiniaria; family Edwardsiidae; genus Nematostella; species Nematostella vectensis. The sequence continues at coordinate 8,351,451 of NC_064039.1, forward strand.
GAGCTTGGTCGGACGGTAATCAGCTTCCGACAAGTCCTCGAACTTGCCACCTTTACGAAGCTGCCGCTGAGCCTGATCAGCAAGTCTGAAAAGGACATCGTGAGTATGATAAGTTCTATCAGATGGAAACTTTTCACGCTTTACAGAACTGATCACTCGAGTCAACTAAACAAAAGCCAACTAGTCACTTATATTCTAGGCGCAGCATAGGTGAAGCATTATTTTACACGTTCGCTTACCTCTCTTTCATTTGCTGCTCCCGTTCATTCATTTGTTGGATGGTCTCTTGTGCTTTTTGCAGCTCTTTTTCCTTCATTTCCAGTTCCTTCCTGGTCCGTACCAGCTCCTCCACACTCGCTCGCTTTGACATCTTCCTGGCGCGGCTCCTCTTGCGGTCCTTCGGCGCAAGGCTGGTTCCGCCTTCTGAGTCTGTGGAACTTAGTGCTGAACTGATGCCGTCAAGATCTGCAAAAAGTCACACGTGACGCCATCAACACATGCTTACTACGTCATTCACATCACACGTGACGTTATCAACCCAACGCACGTCATTCACATGACATTTGGCGTCATCAAGCTAAACACACACGTGACGTCATCAACATTTACAAACACCAGTGGCGTCTAACAAGCATGACGTCATCAACTCTTACACACATGAAGTCATCAATCCTTACAAACATGACGTCATCAACTCTTAAACATAAGACGTCATCAACCCTTGCACACGTTTTCATAATCAATTCAGATAGTCGTCGACTTTCCCTTACGCCGTGTTTTGATTCACTCTTGCACGTGTAATGAAATCATTAAGCCAAATGACATATTGCCCTTACACGCGCGTCGTAACGCCATTTTACAATTTTGACGTCACCGACCCTTACCTACGTCATCGCCAAGCTGCGTGACCGTCTCGAACACGTCTGTGTCACTGGCAGCATCATCCAGTCCGTCCAGGGATCCCTCCGTCAGCGAGATGCTGATGGTCTCGTACCTGGGCTTGGGTGGGATGCTCCTCTCCTCCCCCCCTGAGTAAGACCCGTTCTCAGACTCGCTGAGCAGCTGGTAGACCATCCCGTACGCGCTGTGGAATCGCTCCAGCAGCGCTATAACTGTGTCCTCGTCATGTACGCAGCCGAAATCTTTCTTCAGATGGTTAACTATTTGGAGTACCTGGAGTGTTTTAAAGTATTTTTTGATCGTATGCAGTATGCGGTTTGATCGAAAGGGGTACTACTTTAAGTTTGATAATATCAATGACAATCAGATTCCCGGAGTTGAGTTTATGGAGCCTCTTTCTCATACCGCAACCCCCCTTACCACTACCGCGACACCCTTTACCCCTACCACCTATCCCTTAACCTTAAAGTGACCCCCTTCACCCCTACCGCACCCCTATTACCCCTGTCGCGACATCCCTAATCACTACCACAACCAAACTTACCCCCTTACAACTAACGCGACACCCTTTACCGCCACAGCGGCCTTCTTACTGCTAATCTGACTTACTTCTTTATCGTGTTTGACGCGCGACTCCAGCTTGCCCGCTAAGAGCGTGACAGAAACCTGTCCCCTTGCGCCTTTATCTACTGCGTTTAGCACGGATTGGTTGAAGAAGAGACGATCCTCTATGGTCTTGCGTGTAAGAAGACGCATATGCTCCGCTGTTCGCTCCTCGAGTTCTTCCTTATTAGCTCCGGCGTGAGCTACATCGATATTTTGATGTGATACCCTCTGTAACACCTCGTTAAACCTGTGTAAAGCGACCTTATAGTGCGCAGTCGCACGCTCCATCTCTATCCTTAAGGCTTCGTGAAGCTTAAGACAGTACTTAGATGCGGATCGACTGACTATTTCTACTAACGTATGCTCAGCAAAACCCTCTAGTACCCTTGCGAATTGTTTTACTCTTAATAGCAGCCTCTCTTTCAGACGCTCGTCATTTTGCAAGCATATCGCAAATATTGTTTTGATGTGTTCGCGTGATCGCGCGCTCGAGAAGGTTTGATCATTAAATTTGAGGAGTTCAGAAAAATACCGCACGAGATAGTGAATGAAGTCGTCCCCTCGTAAAATCCCTACTGGGAAGCGATCCCCGCAGTCAGAGCTTATTTTCTGGTACACTGCTGCCACAACACCTAAACTGCTGGGAACATCCTGATAAAGGCGGTCGATGGAAAGCTTGTTTAGAATCAGCACCAAAACATCTCCTGGTATTTGTTTGACAATACTCTTCAAATCATCGTACTCTCGACGGTCTATTCTCAGGTTAATTTTACCGATGACTTTCAGGACTAGCAGTCGTCCATCGGCGAGGCGGTCTTCCTCTGTCTGACTCGTCATTGCGTCGAAACTTCGTCTCGGACTGTCGCAATGATGGTCAGCGTGTCCCGGCACAGGGATCGAACACGAACGACTAGAGCGGCCTGTTCGTGGCGATAGACCTCCCTCCGCTACACCCGACTGCGCCTCGGACATCATGGACACCTTTTCTGTCGTTCAATTGTGCTTTTGAAATCCGTGTAATTGTCTCGGCCTATTACACAGAAGAAATTGTTTCATTAGCAACTCATCGTCGCCTTGAAAGCGTATGCAAAGCGGCTCCGTGTAAGGTCGAGTCATTTCTTTCGCGCACACAAAAAGACAAACACATCTCAAGTCTATGATTGGAGGTAGCTGGTCTTTGTTTTACGTCGCCTGATATTCCCATTCAAATTGTTGTACACTAAACCAATAACTCTGAATATTAATGAATGTTGACATCTTGTTGCTGCATATTTTGTAAGCCATAGAAACCATTTCAGTGACACACTCGCGTCAAACTCAATCTAATAGAAATTCGTTTCGTTGCGGTTAAGTACTTTGTTGTTAACTTGTATCCATCTATACAAAGCACTAGTTTTGAATTTGAAGTTATTTTTTCATATGAGGTAAATTTACTTGTTCGATTATATGTAGGCTGTTATTTTTCGTTATACAGAATTCAACAACTATTGCTTCCGTTTCGGTATGCGTTTCTTGTAATCAGTTAGTCCCCAAGCTGTCAATGATCCAACTTTTGAGTGAATTTTCTTATAACAGGTTTTTAAAAATAGATGCTATTAGCTTTCGAACATTGTATGAAGTATTACTTTAAACTTGAAATCAGAATAAAATCTTATCGTTATTTGCTTTCGTTCTTCGGCAAAAGCAAACTGCGAGTGCGGGCGCTTGTTTAGACTATTTGGTTATTGACGCTTTCAAAAATAACAAAAGGCAAGTGTCAATAAAAGGGTATCATTTATTGCATTCCGATTAAAAAGAGCGGAGTGATTTGCATTCAAAGCAATCTAGCTTGCTACTGGGTCATCTTTGTCAGCATTCAAGCAACTTGAACAGCTTTGGAGTGGTTTCTACGGAACTCAAATTCCAGAGACATCAAGGTATTCCCCCTTATTTAGTACCAAAACAAGTACAAAAGCAGGCAAGGCGGTAATTTGTTGTAGGAGTCTTTATAGAGGTGTTTGGGGTACAACAGTGAAGTCAATCTTGCATGCAAAAAGCGTAAGCGAAGATGTGCTAGCATAAAAACATGACGCGCGCCGTAAATGGGTTCTCCTTGCGAACTAAATGGCGATGCTTACTTCATCATTGCTAATGTTTTGCTATCGTTACAACATGTTGACGATAACCACGCCATAACAAGTGCCAATAGATTATAGAATACCATTAATGACATCGCCTATTACATTGCCTATCAGGAATAAGAAATGGACCCGGGGTTTCGAGGTTCGCCACGTGTCAAAGAAGAACATTCAGACGGTGAGCTGAACGCGTCCCTGACAGACCAAGAGCTGCGGGACATTCGTCAAGAACTTGGCCTTACTGATATTGACCCATCGGCTAATCTATTCTCATCCGGCTCTCTCTCTAATCACGTCCCAACACCGTTTGATATCCCGCTCAGTGACGAAGAGAAAAAATTGCTCGAGGAATGCACCGTGGGTAATAGGCATCAGTTCTCTGCCGGCGCGCACACCGCTCGCTCGGCCTCTCTCGCTGAGGTAGCCGACACGCTGATTAAAGACCTTGCACAGCTTGATACTCACAGTGACGATAACAATAACTACGACTCGAGCTCGGCTGAAGGGGAGACATACTCGTACGAGGCTAGGGAACGGGTGGATTCCACGCGTAGCCACTGCGATAGTCACTCCAGTGAAATCAGCTCGCTCTCCAACACAAGCACTGTTGACGGGGAGGACGCGATCGTCGAGGAAGACAGAGAGCCTAGTGTCTCTACCTCATGTTTAGTGAAATCAGAAAGTGCGTCTCCTAAAAGCAGCCGAAGTGATCTAACGATGCCTGGAGATGGTCCAAGAGTGTCTACAAGCACAAGGATGGAGTCTGTGGTAGAAAATGTTGAGGGAATCCGCACCAGTTCTAGCAACTCCCCCGCATCTAGTGACTCTGGGCTCCCCAGGGACCCGTCCCTAGCACGCGACGCCGTGCTGTCGGGAGACTCGGGATTTCACTTCCACCAGCACAAGTACTTCGTAGTGGTGGCTATTGACTTTGGCACCACGTTTAGCGGGTACGCATTCGCGTTCACTAGTAATCCCGAGAGTATTCAAATGATGAGAAGGTGGGAGGGAGGGGACCCTGGGGTGTCGAACCAGAAGACACCCACCACCCTTCTTCTCAGACCCGACGGCTCTTTTCACTCGTTCGGATTCGGCGCGAGGGATTTCTACCACGACCTGGAGCCAGATGAGTCGCGCAAGTGGCTTTACTTTGAGAAGTTCAAGATGGCGCTTCACACGCAAAGGGTAGGTAAGGGGCGGACTTGACCTCGTACCTCTATCTGTCGATCACACGCATAGCATAGAAGGCTTCGTGTCTCGATCACAAGCAGTACATATGTTGGGGAAGGGGTGGGGAGATAAAAAAGACTTCGTGCCTTGATCTGTCGATCATATGCATAATATATCAAATTTGTGTCTCGCACACGCAGAAGGTAGATGGGGGAGGCGCAGGGGATATAGCAGACTTCGTGTCTCGATCAAACGCAGAAATTAAGGTGGGGAAAGCGCGGGGGATACAGCAGACTTTGCGTCTTGTTCAGTGACAGGTTTACTCCATTTCAGTGAGAAAACAAAGCGGCCACTTTTGCGCTCATTATTGTGGCGAGTGGTGAGAACATAGTCTGTACCCAATAAGTAACAGTCGGTATCCCTTGATCTGGCGAATTAAATATCCCAAAAAGCGGGTAAACCCTTTAAGTACCAAGAGTATGTAATGCTTGTTTAATGTCGCTACTCTTACTTGATATAAAGTAAATATTTCCCTTTAGAATATTGTTTTCTATCGCGAAAAACACATGATCAAAAGTTTGCTTTATTAGACATGTCTTAAGAACGCAATTATGGGCTGAAAGTGTGATATATTAGTTTCGTTCATTAACAAATCATTATACCTAGGTTATTATTGCTAGCAAACATTTCAAGAGTAATTATTTGTTAAGTGATATTGCTAAGCTAATTGCTAAATAGTTTGTTTTTCTGAGTTTAGAGGGGGATCCAATGGGTAAAGGCTGGTTTCCGTGCGCAGCTCGATTGACCCGATTGAAAGATTCTGTGTACAATTCTATACACAAACCCTACCTATGTTTCTCTGAACATCGAAAGAGTGTTAATCGCCCTTAAAATGTGTAAGATATTTGAACCATTTCTGGGCCGATTATTCGAAAGCCATTCGATCGATCCGCGCCTTTTGATATGTTCTTATTTCTATCACCGACTCTTACACCACTGACCCGTTATGCATGAATGGTCGTTTGTTGTTATTTCTTTTTAAAGGATTTGCACAAGTCAGCCGAGATCAAGGCGGCCAATGGGAAATCCATCAAAGCGGTCACCGTATTTTCGCATGCACTCAAATTTTTCAAGGATCACGTGATCGAAGAGTTAACCGACCAATCAGCAACACAGATACTTGAGGAGGATATCCAATGGGTGATTACGGTGCCCGCGATATGGAGAGCAGCGGCTAAACAGTTTATGCGCACTGCAGCTTATGAGGTAACCGTCTGACCCACAATCCCTCGCAATCCCCAGTTTTAAAACATTCAGTTGTTTGTATATGTAAGTGCTTATCACTCGCTCAAACTGTGAAAGCCAATGATATTGTTAGCTCTTCCCAGTAGTTCAGGGCAGCTAATCACCCTGCTCTTTCAAATAATCGACGGGAAGGACGAGGGGATATTATTGGAAGCGATATATAAAATAGTAGTGTACTACGATTAATGAGATGAAATCGATATGTGTCTAGCCTGTTGTTGTGATAGAACATTTGTCGGCCTAGCATAATAGAAGTATGTGAACTTTTTGAAAGAAAACTAGTTATACAAAATTGCGCCTAGTCGCGCAATTAACGCTGTCACACGACCATGCATTTTTTCAACAATGGACACCTTTTTGCATCCTTGTTAGGATTAACAGCGAAATGAGACTTTCTTGGGGGTACAGGTACTGGTTTTATACTTCTTCGCTGTTACAAGACTGACGGCTTATAAGGTGTGACCGGGCTTTCCGGCCGTATTGACGGATTGTTCTTTTGGATAACCGACACTTGACATCCAGAAAAAGCTTTTAGCTTCGTTTTGATAAGGGCTTAGCGAATGGGAGTACGAGGTGCGACTTTTTTGCGTGGGTGTTTCAGTTGGTTACCCTTGGACTGCTGTGGATTACGTAGAGTTTGCATGGTTACTACTGACTACGGTGGTAACACACTACATGCTTGCTTTGATAGTGCGCATGACAAGTTTCACACGTGGTTACAATTATTGACAGCGTTCCACCATTTTTTTTTTTCATTCGCTCTGTCCTAAAACTCCTACCTGGCCACGCTAAAGGTGCACTATACCTAAATGATAGTAAACTATTCGTTAAGTCAGACCCAACTTTTTGCCGTTAGGCAATGATTACAGAACGTGAATTGGTTCTCGATTCCTAACGTCTCAATTACCTCAAGAAGGACGCCTACGCCCCCTCTTAGAGGTCAACTCTTATCTCTCCACTATCCCGTTTCAAAAATATTCCGTTACCTAATCAACATGAATTTGTTAACTTAACAAAACGCAATAAACTGTTTCATTCAGTTCAGGAAGATTGGCAGGTAATCAGTATAAAATATAAAGTAAATAAAAACAGTCTGTCGTTACTTTGCGTGACTTGCCGCGTGACATAGCACTCACCAGCGTGGCCTAGCCGATTTGCCTCAGGTAAACTTCATCGGCAATGAACTGCTTATTTTCTTTAAAGGCTGTTTCTCTCTAGGACGCAAGCGCAAGCGTGAGCGCAAACGGAAGCGCAACACACGTGAGAATCGGTCAAACAAGCGCAAGCGCAAGGAAAATCAAGCAGTTGCGTTTTCTCGCGCTTATATGCTTACGTTCCAGTGAGAACCGGAAAAAAGCTTGCGTTGCTCTTACGCTTACGTCCAAGTGAGAACCAACCTGGTATATGACTGGCGCCTGCGCTGTAGCTACTACCTGTACGGCAACACAACATAGCGTGCTTTACAGCAGGCAGGTCAAACTGTCAAACAGATACAAGTGTGTGACACGGCTCCTGATGAAATTCTTAAACACTTGAGTTTTTATGGTTTTTAGGAAATTTTATTAAAAGTGCCCATTAAAGCCAGATAAAATTCCAGCTACGAATTAATTCTAGTGCGAAAAATCAATAAAATTAGAGTAAAATCCGTTACATCACAGGAAATGCACGGTCTAAGTAGCACCCGTATTGGTGTATTTGACTTGAATTCCAAACAGATATGTTTCCAGTCAAAATGATAAAAAAGTACACGAGGTTTTTCTTTACATTTTCATCAGTGGTGTATTAGTGCGAATAAACTGCATTCATAAGAGAATGCATTCGAATATAAAGTAAATATCACATCCCCCGTGCAACCAGTCTTCCTTCAAGTCATTATTCCTTTTATCCTTTCTCCGCTTCACTTCTTTGTTTGTCTTTCTGCGCGCAATTCAAGGTTCTTGTTCCTTGGAATTGGTATTCCTTGTCTGTACAAAGCCATACCTTGTAGGAAAAGGACCAAAAAGATATTTTGGCGGATTCCTTGATGCAGACTCCGAAAAGATTTTCTTTAAAAGTAAACCTTCCAGCAAAAGGGTGGATAGAGTTATAGCGCCAACGAAGACGAGCTCAAAGACCATTATAGTACTGCGTAATTACGATTACTTGCCAACTTTTTCAAAGACAACCTATTTACATGCAAATAAGGATTAGAGTCCAAGTCTAATGATAACGACCTCGAATTGCTAGAGTTCTAGAAAGGAGCTCTTTCCCGCGAATGCTTGGCTTTCTCTGAATGTGAAGTTGGGATATTGGATGACGTTATTATTGCTCGATGTCTAGCGAGGAATTCTGTCTCCGGATTGTAGCCCCCCTGGAAATGAAGTTGGGATAAGGGGTGACGTTCCCGCTACATATGCCTTTGAGAATGTACCCTTCCACTGGGAGTGAAACCACTAGAGAAGCTACCGCTATGAGTTCCACGATCATTGTCGCAAATGATGTAACTTCACAACTCAACTCCCCTTAAACGATAAATATTATTCTATTTCTTATTTGATTAGTCCACGTAATTACCACTAAGGCTTCGCGGGATGGACCGATGCCAAATTACGACAAACAATTTAAATGGGATTTAATCAACTATACTATCACGTTTCCAGGTAGAACTAGTATGGTTAAGACTACGTAGAATTGAATCTGTTAGACTTTTTTTTATTACTGACAGCAGAATTCGACTTTTATTGCGGCGACCACGTTTAAAAAGGCAGTATTATTTATTTTTCTCTCTGCAATAACGTATTTGAAATGGAACTATATAGGTTGGGTTCGATTTCAACATGAAACTGCCGTTTTTGAGTGAGAAACTCCCCTTTCCTCCCCTTTCAAATTCTCAACTTGGGTAAAAACAAACAGGTCGACGTCATATGGAGTAATAACTTTATTTAATTAATATGTAAGATACTAAAAATAATCAACAATAACACGTAATAAAGATTGCGCATTTAAAGCTTATAACAATGAGCAGGTATTTCCATCAAATGAATGTTCTTATCTTGATTTTTCTTCTTACACTTCGAACCATTTTGGTGGCTTGCAAATCAGGGGGCGAGCTTCACTTTATTTTTTTTCTGCAGATTCGCATCCTTCCTGCGGAATAGTCCTTGGCTTCGAATGATGCAAACTCGCTCTTCCCTTTTCTCTCGAAAACCATCACAACGTTGTATTGTCTCAGAACTTATGTTGGATCTCCTCCAACATCTTTCTTTTTTCTGACGATTTCAGATTGTTTTTCTCATTTCACAGCCTACTGCTATAAACACCAATTACTTATTGTGTCTCTAACACCAATAACTGCTCGCCCAAAGCAAGTCTAAGACTTCCCTTTGCGGGATTTGTGGCTTCTTTTCGGTCTGCTCGTTCAAAGCAAGTAGGAGCCCTCCCCTTGTGGGGTTTGTGGCTTTTCCTTATCAATGTTCAGGTTTCTGCAGTTTGCAAGCATTCTCCGTATGATGTAAATATCGAGTGTAGTCAGCAATGCAACTATTCCTAATGCTACCAGTTCTACAACAAACATTCTAGCGATTTTACTGTCAAGGCCTTTTCCATTTTACTATATTGTGTTGCGCATTGTGAATGTATGCGTCAGCTAAATTCTGCACTAGGATAATAAATAACCTTATTAATTATTTAGCACTACTTTGCGGGTGTTTCTATACACATAATATAAATATGTCTTCTGTCTAAATAATTTGCTTGCCAATAAAATGAAAATTCCGCTGTAAACAGAATATTGATTAACAATATCTATTATAAACTAATACTATGAAAGAAGAAAATATTCCAGCCCTTATAATAAAGCAATCTTTGATACTATTATTATGCCTCCATTAGGAAAGACCTTTGCCTGTTATGTGAGTGATATTGTCTTTTTTACCATAAAAATCGTTGTTGTCCGTTTTACTGTAAAATGTACTGTAAAAAGTTGAAGGATTATCCTTCCTGTGATTAGCGAACAGGGTAACATGTCGATGACACAGGTACATGATATATCTTCTCGTCTTTAGTTGCCAGGCATAGCTTGTTCATAATGTAGATATCCAAAAAACTCAGACAAGAAATTAACGCTCCAAGGAGAACCATCTCCAGAAACGCCATTCTTTACCAGCCAATCAAGAGGTCTCTTCCTTCTTCAGCACTTTGCTCACCTTATTTTGTTTCCTTTCTGCGGTAGGCAACGTTAAGGTTAATTTCTGTGCAGGAGAAAGATAAAGTTTGCTTCTTCCTTGGCTTCTAGCCAGAGCACTAAGCTATGCGCAAGAGCCTCTCTAGTCTATCAGAGAACTGGCATATGCAAGCTTGCAAATGATGCATTGTTCTCGAGACAGGTTATAGAGCAAACATTCTCATCGTTCTACTCATGTGATCATATTCATATGCTAACTTGCACCAAATAAGTTATTTGTTAGGCTTTACGATTTAGCTTGTGCTGTTCTTTTCGTTTTTTGCTGACTTTTGAGGCCGCAAATTAACCATTTAAGGTTTTAATAGCATAAAAATCCTTTTTTGTGTTATGATTTGTTCACTAAAAGCACCAAGCTTACAGATAACGGTATTGACTTTCTTTGGATGATGTCCAGAAGGATAACAATGTAGAAAACTTTCTGTGAAATCCCCTTCAGAAATCGTCCATATGTCTCTTGAGTAAGATGAAAGAAAAGTAATTTCCCAAACGATGAACTGTTTCCATCAAGTTTCTTCAAATGCACGTCCAACCCAATTGATTAAAAGATAATGATAAATAGTTTTCCGTTATGCTTAATTTCTACATGGCCAATTTTCCCATTTTTGTTTACTATACTTGATGTCAAGACGGTGGTTTTCCTCCTGATCTCCACTGATAATGGCCTCTCCTCAATCCGCAACAAATGCCAAATTTCCATTGCATGGCAAAAAAGGCGCCGGCAGTTGTGACAAGAAAAACAAAAAACAAAGCCTCCGAAATCATGGCTTTAAACACGATTACTATTTGGCGAAAGGCTTGTTATACTAGTCTCCTTTCCAAATAGTTCCGTGCTTTTGATAGTATGGTTGGACCAAAGTTGCCGATGCCTACTCCATCAAATATTTAAAGATGTTGTTAGCAGGACAAGATTAGAAAAGGCAAATAGATGAAAAAATACATTGAAGGTGTTTGCTTTTAGCCCTGACAGCTTTCAATTGGGAGTCCATAAAAGTCACACACACACACCCCGCAAAGGTTTATTCCACCACCGTATAAATATTGTTTACTTCTGTCTTATATAATGTCAGCTTATAATATGCCAGCCTCAAATAACTAACACATTTAACCCATATCCTGGTAGGCTGGCTTAGCGACTACCAAGTGCCCCGACCGAATCCTGATTGCCTTGGAACCGGAAGCTGCATCTATCTTCTGCCGGAAGTTACGCATCAGGGACTGCCTGTGGGACGAGTCAAAACGACACTCTACGGGGACTAGTGACGAGCAAGTCGAAAATGATTTCCAGGGTAAAAACTGTTCCGTAGAGATCAAATCAGCAGCAAAGTAAACCACAGAACAAACCATAGGCAATATCGACTCGATGCTGTGCTGGTTTACAACGCCATGTTTTATTTTCCAGGGATAACGCGTTACGCGTTGGTTGACTTGTGTTTTATTTACCAGTGAAAACGCGTTACGTGGTGGCTGAGTCATGTTTTATTCCCCAGGGATAACGCGTTACGCGGCGGTTGACTCATGATCTATTCTCCAGGGATTATGCGTTACGCGGTGGCAGACTCGTTTTTTTTATTCTTTAAGGATAATGCGTTACTCGGTGGTTGGCTCGTGTTTTATTCTCCTGGGATAACGCGTTTCACGGTGGTTGACTCATGTTTTTTTTCCCCCAGGAATAACCCGTTACGCGGTGGTTGACTGTGGCGGAGGAACCGTAGACTTGACCGTCCACGAACTCGACACCACCACAGGAAACCTGAAGGAGCTGCACAAAGCCACAGGTGGCCCATGCGGTGCAACCGCCGTTGACGCAGAGTTCGAGAGACTTCTGAAACAGATCTTCGGTGAACAATTCATCGAGCAGTTCAAGGCCAAGCGACCTGCAGGCTGGGTGGACCTAATGATCGCATTCGAGGCTAAAAAGCGCACGGCAAACCTCACCAAGACGAACCCTCTGAACATCTCACTTCCCTATGTATTCATAGACTACCACAAAAAGCATGGGAAAGGTTCATCCATCGAGTCTTTAGTAAAAAAATCTGGGAATCGGGATGTGAAATGGAGCTCACAAGGGATGCTCCGGATCGCCCCGGAAGCAATGCGTGATTTATTTAAACCAGTGTTAAGTGCTATAACTGCTCACATTCGGGAATTGCTCGCAAAAGACGGTGTACGCGATATCAAGTATTTGTTTCTTGTGGGAGGATTTGCGGAGTCCCCACTCCTGCAATCTGCAGTTCGCGACGCATTCGCCTCCACTCTACGGGTCATCATACCACATGACGTAGGCCTAACGATACTCAAAGGAGCTGTACTTTTCGGTCTAGACCCGACTGTCATCCGAGTTCGACGAGCTACCATGACGTATGGCGTCGGTGTTCTCAATCGATACGTCGCCGGAAATCACCCGCGATCGAAACTTGTTCGTAAGAATGGTATCGAGTGGTGTACGGATGTTTTTGATAAGTTCGTTACGGCCGATGAGCCCGTTACTGTGGGGGAGGTAGTTGTTAGGAGTTACGCCCCTGCCAAGCCATCAAGTAGGTCAACCACTATAACTATCTACTGTACTGAGCAAGAGGAAGTGACGTTTGTCACCGACCCTGGGGTCCGGAAGTGTGGACAACTCACAATAGAAATGCCTGAGGTGGCGCGGAGTGATCCCATGAAGCCACGCGAGCTGCAGGCCTCCATGGAATTCGGTGACACAGAGATCAAGGTGTCAGCGGTCGACGTTTTGACGGGAAAGGACACTAAGGCGACAATAGATTTCTTGTAGAGAGGGAATTCATCCATTAGCAGGATCGGATACAGGGGTGGTGGATTGGGTGGATTTCCATCCCCCTTTTTGAGTAGAAAAAAATCGAAAAGTCACTTTGTTTGAAGAAAATAAATGTCTGAGGGACGGGAGGTACTGTCCATGTTCCTTCGCCAGCTTGGTTCCTTCGCCAGCTTGACTTTGCTGACGCGGCAAATCCAATTCAGCGTGAAGAATTGTGAGATATATGTAGCGACTTACCAAGAACCACTGGATCAGTTATAGGCTGTCTAGCCGGACATTATCTACCCCCCATTTTGAAATCCTAGGTCCGCCCCTCATTGCATATAGCCTACAAGCGAAAGGAAGCTGAACGACCTACATTGATTTGTTCCGCTCATGACAGCTTAAAATTACGTGTAATTAATTCACGGTGCGTCTGACACCTAGCCTGAAGGGACGCAAAACATCCTTGCGTGTGTAAATTCTTGAATGAAATATTGTATAGTGCACCGACATAGATATATTCTTTTTTACCAATTTTCTTGTATTTATATTGTCAATATGAACAATATATATAATATTCAATATTATTGAAATATTATGTTTATATCGTAATTGTGGAAATTTCTGGCATTCACCCTTATGCTAATGACAAATTGACGCCTGCTTTGGCAAATTGCTTGTGTGTGTTTTATTATTTAAGGAAAATTCGTGTGAATATATGAAGCACAAGAGGGGAGAGGGAAAGGGGTTTAATACCAAGAAAGTTGGAGGCTAGCATGAAATTATTGTGCAACAAAAGGATCAAAATTATATAAAAACACAAGTCTAGTTGTGATCTAGTATAGTTGAGCAAGAATTTTTCACTTCAGGATTGTTTTTGTCATGTACTTTCATGTATCATGTGTCATGTACATCTTTTTTTAGATGGACGAAAGGGAATGCAGATTTTTTTTTTCCAAAAAGACCCTTCCCCCCTCAAAGTTTAGATGGTCGGTCGCTAAAAAGTACTTCGTGAGCCATTGAGAGCAACAATGTTGCGAGCAATCTATGGAAAATTGTCTTGAATTTTCGATAAAGACGCGAAATCAAGCATTTGTTCAAGCGTTCCTGCAAAAAAAATGCGCATATCTGAATTTCAGGATTTTGGATTGTTACATTATACAAGATGTAGCTAAACAAGATAACTAGAATAAAATGCTGTCTTTATCTTGAATACTAATAAGGATAAGTTCATTTATTATCTCGAGGGGGGGGGGCATGAGAATACTGTGGAGGGGGGGGGGGGGGGGGCTCGAGAAATTTCTGAGGTCCAAAGGGGCGGCGTCAAAAGTATATGGATTTTAAAAGGGGGGTAACTGATTCCTTCGGGTGTTGTCTCTACTATATAATTTGACGAAGTGTCAAATCAGACTTTCTTGGTTTAACTTGTCTCTTTTCTCTTTTCTCATGCTACGATTTTCTTGCTAGGAGAAGATCGAAACGTCTTTTTGCTTCTTTTACGTCATCTATAGCATCAACCATTATCAGGTTGCAACCTGGAGTTAGTCGCATCTTTGAGAAATTGAGTGCCTTCACTTTTTCTGAATTAATGTAGCCAATTTATTTCCCTTTCCCTTGCTTTTATATATATGCAATGGGATTATTATTACTCTTTTTCTCTCTCTTTATCACAGGATACCCACCGAAGGGCCATCTAGTCTAAATTGCTCTTTTTCGACAAACGTTAGATTAGCCTGACGTAAGATATGATATGATATATGAGTCCGTTTACGAGTCCTTTTCGTATTTTTTAGACTAATAATTCAGAGACGTGCTCGCATCGACTGGCCGTGATCTTTTGCATTATTCTCGAGGACTGGAGCGAGTAGACAGTTTTCGATTAGAAACATGGTGTCACCATGTTTGTTGGACCCGATATTCGCTTTCTTTTTATTATATTATCAGTATTTACAATATTTAACGTAGTCCACAATAGTTTTATGAAACCCCAAGGATGTGGGGCAAAAGATGATTGTAATTGTAGCCCAGGATATTGGGGGTCGGATTGTCAGTACTCTAGACTTCGGTGAGTATATTTGTGACAACGCTCCCGTTGAAACGATCTATCAGCTATATTCCCGGGAAGAAAGTTTCCTTTTGTGAGAAATCGTCCATGGTATTATCTGCTTTCTCTTCTGCTCTAAGTCTTTCAAAAAGGAATTGCCTTAATGTTTTGTTCCTCTTCGTAATATGGGATTTTCACGGTGATTAAGCCGTGCGAATCTTGCCCTCTTGTTTCCGTCGTAGTTGATGAGTATGAGTAGGAACTGAGAATCGTTCACGCTAACTCATAACATATATAATTATATATTTTTCTATGATTGTATTCTTCTCGACATATTTCTAGGTGTTGATGTAAGTCGCCTAAATTTAACTTCTCCTAACTCCGTTTTGTTGTGTTTACTATCTCCTAAATTCTTTGTTATTATTTTTGTGTATATATTACTGATCTTAAACACAAACAAGCAGACACAATTTGAAGTCACGTATTTCCTACTCGTAGTTCTACATGCCGAACGAAATATGTCTTCTTCTTTATCCATAAACTAATCAGACACACATTCCATCCTTTTGTGAATGGTAACATCTTTGTACAAACGATGGTTTCATAGAGGCCCTACAAGCCAAAAGTCAACCTAGCAAAGTACCAATTGTAGGAAAGCGTCCATTTTCATCGGCTGATTTGGGGGAAGCCTTTGCGATATTTTCGATTGAATTCAGTGAATAAGGCATAAAATTAAATTTACTTGAATTTTTTTTGACTTCTGATTTTGGCTGAAAACAATAATAAAGTTTTAGATGGGCTCTTTAAATTGTATACACCTATTTCAAATGATGTTGTACTTAAGAATCCATGTGTCATAGCCAGCAATGTCACATAGGTATACATAAATATATTAATCCAGGTCTTTGAAAACCATGTCAATTTTTACAGGCACATAAACAAGAATTTTATATCTTTCATAACCTAGATTTGTTTTTGTTATGCTTAAAAATGTGCTCATTTTTTGTTTGATCAACATGAAGCACTGCAGGCGGCTATAACACATGAATTCTGTTATGACACATGAATTCACCAGGTGCAACCCTCCTTGAAATAGGTGTATGTAAATAGGTATCAGTCCAACGGAGAGGGGAGGAGAGGGAAGGGGGTGGAGGGATTCATTATGAAAGAACACTTTATTCCTCCCCTATCCCCTACCCCCTACATTTATGGTAGGCCTACAAGTGTGTCAGCATTGTAGCTTTGAATGTACAGTACAGTAATATGCTAGTACTGTACATATTAATATATCACTATTCTAACTAATCAATATCCAAATCCTGGAGGGGGGACTCTCCAGAAAAATAGACGGGGATGTCTTTTAGGGTTGAAAATTTTGACCAACTGTAATCCCTTAGGGGCATTGAAGAATTTTTCTGATTTTGCTGTCTCTTATACTAAGTTCAGGAATTGCAACAGAAATTTTACCCATAAGAGAAAGCAAAATGGGTGTGGTCGTAGGAATCTATAACCCTAAGAGATGGCAGAATCCAAAAAAAAAAAAAAACTTTTAACCCCCCCCCCCCCCTTAGGGATAGCAATTGGTAAAATTCTATACCCTAAGGCTAGGTTCAAACGTCTTATCATCCATGAGCTGTATTCAATATAAATGCATGCAAATGAAGATGAAACAATCGACTTGATTCATTTGCATGCATTTGCATTGAATACAGCTGATGGATAATAAGACGTTTGAACCTAGCCTTAGGGTATAGAATTTGACCAATTGCTATCCCTAAGGGGGGGGGGGGGGTTAAAAGTTTTTTTTTTTTTTTGGATTCTGCCATCTCTTAGGGTTATAGATTCCTACGACCACACCCATTTTGCTTTCTCTTATGGGTAAAATTTCTGTTGCAATTCCTTAGGGTTAAAATTGATTTTGCCGATAATCACCCCTGGGATTGAAATTGTGCCATAGAAGGCTATTAAACATTTTGAGGAACCAAAAATATCCAAATTTTAACATTTTAAACTGTTTGGATGAGCAGCAATAGATATATTTATTTGCATGAAAATTGAGTGTGATAAATTATTTTCAGATTGACTGGGGAGAAGGGTAAACTTACAGATGGCAGTGGAAAGTATAGGGAATCTTCAAAATTCATGTGGCTTATTGAAAGCCCAAGGTATGTAACATATAGTCTTAAATACCCAACAACAGTCAATCTCTTTCAAGTAAGTGCTATTTTCAGATTATTGTACAAATATTGTCACTTCTAGGAGTAGTTAATATGCTGTTCTTAACATGTGCAAGTCAAAATGTAAATACTTGCAAATGAAGATGAAGCAATTTACTTCATTTGCAACCATTTGCTTTTTGAGTGGTACATGGGAAGAATGGCGTTTTTTTCTATTTACTGTACCTATGGCAGTTAAAGCTCTTTCAAGCAAATAAACTTTCCAGTTTATTGTAACTTTTTAAACAATTCAATTTTTTTCAGGCCCAATAGTACTATAGTGTTAGAGTTAGATGAGTTTGCGACTGAGTGCTCATGGGATCACTTGTATGTCTATGATGGCCGGTCCATCAGAGCACCCCTCCTCGGGACTCTTAGGTGAGTGCAGTAGTGTTATAAAACATGATTTATACTATTTAACTCACTTGAGAAGAAAGACATCCCTTCTTTTTTATCTGATTAAAAACTGTTTGAGTACTGCACAGAGGTTTGCAACATGTTTAGTACACAGTGCCATAGCAGACCTTGGAATATTGAAGGAGTGCAATGCAGAAACACTAAGAAAATATTGGGGGCACAGCCACATTCCTTTGGGTCATTTCCTTACAATTAAAAAAATATTGGGAGGGGAGGGGCATGTGGCCCTGGTGTGCCACCGTCTGCTAAGGCACTGGCACCCGTTTCTCGAAACACTCGAGAATTCTCGGGCCCGAAAACTTTATTTTGCGTTTTTGTTCAAAATTTCGAATGTTTCATTTTGGAGAACTGCTTTCATATTTTAGAACAGTTTGAACTTCCACTCGTTCGTATTTCAAATGATTATGCTCAATAGGGCTATTTTCGAAGTTTTGCTGAAGCCAAAAAGTTACCCGAAAAGTCTCAGGTGACTACGAGGTCACGAGAACTTTCTTAATATTTAAGCCTGTGAATTTCGGGCCTGAGGAATTCTGGAGGGATCAAAATTTATAAATCTATAAAGAGGATCATCCTTTACATCAATCTTTGTGGTAAAATACGATGTTTTACTATATTTCAACACATTTAGATACCATAAATTTTATAGGAATTTGCCAGCTTTTCAAATTTAAGGAATAAAACGGTTTCGGGCCCGAGAAATCTCGGGTGTTTTGAGAAATGAGCCCCAGGTACTGTAGAGAACTATGCAATTACTTTGCTAAGCTTCATGTTTTCTATTCTCCCCAATTTAGACATCTTGTAATATCTTTTGTGTCTATTTCAGTGGCATGCGACGCGATGCCCACATCAAGGAAGTTGCTGATGCACCAATCATTTCTCTCTTTTCTCGCTCGGGTGCTGCCTTTCTGTATTTCTATAGTGATGCTAACTTTGCCATGAACGGCTTCTCTATCAAATACAGGTGAGCAAACCTCAACTGAAAAACTCTACAAGCTATTCAATTTCCCATTTAATTTATTTTACAAAATATTTTTTTCGTAAATTTCTTTTTACCTCAGTATCAAGCTAAACTGCCTTGTGAAGTGCAGTTACCATGGTGACTGTGCAGCAGATGGATCATGCGTATGTGCGGCAGGGTGGGGTGGGTCTACATGTAGCCTGCCTGAATGCCCTATCACCTGTACCAGCGGCACATGTGACCTCACCGTGAGATATTGTTCTGGGTGTGCTGCAGGCTTCACTGGTATGTTATACGCCTGTTTTACTGTGTTTGCTACAATCCATTTATTATGTACTTAGATAGGGTTAATAGATTATTAAAGTTAGACTTAATTCAGCTATGTATTTCAGATAGTGTTGCACTAAAAAATCTATGTGTCGTAAGCCCCAGTTCTTCATGGATGATGAATGTTGTTTTATCCAAACTAATATCTTCAAGTTAAATAATATTTTCTTCCTCTGTTTTAGGGCCAGCTTGTAACACATCATTAGGGGAAGGCTATTGGACTCAACACATTGCTTACAATCAAGGTAGAAGTTCCTTGCCTTTCTTGCTTTTTGCCCCACCCACACAGTTAAAATACCACAACCACACAGTTAAAATACAACAACCACACAGTTATAATACCACATACACACAGTTATAATACAACAACCACACAGTTATAATACCACAACCACACAGTTATAATACCACAACCACACAGTTATAATACCACAACCACACAGTTATTATACCACAACCACACAGTTATAATACCACAACCACACAGTTATAATATAACAACCACACAGTTATAATATCACAACCACACAGTTATAATACCACATACACACAGTTATAATACCACAACCACACAGTTATAATACCACATACACACAGTTATAATACCACAACCACACAGTTAAAATACAATGACCACACAGTTATAATACCACAACCACACAGTTATAATACCACAACCACACAGTTATAATACCACAACCACACAGTTATAATACCACAACCACACAGTTATAATACCACAACCACACAGTTATAATACCACAACCACACAGTTATTATACCACAACCACACAGTTATAATACCACAACCACACAGTTAAAATACCACATACACACAGTTATAATACAGCGACCACACAGTTATAATACCACAACCACACAGTTAAAATACCACAACCACACAGTTATTATACCACAACCACACAGTTATAATACCACAACCACACAAGTTATAATACCACAACCACACAGTTATAATACCACATACACACAGTTATAATACAACGACCACACAGTTATAATACCACAACCACACAGTTATAATACCACAACCACACAGTTAAAATACCACATATGTACACACAGTTATAATACCACAACCACACAGTTATAATACCACAACCACACAGTTATAATACCACAACCACACAGTTATAATACCACAACCACACAAGTTATAATACCACATATGTAAACACAGTTATTATACCACAACCACACAGTTATAATACCACAACCACATAGTTATAATACCACATACACACAGTTATAATACCACAACCACACAGTTATAATACCACAACTACACAGTTATAATACCACAACCACACAGTTATAATACCACAACCACACAGTTATAATACCACATATGTACACACAGTTATAATACCACAACCACACAGTTATAATACCACAACTACACAAGTTATAATACCACAACCACACAGTTATAATACCACAACCACACAGTTATAATACCACATATGTACACACAGTTATAACACCACAATCACACAGTTATAATTCCACAACCACACAGTTATAATACCACAACCACAGAGTTATAATACCACATACACACAGTTATAATACCACAACCACACAGTTAAAATACCACAACCACACAGTTATAATACCACAACCACACAGTTAAAACACCACAACCACACAGTTAAAATACCACATACACACAGTTATAATACCACAACCACACAGTTAAAATACCACAACCACACAGTTATAATACCACATATGTACACACAGTTATTAATACCACAACCACACAGTTATAATACTACAACCACACAGTTATAGTACCACATACACACAGTTATAATATCACAACCACACAGTTATAATACCACATACACACAGTTATAATACCACATACACACAGTTATAATACATCCACTCAGTTACTGTATAATTCCCTATTAACACATATATTAATAAATCCGCTCAGTTACACACATCCACACAGTTATGATACATCCAATCAACCATACCCAATTTTTAAAGTTTTCTCAGATTTGTGTATTTTTTTTTTCAAATTTAACTAACCCTGTTTATTACTTTGTCAAGATCTCTCAAATGTAATTTTTAATTTTCCAGATGCGATGTCTGGCCGTGCGTCCCATAGCACTGTTGTCCTGGGTGACTGGATCTGGGTTTATGGAGGATACTCTCTCATTAGCACACAATTCAATGATCTCATTAGGTTAGTGTTGCTTCAAGATCTGGTCAGGTAAACATAATTTGTTCTTTTTAGCAAACTGTCTAAAACACTAAAACACATGTTTATGATCCGTTCTTGTATGATCCTGTTGTCTCACCTGTACTCGAAGGTACTCTTTGTCAAACAACACCTGGGAAGTCCTTCAGCTAGATCCTGCTAGTCCAGTACCATCTAGAAGATATGGGCATTCTATGGTGGTGGTTAATGTGAGTACAGTATTGGACAATAGTAACATCGCTGTTGCATTTCCCCTCCCACGTGTGTTAAATGCTGGTGACATTCCCAATTTCGAAAGTGTCTCTTACACTCTGCATGTAGTATTTAACTGATTTCTTTCATCTCATCAGGGTTCTTTAGTCGTTTTTGGTGGTAGAGTTGAGGGTAGTGAGGTGAATGAGTTGTGGATTTTTGACACGCATCTCATGTCTTGGCAAGAGGTGAGCCCTAAAGGGGGTAACACTCCACTAGCTGTCTCGGGACACTCTGCAACTGTAGTGGGTGGCAAGATGGTGGTCCTATTTGGGTACGGCCCAGAGGAAGGATTTACACAGAAGGTTCAGGAATACGACCTAAGTATGTATACTGTAGGATATAATTAGCTTGAGTGCTTCTCTTATTAGATTATATGACCTAGGGTGCAAATTATTAGTTTTAATATCTATTAAAAGATTTGTACCCAGAGCTGTTATTCTGAAGTTTGCCTGTTCTCATCCTTGTGTAATTATAAATTAATGACCATATAATTAATGCCAAGCACAACTGTTGGCCAAATATTTCAATTTTGGTAAATCCACTTTTATCTGCTGTTACATATAATAAACTTTCAAAATGTTCATTCCCTGTAGTGATAACCAAAATAATTAATGCCAAGCACAACTGTTGGCCAAATATTTCAATTGTTGTAAATCCACTGTTTTCTGCTGTTATTTATAATAAACTTACAAAATGTTCATTCCTTCATTTATTGTTCATTTTGTAGTGACAAATTCCTGGCAGTTGTTCAATGTGAGCTCCCATATCGTACGTGCTACCTATGGTCATAGCAGCGTATATGACCACCTCTCTGGCCGGATTTATTTGCATGGGGGATATCGGATGCCATCACCAAAAGGCAATTCCAAGGATGAGATCTCCAGCGATACCAATGCATACGACCCAAACACAAGGCAGTGGTGAGTCAACGTCTTCAAAACAACATACTTTTTTGCAAGAAAAACTGGGATTTATAGCAGAAAGCAAACAAAATACATTCTTATCTCACTAGTCCTTTTTGCATACCCTGCTAGCAGAGCTTTCTTCCTGTTTGTTTCTATCAGTTCACTTATCCATGTCGCGAGTCTGTTCTTTTGCATTCTCCTTTGTTTGTGTCCGCAGGAGAAACCTCTGCCTACATTGTCGCGTATTTTTGCATGACCAATCTGTAACAAGTTTATAAACTACTTATTGTAGATCTGATTCAAATTATGTATGTGTTTTCTTTAGGTACACATTACTGAGCAGTGACCAGCCCAGGTTCTTCCACTCGGCTGTGCTTATTGGTCACATGATGCTTGTGTACGGTGGTAACACCCACAATATGACTGTGGCATCTGATAAGCTGACTAAATGCTACTCACAAGATTTTCTCATGTTCGACACACGTAAGTTCAGTTGATACAACATTTTTTTGTAGAAGTGCCCCTTTTTTATCAACTTGGTATTACTTTTGGCAACAATTGCAAAGAAAATTGTGTTAAATAAATCCACTCTGCATGACCCTAAAGTCTCTGTTATTTATGATTTGTAGGGTGTAATAACTGGAATAAGATGCCAACTAAAGATCTTCCGATCTTGTCGGAACGATTTGGTCACACCGCCATTCAGATAAACAGGTAAGCAAATACATTTTACAGTATGTTCTTCTGGGCATGAATATCATGTAAATATGATCACATGGGTTAGAAGGACGATAAGTAGAATTCTCTGATAACTGTTCAGTTTCTGTTCTTTACAGTACAATGTTCATTGTTGGAGGATTCAATGGTACCATGCTGAATGATGTGTTATCGTACACTGTGGGTAGGTACCACACTATAACCACACCCTGTAGCAACATACCCTGTAGCAACACACACAGTGTTTGCATTGCATCGGAATATACTCCTTTTGCAGTTCATCTTAGCTGCTGAATAGGGTAAGACAGTCGCAGCAGCGATCTCTGGTGAAGCTATCAGGAAAGCATTACTTTCTATGAGTATAAAGGGAGGAATTTATAAAGAGAATGGTTGCTGTGTTATGCAGGTGAATGCTCTGTTTGGAAGGATCAGTCCACTTGTCACCAGGCTTACTTGCACAGTGGATGTGCCAGGTTACTATCCACTGGAGCCTGCATTAGCCCAGTGGCTGCTCACAAGAGAGCAAATGATGCCATCTCAAGGCCCGCATGCACTGGTGAGTTTGAAGCATGTGTGATACTCTAAGTGCATGCCCATATGAGGCAGATGTACTAGAGGTACATCATAAAGTAGATGGGAAAGTGCCAAACTTATTGTATGTATCAACAGACCCCTGAAAAGTACTCATGCCAACCTGACGGAAAAACCTATGGAAAATACGCAATCTAAGATAGAGAAAGAAGACACAACTTCTTACAATGGCCATCGGTTCCTTGTATTACGGACTGATTTTCAAAACACTGAGACCGAGATGCACAAAGCGTAGATTTTGGCTTAGATTTCGTTGACATTTTACAGTCCCATCAATTTAAAAAAGTCGCATTTGCTATTTTGTTTGCTATTACTCATTAAGTACTTAGAAAAATATTCCACCTTATTACATGTGAAATGGGCTTATTTGAAGTGTTATGTGATGTTTTTCCGTCATGTCACTCATACCACAATATCCTAACATGCTGTACAGTAGGTCCTAACATCAGCAAAAACAAGCAAAAAATTCTAAAAATAAGACTGAATGCTTTGACAACCAGGGGTTTTGTTTAGACCCGGTGGCTGGCAGAACCGCCAGCTACTATTTTTCGACTGTAGGCTACTTTTTTTTTAATTGATTAATGTTTTATTTGAACTAATATCTTCCACCCCCTACTCATAAATCTCCACCGCCTACTCTGAAACTCAATAAAACCCCTGACAATCCAGTAGCCAATCAGAGTGCTTGTACAATTGTTGCCCAGGCAACCATAGGCTAGGTATTGGGGTGGGAGGGGAATTAAGGCTCATTAATAGTTCAAATATATATTCTGTAGTCAATGGAAACCACAATTCCACTTAGCCGTCAAGGATATCCTAAATTGCACTTGCCTTGGCTTGAGTCTGAGACAACTCATCTTGAGTTGCTATCATAATAGTTATCTAAAAGGCAACAAAAGAGCCGGTGTGTATCTGCACCCCTTCACACCCAACCAGCATACAGGCCT